>NC_064875.1:38768438-38825938 GCF_943734745.1 Anopheles darlingi | reverse complement strand
GACACCGCGCAATTTTCCAATCGTTTAATGCTCACGTTCATTTCGTTCCTCGAAAACCTCTGTCAACAAATCAAAGCGTATTCTGTAAGCTAACTATCACTTTTACGTGACATATTTACGGTTTTCCTGGTTTTCTCCGGTTGTTTGCCACCCCTTCTGTGCCAGTCCCAGTGCGGATACGTTGTGCAGTTGGATTCGGTGGTGGTGTGCCATTTCACGTTATTTCACAGCCCACAGAGTTTGCTGCATGCATCGCGAGTGAAAATGTAATTAATTTGCTCTGGGATTCGTTCGAAATTCAATCAACTCTGCTGACAGGCTGAGGTGGAGGTGCTGGTAAATGATCAACTTCCACTGGAATGGGCAACCACGCGATGAAGCGCTTTATATAGTGGAATGTTTATTGAATAACAAATGTTCTATTTGAAAATTAAAGGTTTCTTCGCTTTCATCAATGTCCTGTGTACTTGTAACGTTACTGTCTATGCGTTTTGTGTGTTACTGTATCTTTGTGTGCATGCACTGTGTGACTGGATCGCTTCGTTTGATCGTTTCTGCTTCTGGTAGCTGCAAACTACGCGTAGCCACGCTCTTACTTCCAGTTGCTCATGGCAGATTTTCTTTCTCTCTTCTCTTCTTTTCTCCCTTTTCTATCTACTAAAACCATCTAATCAACCGGTCAAAACCACCAATGCATCCACCTCATGCCACCTCATGATTCATGCTCACTCGCTGCATCTCTGCTCCACTCTTCGCCATATCCTGTCGCCATATCCTTCTGTCCTTCTTCTCAATCTCATCTGAATGTGCATACGAACTCTCGTTTCATCTCTCGTCCATCATCCTGCCATTTTTCGTCTATCATACTGGCATTGGTTGGCAAATGCGATTGCATCGAAATTCTAAAACAAACAAAACACGAAAACGACCATTCCTCTTTGAATTGCAGCGACAGTTTTACGCACTAATGACCAAAGATAGATTCGCGGCCAGCAATAGCACTAGCCCACAGGCAGCCACTACTGCCAAACTGCACGGACCACTGTCTGCATCGGCGACCTCTCTCAACACACCTTCTTCTACCGCTACTGTCACTACTGTCCCTTACACCAACAACAAGCTCTCCACCAACACTGGTTTAGGTAGCTTTACCAGCAGCACCACACCATCCATCACGGCGGTCAACAGTGGTACGGCATCCCTGCAACTCGCATGTAACTCGCAGGTCGTCTCCCGCACGCCGACAATAAGTTGTCCAACGGCGTTGCCAATCGTGAGCACCACCAAATGTCCTTCGCCAAGCAATCCCCTTGCCGTCTCTCCAGCTTCCGGGCGCACCGTCGCCTTCGGAGCGCCTTCGTCTACGTTGACTGGTGCACCAGCTTCTACTTTCACGACCTCACGCATCTCCGCATCCACACAACCTCCACCAACCACGCTACCGATCGGTGGTACATCACCGGCCAAATCACCGGCCACTATATTTGGAGCCAGCGGCCATCGCTAGCTTAATGCATTCATCTGCACCCAACACCACACTAGCACCTCTCCCCAAAGGAGGAGATACACTTGGAGGATATACTGATTCACCCATTGAAACGAATGCCCCAAAGCATCCATCAGTATTTGCCGGCAGCAAACCTTTTCTAGCAAATGTTCCAATCTAGTGGATGATCTCGGCGCCACAACACGTTGACTAGTAGTTCTTATAACAAACGACTAAAAACTGTCGATTCATTCGGAGCAGGATACGTAAGCTCACCAATATCTGATCGAGACTACAAATACCTTTTCCGAGAGCTTATGTACATAATATCCCGCTAATTAACTTCTCGCAAAGCGGAATCCGGTTGACCCTGTCAACACCTAAACCGCCTGGGTAAAGCTATCTATTCGAAAGGGAACCCTCATCACAACAGAATAGGAATGCTGGCTTCTGGCGTTCGCGTAGATTGCAAAACCAAACGACATGCTACCCGACGAACCTTTCACTACAACGCTCATTCATATGACAGAAGAGGATGTTGCCAGCACGTGTTGTGGGTTTTAATATTGAGACCCATTGAAAAGCAATAGCTCCATAACTAGCTTCTAGCCCACATGGCGGAAATAAATTGCAAAACGGATCCCAACTCCAGCTGTAGTTCGGTAATCGGAACCGAACACTGGTTCCGTTAATTGGTAAATTATAGCAAACCGAACGGAGGCCTGTTTGCCTCGTGTGAGTGTGTGTAGCGTGTGAGTAAGAACAAACTTAATCACGCTGGACGTGATCCGTACTGAATCTTGATGTTAAAGGACACAGGCCCATCGAATTCCGCGAGGGGCGATACATGGATGATAGTGGATAAGTGAATAACCAAAACACATATTCAGCACTAAAATTGCTCTTCACTAAACTAAAGTTTCCTATTTTTGCTCTTACTAGCACCTCTTTCTATTATATGCATATAAGAATTTTGTTTTGTTAACTATTACCAAACCGGTTAGGGCCTTGGTTAGGGAAAGAAAAAATGAAACGTATTCAATAATTTCCACTGTTCATAGGTTTGGCACGATATAATATACAATCGTACATTAAGCTGTGACTACGACGACGAAAGCATATAAAACGTGGAACGAAAAGAGCAATCCATGAAGGATAAATTAATCGTAGACACTTCGCAGGCTACATTTTGAATTCAACATATCAAATTGTATTCGTCTCTTTGTATGGTTTGTCCAAAAGCAACATCTTATTTGAATACCAATAATTACATTATAATTATAAGATTACTAACTACATTAGTAATCTTGTTTCGGTTTACCATGCGAATTTAGTCCACCGATTCCGTGTATACTTACATTTTGAAGTAAATTTGCGTTTTGGTTCTATTTGTAGTTACTTTTAGTTTTCTACAGTCTTTGGATAGACAGTTCATCCAATCATTCAATCTTTTTACAAACTCTACTACAACTATTACACAATATAGCAGTGTTGCGAAGGTTGTAGTCGGAAGCAGTACACTGTACATACGACATAATTAGCTAAGCTGGTGTAAATTCTCAAAAGCTTTTTTGAGGACTCTTCTTTACGTCTTTATCGTATCATTACAACAGGAACATATTCGTACCGATCGAAAGTAAGGGACAAGAAAGCTCTGAACGAGGTTAGCGTAGTTCATTCTAATTTATTCCAACGAGTAGTAGTATGTATAGAATGAAGGCAACACAGATGCATTTGAACAGGCAAGGGATGTGAGGAGCAAAGGAAGAAGAAAACTGTATCATTATCGGTGGCAATGCCTTGCATACTACACACAATGTTCACGGTTCACCTATGGGTGATTGATATGATTGTATAGATAGAAGTAAGCTCCAGTTTAAATCGTGCGTGTGTACCAACTATCAGATAATACTAACAAAGACCATCATGCCCGTTGCCGTATCCTCTTTATCGACTCGAACACGTTGTTATGTTGATACAAAGAAAATGTATCTAAGCTATCACTAGAGAAGTATCCAGTGTTAACCGATCCTTTTCAATAATCCATACCTCAATGCAATCGATCAGAGAAGCACACACATTGACAATCACCTTCTACTCATTCTAGAAATCGTTTGAAATTAGTCTCATTGCTGTTGGTCAGTGAATAACGAATGTGATGCACATCCCGCAGCTTGATTTTTCTTTATGCCTATTGCACATAAGGTATGATGTGGTAAAAACTGAAGAAGGAGGCACAAACACTTAAGTTTAGGCATGTTCACGACAAAAGGTTGTCCACTAAATTTGTTTTATTAGTTAGTAGTTTTGTTAAAGCATTAATCATAAAAAAGAGCACTGAGAGTGCCGTGCTGGATCAGCTGGCTACAGAATGAAACAAAATAAGTGTAACAAAAGGTGTCATTATTCCAATTAAACTAGATGGTTGCATACCAATGGCGCGTTACAATATTTCCCAAAGAAGGACAGAAGAATAGAAAACAAACTGTACACAACCACACCAAATGAATGGTTCTATCGAAGCTAAGTTAAAGAAAAGCAGACGCAGAATTGTACCTTATGGTACTTATGTAGTAGTATGGCTAGCATTTAACCTAACACTTCACGAAATGTTACAAAACGTATTTCATGCATTCATTGATTTATCTACCCTTGAGAAAATTCATCGATGTATTTAACTTGAACAAACCGTGCCCTATCAAATCGCCACATTTGTAACCCCCAATGAACTGAAAATCTGTCCTTTTTATCATTAGCTAGTAACAGTGATTATCAAAACCGTATATGAGTACGGAAAAAAACAAATAATTCTTTCGAGTGGCGATAACTTACTGTTATACAAATCAAATAACAAACGTATCTGAACATTAAGACAATCCACCTGATAAGCGATACCTTTCATATGCTGCTGCACTAGTGCAAGCACGAACTCTGTTTCGTCTGTCCAGAGACATTTGTACAATTGTGTACATGTGTAGGGCGATGAAGCTATTATTTTTCTTGCTGTGATAATTCGTATCAGTTAACTGTTTCGTTAATGTTTGTATACACACAAATTCACTACTCTACACCCATCTTCCAGATGATGTTCAGTTTACAATTATCCTTACGTCAAGGATACACGGGACGTTGCAATGACAATGTAGTACGGATTCGAGTGGAACTAACAGGTACCGAGACAGGCAGTGACTACGGAATGCTTAACACTAAGCTAAAAGATATGCGGATTGTTAATTGTTGGTATAAAGAAGCGCGCTAGAAAAAGAAAAGCTATACCAACAGTATATGTTGAAGTTCGTTGAAAAGGATAAAGAATGTTTCATATATATCACGCAAAGAAAAGCTTAACATACACACATATTTTTATAACTTTGCTTAACTAATGGAAAATTTTAAATATACTGCAACTTCTCCTTTCCACTAAACTACAAATGAAAGGATACGGCGTTGCAGTTCAACATAATGTTAACACACTCTCGTGCCGGCGAACAGTTAGCACTACAAAGATGCTGGCATTCGGATTACAACAGTTTGTGCTTGCGGCCATCACCTTAACCCAGACAATCCTACTATAAACTCAACACGCCCTGTTCTCCATTCGAGAAACTCAATCCTTAATGGATGTTGTTGTTTAGAAAAGATATCAAAACGAATCAAGGCGCCAACCGTTTTATAAATGCATGTACTCCCCCATCATCACCATCAGTGTATGAATGTAGGTAGAACAAGTATGACTTGAGAGCCAAAGAAAGAAACCGAGAAATGTTAGCTAACACACCACAAACAAATACAATTGTAACTAATCTTTTGACATGCTCATTAGAGACTCAAGCACCATTATACACAACAGATAAGAAACGTAGTAAAACTCTTGTAGTGAGGCGGTATGATTCAGAAAATGTTTTAAAAATGGACACGCGATGAGCACATGCTGCGGCATCGAACCGAAATCAAAGTGCAGAGTGTTTAACATTTTATACGATCATTTAGTGATGTTTTGCTGGTCGTTTTTGTGAGATGCAACAGAATTGTTTGTAAGTACACGTAATGTTTGTATCGCGAGATCTTACGCTGCATAACACACGGATTTTATAAATATTTTACCATTTCCTAATCACACCAATCAATCGCGGCACAATTTGTGTCGACGTGTGGATAATATTTCAGGAAAAAATGCTTAAGTCAAAGACATTACCAACAATGCACCAGCTTCTTCTTTGCATTCAATTCGATCGAGTAAATTAAGGAAAAAGCGAGATAACTCAATTAGTAGAAAGGAAATATGCACCAGTGCATCAATGGTCAAAACTATGGAAGTGTCATGCGTCCTGAACACGTTCTAACTATCTTGGTGTAACAATTACTGAAGTAGGAGAAAAATGTTAACGCAAAGAGCGGGAGAAAAGAGAAAGAGATTCGTCATAACCCTCATCCAAAGATAACAGTAATAAACAACCAAAGCGTGATTTGAATGTTACGAATATTTCAAAATGAACAAGCGTTGATTGTGCAGTATCGAGTCTATGAAATCCGAAATATCCAGCAACTCCGCCAATAGATTGCAAATAATAGGGACAGTACTCTGTTGGGTGATCCATAAGCTAGCATCTCGTACGTGTATTTGAGAAACCAATTTTCATTAAAAACTAAATACCTTATTTCGGATGTGTAAAGCATATCTTTTCTACCGGTAGCTCCAGCGGGTTTATGTTCGGATCCGCAAAAAATAGCTTCAAATCCTTCATAATTAATGTTTTCCGTTTCGATTTCATCGGCAACCGAAGTGTTTTCAGTTTTTCCTGCAACCATAACAGTTCCGTCCGGTACTCGGATTTAGTGCGTTGCAGTACCGTTTCCTACAACAGAAAAGCAATAATGCCGGTTACTAATCGACTATATGGAAATGATCATTTGCTTCTTACCTCGTAAACCTGTTTTAAGAATTTCCTCGTAGCCTGGTTCATCGTTTGTATCGGCTGTCCCATCATCATATACGACAGATTAAGATAGAGCAGCTGAAAGTCAACCCCATGAGCATTTTCTGGCTTGGGGAACTTTTCCGTGTAGGCTAACGATCTCAAAGCCAAAGGGAGTTCGTTATTACACGTTTCGCGAAATCCCTTCGAGTCCAGCAGTTCGCTCCAAGAGACGCACTGTATAAACTCGGGCGTATTTGATAGCTTATCCAACTCGCACTTTTCGGAGCGCAGGGCAAAATCGTTCACAAACTGCACAAACTTTGCTGGGTCTTCCGGTTTGTAATGCTTCAGGATTTCACTGGGATGGTCCGGGCCATACTTATGGAAGGCGTTATTCAGAGTTTTCATTGACTCGCCCTTGGTCGGCTGGTTTTCGGTTCCCTTCTTCGTTGCCATCGTTTGCGCGATTTCAGGAAATAAACACCCACGAAAATGTAGACTACGATGCGGGCTATCCAGTGATTTCGGATCGAATTATCATAGCTATTATCATCATACCAAGGCGTAGTTTGCTGGAAAAGAAAGACTCAAAGTTAAACATTTCTCCGAACATCACGGATCGTCGCATGAGAACTTACGGTAGAGCACTTGGTGAAGGGGAATTCTTTCGATACCTTGCGTAGACGGGAAATGGAGCTTCCTGGTGATTTTCTGGAAATTTGGTTAAATCAAAACAACAAAAAAGCTAGCGGAAAACTCCGATGATCATTAAATTGCTTCCAAAAAAACTGAATTTTTCACTTTTGCCGCCGCGAATTCTGACAACTCTCTAATGTTTTGACATTTCTGCATCGTTTTTTATGGCTGATGAAGCGTCGTCCACATCACTTGCCACGGCTTTTATGGCTAAAAATTCACTTTGTTGCGGTTGGCTTGTACAGACATGCGTTTAAAAAACCGTTGATAAACTAATTTAGAGTGTGTGTGAGGAGTTTCTAAAGCTTTGTGATTTTACTTTAAAACATTGCCTTTACTCCTTATCTTGTCCAACAATGCTGGCGACAATGTCGTTATGTTCGCTCCATCTCGATTTGGACCTACAACATCCTCTATCTCTATCCGGAAGACTTTACGGGCTAGGTCGTCGTCTACCATTCTCATCACTCGTAGTCTGTAATAATACCGGAGTTCTCCACTTCAGTTTTTACCAAATCCGTTAAAATCGATTCAATCTTAATAGTCTTTGCAAAGCGTTTGTTCTACGTTTCTCTACAACTATGTTATCCAATTAAGACACGTTACAAATCGATCGATAAATGTATCCGTACGATATGCTTTTCATGTATTCTGGTAAATTGAGTCAATTCCATTACCGAGCAAGTTCACTTACATAAACCTTCTGAAACTGTTCTTATGTTTATCGTTGGTCGATTACTGGAACAACGATAGCCAACATGCGTCGGCAGTCAGGATTTCCCACCGTATTACTCATCATCACCCTCAACGCTAATCTCAGAAAGCAAGAACATACGCACAAACACATGAAAGAAACTTGTTTCGAAAGCTGTCGGCGATCGCGGGATCGTCTATTCAGTGTCGGTTGGGATTTGACCGCGTGCGCCAATAACTTTACGCCGTAGCGCAGTGGGCTCAACGGTCGCGCATAAAACTACGTGAAGAATATTAAGTGCTTTTAAGTGTCGATTTGTAGAAATTGTAACCTCGCACAATGCCGAACACCCCCGGCTCAGAACCGACCTCGCCGGTGCCAGAATCAGTAGCCGCTGCATTGATGCGAATTCATCCTCGGTATAACAATTTTCAACAGAACAATTCCATGCCGCACGAATCGCACGCACTTGGAGCAAGATACCAGCAGAGCTCCGAAAACTCGAGCATACCCGGTAATCATCAGAATGGCGTGATACCAAATGGCGGGAATGCTCAAACCGGCACCCTGCAGCCGGCCGCTACGAGCATCATAAACCTGACGAATTCTAGCGACGTTGTCATTGGCCCAATGACACAGTACCAAGGAGCCGTTACAATCTATCAGTATATGGATGCGACGGTGGAAGCTGGCCGAATTGCGAGTAAGTTTCTTACTATCGTTGTAGGTATTAATTTGCTGCAAATAGTTGCCAGTAAAACGCCACAATGATTCGGTACTTTTCTATTGTCATCGAGAAAATACACACCTCCCGGTGCATGGGTTGGCAGATAAGAAGTATGCAATTCTAGGAACGGAATGCCGGGAAGTACGTGTATTACATAACATCAGTAGTATAATCATCTAAGCGGATAGTCTCGCTAGCAGTAAACATGCTTTAGTGCATCGTGCTGCTTTCAACCAAACACATTTTAAAACATGCCCTGTTCATATTGTGGAGAACAAGTTTAAAATGTATGCATTTTTTAAATCATCATCAGAATTCATGTTTTAAAAAGGCCATACCGGAGCCTTTCCGATCGTTTCGCATACATTGGACATACTCGTGATGCGCGATCATTGACTAGAGATGTTTACGGTTTAACCCAGTCAAACAAACACCAACGTGTGTCTGTAACATCTCCTACAAGCCGATACTAAACCATCCACATAGACCCACTACGATGATGGAGCTCGTTGTTCCCGAGTCCCGAGTCCGGCGAACAGGTCTACCGCTCACCAGACAAACAAACCGTCAGTTCACGGGTGGAAATTCCGCACGTTGCGCTGTCTATAGTCACTCGGTTACAATCTACCGCAACGAATACGCGCATCATTGGTTGGCACGATTATATTGTGTGTCTCTCCTCCAGTTCAACGGTACGGCTAATCCACCTACGGAACCATGCGTATCCACGAGCGATGACCTCGCCCAGATCGTGCTAATTGAATTTAAATTCGTCAAGACCTCGTGCATAAAACGGTCGACACTGAGCGATTATCCATGTCCTGCTAGTGGATAGTGGTGGGGCCCCGGGGGTGCGCAACGCCCAAATCAGACGGCATCGCGGCACGTGCCGAGAAACATGGCAAAAGTGTCCCACTTCCACCGGAACGCTCAATGGTACGGTTCCATGTGAAAGAAAGTGCAACAGTTTATGTGTGTCGCTGAATAGTTTGTGATTTGCTTTAGTGGCGACCATTCACTGCTTGATGTTCCGATAGTGTTCTCCGAGCTTCAAGTGATCTAATTTCCTCTAGTGTAGAATCAGTATTCGCGAATATATAGAGGAGAGAGTGCGTCGATGTGATACACAATATCCGGTGATACGATACTAAGATCTACTTTCCATTAACCCACTGATCGATACGTGATACGAAACGATGAAATTGTTACTGAAAATACACAACAAAGAACGCAATCTGGCCACGTCTGCCGCAACGACAGTGAATCTGTTCCAGCGGAAGCGTAAATATTACCACCGTAGGATCTCGAAAACTTCTTCCTGTCCTGAGCCTGCTCCCACGGCGAGTGCTACCCCGCCTGCCCAGCACGCTAGCCATCCATTATCCTCTACTTCGTCCTCGTCATCGTCGTCATCATCATCAGCGACTGTAGCATCATCGGCACAATCCGCTAGTATCACATCATTCCGTGGTTGCTCAAAGTTTGAAGCGGAAGTGACAAATTACGAATACGGTGCGTCATCCTCTCTCATTTACGACGGCTCCGGAGGCAGCAGTTATCTGGACACACCAGCCTGTTCTACTACGGAGCGGTGGCCACTGCTACTGCAGCGCAACTCTCCTTTGCGGTCATCGTCACGCAGCTACCCAGGCAGTATCCGATGTGTGTGAAACAACAGAAATATGCTTCGAAGAGAAAACGATCTTCCTATCTTACGCTGCCCTCGATCCTCTAGTAACTGTTTGTAATCTGGTAGATGATCTGGAAAAGTTACGCCAAAAAGAAAAGAGCTGGAGGGGGTGGTGAGCTGGAGGCGTCTGGCTGTGTTTATTTGTTCGGCTATTTTTGAACCTTGCAACGATGCTCTCTTATGCGAGCATTCAATCTTGGGTCATCTTAGAATGATGTTTATCTACAACGCAACAAAACTAATCTGCTTGGTTCCGTGTTGCGCCCGTTGGTTATGGTCCTTTCATTCTGGAGGAGTGTACACTTTTAACGAGAACAATTTTGAGCCATTTCGAGGATGGTGTGATTCAACATTCAATTGCCATCCGCGGAGATTATCTTTTTATTAGAACCAATTGAAAACAAAACATCAATTGAGGGAATGCAAAATATGTGCCAGTGCATAACATACTTTTTTCAAATCCAGCACATACGATCGTGATCGTAATCGGATAGTTCTTTAAATTGGACCTAATACTCAAGACCGGAAGACGGCCTGCTTGTATTCATTGCTAATGATCACGTTCAATTGAGTAAACTGTATGAAATTACTTGCAATCCAAGGTTGCCAGGGTAACTGTGAAATGAAATTGGCAAAGTTTTGCAAAGTTGCAATGAACTTTTCTTACAAACAAAGCTTTACACATGGTTGTCTGTACTTAGCCTATTTTCAATTGCGCTCGATGTTTGCGTATTCGACAAGAGTTAAGGCCGGCTTCGTCGTGTCGAGTCTTGAGCTGCATATTAAAAAGATGCGTGCGTAGACCTTTCAACGGCGGCCCTTGACGAAGGCAGATAACCCGTTTATATCCCTGCTTGCGAACACTAAATCACTCACTCGGGCCATTGTGGCATCTTTGTTCCGTTGTCTACTATACTGAGTCTACATGAAGAGCAACGATACTGAATGTTGTTACCTCTTTCACACATATTCAACCACTTCAGCCGGACGCAATAACCAGAACCGAGGTTTACCATCATCGGGACCATCAACGTTACGCCAGGAACGATACTTCATCTACGGTGCTCTGATATTTTTCGCCATCGTTGGATTTTCGTCCGCGATCTACTTCATCGTCAACCAGGCCCGTAATCCGAGTGAACTCAAACCACCGCAGGACATTATCTTCGGAGCCAACTACGATCCCCGAACGAGTAAGTGTCGTGCAATGGAGGCTCCCAGCCGCTGGTGCCAACCATCGCATACCGTGCCTTCTGTTTGCCATCCTTCAATAACTCCAGTAGATTGATCTATTCGCAGTACCGACCCTCGGCAATAGCCACATGATCATAGACCGTAGCAACTGGGGCTCGCAGGAACACGTGAAGGCACCGCTCCACCTGGAGCGCCCGGTTTCCTACGTTATCATAACACATGTTGGCCTAGCTTCCAAGCCCTGTACCGATGTTTACCAATGTTCAAACAAGATGCGAGTTCTACAGGATGCTGCTATCGGTGAACGGCATTTGCCGGATTTACCAAGTAATTTTTATGTGAGTTCAAATAGAAGCGTTTCGACTCGGTCTTACCTTACCATAACCTACTGTAACGATTTTCCCTTACTCCGCAGATCGGCGCAGACGGAAATGTATACGTTGGGCGTGGCTGGAGTATAGCAAACTCGTACCATAACCGAACGGTATCCGTTTGCTTTCTGGGAGATTACAATCGCTACGAACCCGGCAATGAGCAGATCTCGGCCCTACAACACCTTCTCACCTACGGTGTAGTACAGGATGTGCTGGACAAGAACTACAAGATCGTGGGTCGACGACAGGTTAATACTCGCATCTCATGCGCATGATCGTCATCATATAAAATGCTTTCTTATAACTTGTAGACGAAACAAACAACAAGTCCTGGAGACAAATTGTATCCCAAAATCATGCAGCTTGCACGGTGGAATCCATGCAGTACGGAAGGCTACACGCACTGCGGAGCAGAACTCGGTTACCCGAGCGTATGGGATGAGGAAGCGATCCACAATGAGCGTATGGGAATCAAACTTCATTACATCCATCAACGTGTCGTGAACGAAGAAGAATAAACGCCGGCGACAGTGGCCGGCTAGTGTATGCGATTGGATTTCAAAAGCAAAATTTGGACTCAAATTTGTCTAGTCATAGGGATCGTGCTGTATATAATTGTATTTTTATGTAAAATTACTAATAGGCCATTCTCGAAATAAACGTCAAACTTGATAAATGTAGCAACATAAAACACCTTTTCTCTGTGATGCCAACTTATTCTAATGATCTTTCGGATATAAACATACCAACGAGTATACCAAGAAACACCTTTCTTTAAATTACTACACTTTATATTTCAGATGGATCCAACAACCAAAACAATTTGGAGTTCCCTAACGGCGCCAGAAGCAGTCCCTGTGAGCGATGCATCTTATACAACATCATACTGATGCTTATCATCTTCGGTTTATCCATTCTGTTTTATGTCATCTACACGTCAACACCATCCGACAGTGAACGGCTACCGAGTAATATATTGTTTGGAAACAATTATTTTTCAAACTCCAGTATGTAGCGTTTTATCCAGCACAAACTCGTTGAACTCCAACAGTCTTGTTTAATGAAAGCATTCTATTTCCGTTCGTATGATTAGTACCAAATTTAGGTAACGGACATATGCTGTTGGGACGTAAAAACTGGGGAGCACAGCAGGGTGTGCAGGGCCCGTATGAGTTGGAGTCACCGATTCCTTACGTACTGATTACGCACATCGGGGTGCATTCGAAGAACTGCACTAATGTCCACACTTGCTCCATTATGATGAGAACACTACAAGACGCGGCTATAGCCGAGAAGTACCTGTCTGATATTCAAAGTAACTTCTATGTACGCTTCACCGAACATCAGCTATAGATGAGAGAGCTCTTATTTTTAATCTGCTATCTATCTCTCTACAGCTCGGAGGTGATGGTAATGTGTACGTTGGACGAGACTGGGACAGAGCGAACGCGTACGCCAACAAATCGGTAGCCATTTGTTTTATGGGCGATTATGGACGCTACGAGCCAAATGAGCTTCAGTTTTCAGCCCTCGATCATCTGCTAACTTATGGCGAAATGCACGATCTGTTGGCTAAGGACTATCGCATTGTTGCTCACAGACAGGTAACAATGGGGTGCGATCGTCGATCGTCAATTGTGATTTAACACATTTTGATACTTTTAGACGAAACGCACTCGCAGTCCTGGCATCAAACTCTATGAGAAAGTGATCCAGCTTCCACGTTGGAGCCCATGCGGAACCCCAGGCCACGAACCTTGCGGAACCGAAGTTGGTCTGCCAATCGTATGGGACCAAGAAAACATTAAACCATCATCAGATACCTCTAGCAGCAGTAACGCTACTTCATCGGATGCGTTCCCAACTGTAGCGCCCAACAAAGATTAAATATAAGAAATACCATAAAACTTAGCTTCCTAATCATTGTTTGTAGTAAATTTATAGTCTTTTCTCTCGTTTTAAGTTTAATAACGGTAAATCAATATGATTATTTTATGATGTTCCATGGCAAACATCTCTGCCTGCAATTCTAATTGCCCGCCTAGTTGTCCATACGCGATGGCCTATCAAAGAGTAAACACACATGTCTCAAGATCATCACGAGACAGAGACCTGCCAATGATACGCAGTACACAGTCAACCTCTACGTGACGTAACGATTCTTCAAACACCACTTTAGTGCATATTTGCGCACAACCGTTATCAGTCGAATAAATGTATGTTAGTGGTGTAATATATTATCTTGCGGGGACTTATGCTGCCTAAATGAATGTCATCAATAGCAATCCCGTTCACAAATTTACAGTTCACAAAGTTACAGTTTTAGACAATGTAATTGGCAATAGAAATGCATGACCATAGTGCGAGCCACACACTAGCGTGTGTTTCAATGTCGCTTAGCAAATGGCTCCCGAAATCTTATCTCCGCTGAACAAACGAGTTAGTTGTTGTCGTCGTTTGGGCTACGGTGCGTCCATTGCTTCCGAGCCTCGAACTTAACGCCAATATCGTATGTAAATACGACGGCAGGAAAAAGTGTGGCCGATTCTATCATGTTTACGCGCAGTTCGATGCTGCACGATACCGCGATAGTACGAAGCGTATGCCGCGTATGCGGTAATATTAACTACGATAGCGGACATGGGACACCGGGATGGGATCCATTCATCCCTTTCATTAGGAGAAACCAATCGACAAACATTTTGCAATCGTTTACGCGAAACATCGCGCGGCAACTGACATGCGGTTATCGGTGGCTGTGTTGCATTCACTGCGTTATCAGTGAAGAGTGTCCTGATTGAAATTAATTGTAGATTTCAAACAAGCCAAACCGTTCCCCGATAACGACGGACACACATAACACTACGCAAGTGAACTGTTACCCGGCATCCGAGCACTGTGAATTGGTGCAAACCACTCGTTGAAAACGATTGCTATTGTCGTAATTACCATCTGGGAATATTTTTTTTCCAATTTCCGACCAAATAACTGAAAAATCTAGACAAGGTATGTTTCGTACAAAACAAAAATGATCTTTGAAACAATCGTACATTATCAAGTAGTAAATTTTTGTTTGCTATGAACGTTATATAAATAAGTTCATTTAAAATATTATAAAAGAAATTCAAAGGAAATGCCGATGCACGACCAGCAGTTTTGACTTGGTCATTCCATTTCGTTACGACTGAAAGATGATCGTGTAATTCCAATACCCTTCCGTAGTGAGCCTTAAAATACGCTATCTTCTCGCCTAGCGACGAACTCCAGCCGCAACCAATACGTGAGCATCGTTGTTGTATTGTAGGGTGGCTGTCGCAAACGTGCCGCCGATACGCTCAACAACCCGTGATGATAGTAGTTAATGGATCGTGGGCTGGAACGCCTCGTGTGGTGATCGTCATCGTTTCCGTGTCACTATACTTGCCCTCATCAACCGTTGCGCCTCGCTTTCGTTACCGTCCGGTTTCCTAGACTTTTATACACGACACTACACACAGATCACCGAGATAAAGGGGTGGAATTTATCGTGTGAAATATGTAGTGTTTGCGACAAAAGGAAGAATTTTACATAGTTAAGTTGCTAGAGCTGCGGTGATTGTTCAAGTTCGTACACTCGTTCGGTGGCGGGGTCGTCAAAGTACACACCATCCGGTTGTAATGTGCATCGCGATACGGAAGAAGCAGCTTAACACCATATCCACATCATAAAGGGACGTCCTCCTCACTATTTGCGCAACGCAAGTGTTGAGCGGAGTTGATGACGATTTTTGAGATTACCAGAGTGGTCGTGATGGACGATTCGCATTGAAAAAGCAACAGGTTTTTACGCCAAACACCACTACGAACAGCTCTTGAATGAGGTTTGGGTGGGTACGGAATCTTTATGCAACGTGAAGCAAGCACAAAGCGGTACAAGCGTGATCGGTTGGCGGGTTCGTAGTTTGTAAAGCAACAGAACATCTTATCTGACTACGGTATTTGGTGCTAGCAAAGACAAAATATTTGTGCCCACATTGAACATGAATGATGTGATTTGAAAATGAATTATCAATCGTTGTTTGGGATTGTTGAACGTTCCTAATTGTTAAGCCGCCTACGAGCTGGTGAGTGTATTTTTTCGAAAGATCATTTAAAACAAATATTCATATTCGAAAACTATGTATTGCAGGCAATCAATGCCTTTTCAACTCATATCACTAGTTTCTTTTTTTTCTATTCAAAATAATCTCCAATAGTGCACTTCAGCCTTTTCCAAGATAGGAAAAGGGCAGGCCGCTGAGGAGAGAGAAAAAGAGAGAGCCAAATAGAACCATAACATACATTTGTTGACTCTTATCAGTGCTCGCTATGTAGAGATGACCTCAGAGTACAGCACTGGAACTTAACTTTGATTGCACATGGTCATATGATTTAAAACCAAGAAAATTCAGAGATATTTCAAATTATACTAAAGGATGCATACATTTGCAAATTATACTGAAGGATGCATACATTTGAAAATTTGAATTTAACAATGGAAATGTCTGAATGACTGTTGTTAGTAACGCATTATTTATATTTGCTTCTCTCATCTGACACTATCAGGGGCATCCTTCTCCAGCTGATAACAGAACTGGACTGCCAGCCATCGAAATGCTTCTATAGATAGGCAGCAGCGAGCGATATCCGCTGAAGTAACTCTAAACTAATTACCCAACACTCTACACACGTCCATACGATGGCGAAAGTGAAGCATCAGGAAACAGACAATCAAGTGACACCCTCATCAGATGGGACCACTGAGACACAACCGCCTTCCGCAGATGTTGATGGTGCGCATGAAAGCAATGTAGGAACCGTTTGTGCCATGACCAACACCACCGATAGTACCAGAGGCAGTCTGTCGAATATCTCAATGACATCCAACAATCATACCAACAACGTTGACGATGATTCGAGTGCCTTCGACAGCAGCAGTGACACGGAATGTGACGATGATTCCATTAAACGGGTTATCGATCAGATACCGAAGGAGCTCAGATCGGGTGAATGCGAGATCCGCGATGGAGCCCTCAAGATTGGACCACAAGCGATCAATTCGATCACCCCAGCGATGCGATCACCACCCACCATTGGTTCCATAGCCCTGCAAAACTCTTCAGATATTACGTTCGGCAACAAAACGTACATTAAGGGGCAGGTTGTGATTAAAAATATCTACAAGGATCGCCAGAACGGTTACACCAATGGGGCATATGAAAACGATGCATGCGAAATGGTAGCCGACAACTCCACCAAAAAAGGTACTGCCGGTGGTGCTGATTACGTTACCGATGACCGTAACTACTATCACTTCACGGGTTTCTCTCTCTCTTCTTTCCATTAGATCCTTCAACATTGTCACCTTCTCAGCCCAAATCCTGGCAGTCTAATATTAAGGCAATCATTAAGGATAAGCCATTGCTCAGTTCGTTCTTGATCATACTATTGATCTGCTTCTTGTGTGCCGTAATTGCGATCATTTGCGTCCTCGCAGCGACAGGTAAAACCATATTTAGGCCTACCATTGGCGACGGAGATGATGATCGTCTTAATGTCCCGCCGAACAAGGACATAGGTATAGCATGTTTTGAACAAATATTTATGGCGTCACCTGGATAACATCACAGAGAAAAAAATGCTTCATAGTTTTGAAGAGCTTTGTAGCCTTTTGCTAATCATTTACTTACGCTCCCTTCCATCCGCAGAAGATGATCTCTTCCCTGATCCTAAACCTTTGCGACTGGTAACGCGGACCGAGTGGCTGGCGCAGCCTCCAAGAGAAGTGCTCACCGATCTGAAGCTACCGGTTAACAATGTCATCATTGCGCATACCGCTACCGAAGGTTGCACAACTCAGGTGAGACACTAAATGATGCTTGGAAGATACCGATGGTATCTGTAATATTATTTGTATTTACTGTATAAAACCATGAATCGAAAACCATCAATTGTTTTTATCGGCTTAAGAAGTGATTCTGGTAGTACCGATGAATACGTCACGCTGTGTCTAATAAACCGGGCAAAGATGATCATTATTACAGTGTTTCATAAGTCACGGTGCAATCATATCAGTTGTCTGATGTTCTCTCTGTCACCATATCTGTCACCGTGTTATGTTCCAGCATGTGAAAAGCCAATCCATCGTACAATCGACGACCCGATGCAACGAAGTTATGTGAAAGTGGACAAAACGTGCTAAAACACGAGACCCAAGACATTGCACAATTATTCACACAACTGCCAAATTTGTAACACTGCTTTCTATCACTTCCCACATTGTCACACGTCCTAGTCCCAAGTCCAAGATACATTAAATTTAAACAGATGTTTTTGTCTGTTATCATACATCATCACGCAAACATCAAGTATGTATTATTCTATGCCTCGCTAAGCACATGCCTCGTGGTTACTGATCACAATTACAACATTCCACACATCCCTCTAACAACAATTTGAAAATCACGTTTACACTCCTTTTCTTCCTTTCTCTCTATTACACTCGTCCCCTTAGCAATCTTGCATAGCGAGAGTTCAATTAATTCAAAATATACACTATAACCAAGGCTTCGGTGACATCGGTTACAATTTCCTAGTAGGAGGTGACGGAAAAGTTTACGAAGGTCGAGGGTGGAACAAACAGGGTGCTCATACAAAAGGTACGTTTTGCCACGGAACAGAACGGAACGGAACCATATACTGGTATATGGTATTTAGATTATGAGACAAGTGTTCTGTTCTGGTTTAACAGGATACAATGGTATCAGCCATGGGATTGCATTCATAGGAAATTACGAAACTATCGACCGGCCGGAAGATGCACAAATGGAGCAACTAATAAGGCTACTTCAAAATGGAACCGACACTGGTAAACTCGACATAAACTACAAACTGTACGGAGCCCAGCAGCTAAAAGCCACTTTGAGTCCGGGAAAATTTCTGATGGAAAAACTGACGCAATTGCCCCACTTTAGTCTAGTGAAACCGTTGGTCCCAACCTAATGCATTCGGAGAAAGTGCGCCAAAAGACTGACTTGACCTGTTGCGGTTAACGAAACCTAGTGCAATAATAGTATTTAGGTCAATGGGAATGACTAGAAATCAGTCTAGAAAAGGGAATACCATATGGTCATATGGTTAGAGTTAAGTTAAATGTAGCAATCAATTATGGGAAGAACAATTCTAGCTAAACCGTGTTTAGTACCTTATCCGAAGCATCACAGCTGCACCAAACAGGATCTTTTTGGCGACAATGTAACCCACAGTTCAAAAGTTTCCATGATACCCTTTGTTAAAAAACTGCTTCCCAATCATTTCAGGCTGCTTGTGTTCTGCGAGTCCGCATCTTGCAGGAGTATCATATGGATGGCAAGAATTATGATGATATCATATTCAATTTCTTAATCGGAGGTGATGCAAAAATCTATGAAGGACGAGGATGGAACAAAGTTGGAGCCCATACACAGGGTAGAGCGAACCCGTTTCCAAGTGGCAGTAGGCGAACAATCCCACTAAACCCAATGGCTGTTTTTTTTGCAGGATACAATTCTAAAAGCATCGGCATCGCATTTATCGGAAACTATGAATACGTTGATAAGCCGGTGGATAAGCAAATGAAATCTTTGGAGCGTTTGCTAGAGCATGGCATAGCGGGAGGAAGTTTATCTAGCAACTACAAAGTGTTCGCATCAGAGCATCTAGATTCGGAAGAGAAGACTGGAAAATGGTTGGTGGAAGCCCTCGAAAAACTTCCCGAGTTTGTCAACAAAACACATCTCGATGAAACATTACCAAGTTTACAGGGCTATTAGGTTAGTGGACCCGTGATTCGGCTTAATACAAGGTGTGCTTATAACAAAGAAAAATGTGAAGTTATTTAGTATTGTCCGTTCAACTAGTAGCTAGCTATGGATAAGAAACATCGTATCCCAACGCAGTATTTTTACCCTTAAACACCATTCTTTCTTTCACAGTCAAAATGTATGTTCCAAGTAAAGTTGATACAAGACTTTCACATAATGCCAGAATCGAGAAACTTTTCCGATATTGCGTATCAATTTCTGGTCGGCGGGGATGGTAACGCATACGAAGGACGAGGATGGCTCAAGCAGGGAGCTCATACAAAAGGTAGAATCGGTTTAGCTGTCGGTTACCGCAGTAGTAACCATAGATAAAGATAACCACATTTTTCTTTCGTTTTGGCAGGTTTTAACGTGGACAGCATTTGCATAGCATTTGTAGGCACATTCATCAAGTATAAACCTCCGATTGCTCAACTGAGTGCTGCGCAGCAGCTGATAAAGATGGGACTTGATAACAATTATATAGCCCACAACTTCAGCCTGTACGGCCATCGGCAGCTTGCCCCCTTCGAGAGCCCCGGTCAGGCGTTGTACGATATCATCAAAACATGGCCCCATTGGTCGGACAAGCTGGGTAGCGACCATTGGAAGCCGCCCGACGATCAGGAAGGTTCGAGGCGCAGGAAAAGAAATGCCATTACTGACCCTTGACCTCAAAGACTTTTCTGTGATGAAATTAATTCGAATAAAAGTTAGCGTATAATAGCTGTATATCTTGTTCCGGAGTACCGGTGTCGATAAAATCGAAACATTTTAATTTATTCGTAGTTGGCGAAGCTTCACAAAAACAAAACCCGGACGCAACTTACAACTTGCAATAGATATCCCCAAATTAGACAACCTTCCATCACTTCCTGAAGAACTGCGCTTCCGGGTTTGTCTAAGGTTTAGGATAAAGGTGCAGCACATCTCAGAGATTGCAAAGAACCACCGGTCTGCCTAGTGACCGTATTTCTGGAATTCCCATTCTCTGTTGTCAAGAGGGCATACCTGACGCGTTTTCAGCCAGCGCGAAATGCAGTGGAAGTGGAACGCATGATTACAGACGCCCCATGCGACGGTGCACTCCTCGCTGGTGGCCGATGCCTGATTCGCTTGGCACTCGATGCATAGATCCATGATGTGATTCCGGCAAATAGCGCAGTTATCAACGACGATATCCCAGGCCCAGAGCGCTACCGCGTTCCATTTCTTGACCTCGAAGCGCTTCCGTTCACCGCGACTGCTGCTGGAGGTCGGGGCCTCGAACTCTTCCTCGTCAATGTCCATATCGATTGGTGATTTGAGATTTCTGCAGATCTAACAATCAGCTACAATCAATCCACCAGACAAGAAAAACGGTTACGCGATACAGAATGAAACAGCAGTTTCTACGAAACAAAGAAAATGCGTGCAAAAACAAAATGGACTTACGATTCCGCGAAGGTTTTGGTTTTTGGCAAGGCGACGACGAAAGAAGCTGTCACCTGCGTTCGATCCTTTTCGCCTTTGTCGCCCGAGTGTCGACGAATCGGGCGAATCGGGCGAATTGTTGTTGGAGAAGCGAAAACAAAACAAAATTTGTTTACGCAGAAAAATATTCATGCTTTTGGCTGAATCTAGACGACTCGATTGCATATTTTGTCTTATATCACTTAGTAATGGCCGTCAATATCTACGGGTAGGTTTTGTCTGCGATGGAAAATGTAGCAGATCTGTTTTCAAGCCAAATTTCATTGCAGCCCGATGCCTAACCATCCACCCAATCCCAACCCGATGGACTTGATTGCCATCAAGGATATCTATCCGGGTTTGAAGAATATCAACGTTATCTTCATCATCCTTGAAATTGGGCCCGTTACACTGACGAAGGAAAATCGAGAAGTGCGCACCTTCAAGGTGGCGGACCAGAGTGCCGCGATTAACGTGTCGATTTGGGATGAACCAGGAAAACAGCTTTCACCGGGCGATATTGTGCGGCTGACGAAAGGATATGCCGCTATTTGGCGACAGTGTTTGACGCTGTACTCCGGCAAGAATGGCGAGATAGTTCGTCTGGGGGATTTTTGCTACAACTTTAACGAGATGCTTAACATGAGTGAACCGAACCCGAACCTGAATCCCTCGATGCCACAACCAATCCTCAACAATGGAACCGGCACCGGTCCTAACAGTGGCGGCACTAACAACAATGGTACTGGAAAGTCGATCGGATCAACCGCCAAACCCATGCCTAACAGTGGACCATTACATCCCGGCGGCGGAGGTCCGCCGCAACCGAAACCTCACTCTGCCACCACCAGGTATTCCGTTGCAGCGGCTGCTGCTGCGGCATCGACCACACCACCGGCGCCTAGCATAATGAAGCCATCTCAAAAGAATTCACCGCGTGCGGGACGAAATAACCAGGGAAAAGGTGCAGCCGTTAAGAACGATCGGAGATAACAGTTAGCTGATCAGCCGGTAGATCAGCTGACCGTTAGCGACGGATATAGTTTGAAGTGTATTGAATAGTAGGGAAGCATGGTTTGTGAGAGTTTCAATCAACCTCTAGGCAAGCTAACGATGGTACATTCGAGGAAAAATCGAGGAACAAATATTCGGACATTCCTTTAGGGAAGAGGCCAAAATTGACACTTATTCGATTTGCTCGCCGTCAAATAAACGTAAGCAGTGCATGAAATGAGCCCCATTCAAGATTGTCAACAAAACTTTCTCGTACAGCGAAAGGAGCAGTTCGTAGCTCTGTTTAAATACGGATCTTTGCGTGCATCGAGCCGAGGTATGTACCGTTTATACACGATGAAACTACAAAACTGGTGATCGTAGCGATTGTGAAAGAGATAACTAAAAATTGTGGTTAAATAATAAAATTGTTCAAAATCACGCAATTCCATAAGCGAGCTAGCTTCTCGCTCTGTCAACTTGTGAACTGAATTGTGAAATTGTGAATGAAACGGCATCAAAACCAATTCCACATCAAAGTTCATTGCATCTTTAGAAAATACCTGTCCTTTGTGAACTATTTAAGGGAAGCCGCCAGAACATTTACTTTAAAAAACACAATTTTAAACAACTGCAAATTCAAGCGAGCGGCCAACTAACCAATTCATCACCAAAGTTGGTGGCACTTTAGTTAAGCAAGGTTCAGAAAAGGAACTGAACGAGGTACAAAGCGACACAATAACAATCTCTATCAAATCTGCATCAGTGGTTTTCACTATTATTTATGAAGAGAAAACAAGTGAAACTACTAAAAATATTGTGTTGTAACAAACTGTTTGGAATGATTCTTGAAAAATATTTCATTTCGAAGATTTCCGCGTTCGGCTCATAATTTGTTTATTGGGGTCTGTCAAGTTCAAACCAGTGCTGCCAATCGGCCCGGCGATGTAGATCCAGATTTTCTTTCGCAAATTTCATGTTTGGGTTTTTGGGCTAAGGCGAGGTAATGTTTGACCAACGGTCGTAGACGGGTGGAAGGGGTGAAGAATGTGTGCACAAGTGTGTGGCCAAGTGCGCCAGAAGAAATAATCTGTGAGGAAAGTTCCCGGCGACGTTGATTTGGAAGTGATTAGCGAAAATCCGTGTTCTCTTGTGATGTGGCAATAAGCAACGAGATTGGCCACCTTGCGTGATCCGTGGCCGGTAATCAAAAGGCACGACATACCCCGTGACGAAAGACCCACAAGAAGAATGCTGCATCGATCCCCTTGCGAGAAATCTGTTGGAAAAACGACGTTGAACCCGCGGCCGATAGCAGCAACATCCTGTTGTACTGCACATCATCAGTATCGGAACGGCACCATTGCGAACGCAACCCTACAGCTCAGCGATAAGCAACATAACCCGAATCTCACAAGTCACCGAGCTGTAGAACAACCTTTGCACCGAGCGTCCAGCATAAGCCCTCTTTCGACGTTATCATAATTGGTTCCAAAATGCGTACGATAGTAGCATATCTGGCGAGTAGCATGGGCGATGTAGACGGTACACAGTTCCTGAAGCTGTCGAGCGCTATATTCTATGGCCTGTCGTCGTTCCTCATCACGGTCGTCAATAAAACCGTCCTGACCAGCTATCGGTTTCCCTCGTTTCTGGTACTTAGCCTTGGTCAGCTCACAGCCAGTATCATAGTACTGTTCGTTGCCAAGCGACTCGGCATCGTCAAGTATCCAGACTTCAGCCTCGATATTGCCCGCCGCATATTTCCTCTACCGCTGATCTATCTTGGCAACATGATGTTCGGACTGGGTGGAACGCAGGCGCTCAGCCTTCCAATGTTTGCGGCCCTCCGGCGATTTTCCATTCTCATGACAATGCTCCTCGAACTTGTAGTACTTGGGATCCGACCCACCTTTTCAGTCAAAGTGAGCGTTTTCGCGATGATCGGTGGAGCTATATTGGCCGCCGTAGATGATCTGTCCTTCAATCTGCACGGTTACTTGTACGTGATGATCACAAACGCACTATCAGCGGCCAACGGTGTGTACATGAAGAAGAAACTCGACACAGCCGACATGGGCAAGTACGGACTCATGTACTACAATTCGCTCTTCATGATGCTTCCGGCGATCATGGGCACGTGGCTAGTGGGGGATCTTGATCGAGCCTGGCAGTACGAAGGATGGGGTGATCCACTTTTCGCCACTCAGTTCCTGCTTTCCTGCGTGATGGGATTCATCCTAACCTACAGCATCATCCTTTGCACGCAGCACAACTCAGCCCTTACGACGACCATCGTCGGTTGCCTCAAGAATATCAGTGTCACCTACATAGGCATGTTTATCAGTGGCGATTATGTGTTTTCGTTGCTTAATGCCATCGGCCTGAACATTAGTATAGCGGGAAGCCTACTATACACCTACGTTACCTTTCGCAAAAAATCGAGCAGCAGTTCTGAAGGCTCCACGGCCGACAAAGAGCGATTGCTTCCGGCTAGTGGTCGCATTGACAACGTTTGAGATAGATTTCTGTGCGGTGCGCTCCGGCGTGATCTGACAAAACTAACAAAGCCAAAGGGTCAGATAGAGGGGAAAACGAGGGAACTATCTATTTATTAGGGGGGAAATGTAAAAAACATGCATCCCTAACGGGTGCAACTTGTGAAGAAGCCCAGATTCGGCCATCACCGAACCGTGAGGATTGTGTATAGTATAGGTCAAAGGAAAGTGCTGGCTAACGGCTATTATGTTCCGTTTTACTTTGCAACTCACTGCAACCGTTCTTGTCATAGGAGGCCACAAAAACACTAAGCCGAGTAGATATTAAATTTATCTAAAAAAGAGAACAATCAATTTGTACCATCCCGTTCTGTACAGTTTTACCGCTTATGTTAGCTGTAGTGAGAATCCGAACCGAGAGAATTGTGAGTTTTTAATGAAACCAAGAAACGCGAAACGGCGTTCAATACAAATCGCTGAAGTTATTGTTTTGTGTTTGACTTGTGTCTTCGTACTCTACAGGAGAAAGAAACTTCATTTACAGCAGTCGCTTTTTTGAAGCATCACACGTAATCATCTTGCCGAATAGCAGAATGAGCAGATGAGGGTAATATCTATAATCCAACAATGCGGAATATCCTTCGAAAAAATCCATCAATAACCGAAATAATGACTGATTCCAGACAAGCGAGCATACCGAATTAACCTGTGGCATCCAAAAGCTAATTTCATATTCAGCAGCTTCCTCGAACATGTTTTAGTGTCATGGTCACATACAGCGTGTTGCTTGCGGCTGTTTGACTTACAGAAAGGGACACGTTTCGTTTATTGCGGATTTTGGAGGTTTTTGGAAAATTGTGAAACCCTTTTTCAACATCAGCGCAAATCAACGCAACCATGATTTTGATTTTGCTTGATCCGCTGATATTTAAGCAAATCAAATTAATGTGCTTCAGTCTCATTTTCAACAATGAAATAACTTATTAATCGTGGTTTAACTCAATCGGTTACTTTTAAACCATTATTACTTGCAACATTTGCTGGGGATTTAGCTGGAAAAAAGTACTCCCTGAACAGAGGTATTAGGGAAGAAGCGAACGCAACATAATGACCATGGCCTGTTTTGACCCGAAGTTCAATGACACGACACAAATGCATCATCCTCATCATTTTGATCGTCCGGCATGAGAATGATGCCCGATTTTAAAACTGGTTAGCTGTGACCTTATCCAGCAACTTCCAGCTTTGCTTTTGTAATGAATTGACGACCGCAAACTCTCAAGCCATTATGTTATATTGATGATTCAGCTATCGTGCCTGAATTTGTGTTGATTCTATTGGCCTATGACGTAAGCTGTTTCAAGGTCGCGCGATAATTGGTGGAAATAATAATGAGCTGTTTATTGCTTGTTATTTCTATTACAACAGTCCAGCAACAACGCTCCATTTAGCTTTATTGGTCACGAATATACTCCATACCTAATTTAGTGCCAGTTATTGCAAACAGGTAGTGTTGGAAATAAGATAAGCTACTGCGCTAGGGTTTATGGAAAGGTGTTAATAATGTTAGTTTCCAAGTTAACTACAATTTTGCAGATTTTTATATAGTTAAGAGTACTTATTTACGATAAGTTTAAACGATTTCAGTTATTTCTTTATCGTGTTTTAATACTTTAATGCGAAGGTATCAAAAATATATTTTTTTTACTCAGGATTGATTACTCATAATTAATTCTTCATTTACTCAGGATTGATAAAAAAAATTAATTAACGCGTTAATCGCGACAAACTATCTTCTCGTTTGAACCAGGTCATACAATAATTGAGCATGTTGCGCAAACAGCTTAATTTACGCCATTATCTACCTCCATATCGCGCATTGGCAACATCGTTACCATGGAGACAAACCGGCACAATACCGGTCGATGAGCAACCAGCGGCCGAGCAAGCGATGGATGAGTTTACGCGGGAGTTTATGCGGAATCGCATCAAAGTGAGCGATCTTCAGCGATTCATCTTGAGCACCGGAAGTTCGATCGCTGCTTTGGTAGACCCACGAAGGTAATACCGAATGGTTGAATTTTTTTTTAAAAACTCTTTAAGCTAGTAACTGGACTTCTCTCCCCAACAGGCATGATATGATCGCGTGCTTGGGGGAAACGACAGGCCGCGAAGCTTTGGAACGAATAAAACGTTCGATGGAAAGCAGCGAAGAAGGAAGAGAGATTCTGGCAGAAAAACCGCGCATTAACACTCGCACCATCAACATGGAACAGCTAAAACAACTTCCGGAAAATTCTTTCGGCCATTCATATGTGGCGTTCATGGAAAAGAATGTAAGTAGAATGCCTATGATATTCTGGTTCCGATACTTATTAATACTGTTTTATCCGACTAGAACATCACCCCTGATTCACGGATGGAAGTACGTTTTATCGAAGATCCCGAGCTTGCTTATGTTATGACGCGATATCGCGAAACACACGATATGGTTCACGCAATCCTAGATATGCCCACCAACATGTTGGGTGAGGTTTCGGTCAAATGGGTGGAAGCAATCAACACGGGCCTTCCGATGTGCTACGGAGGAGCCATTTTTGGTGCATTTCGCTTGCGTCCCAAGTAAGATTTAATGTAAATAAGCCATTTCAGTAATCAAGTTAACGACATTCAAATGATTCTCTTCCAGACAACGGCAAAACTATCTGCATACATACTTACCGTGGGCGCTAAAAACAGGAGCACGCATCAAACCATTGATGACAGTTTTCTGGGAAAAACGATGGGAACAGGATATAACCGAGTTGCGAAAGGAACTGGGAATTGAACTAGTAACCAGGCACTAAGTAGAGATGAGTAGCCAATGTTGAACCAACTCATGTTTTGTTTTCCTACGTGATAAAGAGATGATAGTCAATACACGTTAATGCACCGCTGAAACCATTCGACCTATAACTGTGTTAACGAAAAAAGCGCTCATAAAAAGGAATTGAGATGATTTGGTTTGTATTCTACTCTATTTGAAACTTCTTCAAACACATCATTAACATACATAACAGACTAACGAGGTAGCTAAACCGTAGCTTACCGACGTCGAACCAAAGCAATGTTACGTTCGTTATGTCTAAAACTTCAGTTCGTATTTTCTTGTTTTCGGTACAATCGACTTTTTCGAAGACCCGGTAACGGACGGATCCAACGAAGCACGACCCAGCAGTAGCTCCAGTAATCGACGATTATACAGCTCCGGCAGAACTATGTCGAGATCCACGGCATTTTGCATAATTTCAGAGCATCCTCTCAGGTTTTTCCTCCAATCTGTAATACATCGATCACAATAAGCGTATTGTTTTTGATTGGTGATTTGCTTGTTCCCTTACACTGATAATCGAACAAACGAATAAGTATGTGAGTACATTCCGGTTTCATGTTGTGCTTCAGAAAGTGTTCCATCAGTTGGTAGACTTTTTCCACGTTGTTATCGTATAGCAGCTTATAACAAAGGTTGCTAAGTCTATGGGAGAGAATTTTGATTATGTTGTTAGTGAAAATCGTGCAGTATCTTACCTTTTACTGATGGCCGTCCTTAGATTAGCATGCCGATCGAACAAAGTCCGCGCTGCCTCTTGATCGCTGTGCCAGGAGCTGTGAAAGCTTTTCTCCCATACGTAACAGATGGGAAATTCGTGACGTAGATCCGTTAGGCAGTACTCACACAGCCCCATCACTGCTAGTAAAACGGCTTCGCTTTTCTTGCCGATCGTTTCATCGATAAGTTCTCGGAGGATTTGATCCACCAGGAATAGATCTTCGGGCCTGCTGTGTTTTGCTATTTCCCGAAACGATTCCAAGGATTTTAGAGTATTGCCTGCCTTCCACAGGCACAATGCTTTGTAGTGGTCAAATTGCTGTACGGGTTTAGCATTCGCATCCTTGCCACCGGAACGGCTCGAAAAGAGATCAATTAAACTTGCTAGCTTATCCGTATCCGCCAATACGGCTACATGGCGCAAGACTTTGTCCACCACCGGAGCTGAAGGAATCTTCCGGTACAGGACAATTTGTTCAAGCAGTAGCTTCACGTCTCCGTCGTTTTGTTCCGCCAGTGCCGTCTCAATAAGATGATCCACCTGCGGTACATCCATCGAGCTAATATTGACCACCAATGGATTTTGCGTAAGCTCGGCGAAGAGTCCGCTCAAGTTAAATGAAGTCCGTGGCACCGTCGCAGGAGCTCCGGTCGACGTGCTTTCCTTTGGTAGCTCTTCCACGGTTTTTGCTTGGCCATTTCGATGTCGACTGTTGAGTACTTTCCACTTTAGTTTCTTGTTATCCACCAGGTCACTGATAAACGAATCGATCGCGCTGATGTTACTGCTACTCCGGTAACGTCCCACAAGCCGCAGATTGTTGGAAACACTTCGGATCGCCACGGGTCCGGCGGAAGCGAAGAGTGCTGCCATTTCTGTGCGATGGACACCTTTTAGGCATTTGATACGTTTACGACGGAATTACCTATTCCGGGTTGCATCGTCACTCCGCTCCTCCGACCAGAAATCGTTGTTTACCACTTTGTTCTTTGTATAGCGACAACCCCTTACCCAAAGGGGGTCGCCGAACCAAATCAGCTGATAATGACTTGTACGTTCTTCGGAACAAGCAAGGCGCAGGAAATAAATTAAAGGGAAAAGAGTCAAACATTAATTTTGTACAAAATGAAAGATCTTACAGGTCGTTTGGAAGCTCCCACAAAAAAAACTAAAATTAACTACACCTACAGGAAATCACTACCAACATTGAAAAAACATTAATTTTGAGTAATAAAACATTTTGCAAATGTGGATGGAAAATATTTCAATAACGAAAACAGGAGATAGAATAGCAAATACACAAATTCCCTGAATCATCAAAAGGGAAATAGGAACATTTTAAGGGCTTTTCAAAAATTTGGAAAACTCGCGACTAGCGAGAAACCCTTCAGAAACGTAACGATACCGCGCGGTTGTAAACGTACCGCCCAGAAACCGTCATTCGTCGCTGCTTTCTCTCTCGTTTCGTTGTTCCTTTCTCGTTCCTTGGCCAGCACAGAAAACCCCTTGCCGTGAAAATTTTCGTGTTTCTACTCGCGCGAATACCGAGGAAAAACTTCGTCATCTATCGATTTCGTGGTCGTCGCCCACTGATCACCAAGTAAAGATCCTATCGAACAAAAAGTAGCCGTCCGGGAACGAACCAGCAAAGTGCCGCAAGCAAAGCAAAAAGGTGGTTCCACAGCACAGAGCGACCTGCAAAGAACACTCTGGAGCATCGTGCTTTGTCAAAGAATTGGTCGCTCGACAACGCTAACCGCGGAGGGGCGTGCTGAATCTGGGCAAAACAGGCAACCGATCCGTAGAATTTCCGTCGGGAAGGAGAGTACTCGGTTTTGTGTGCCATTCGCAGCGGGTTTACGGCAGAAGGTCCCGCAGAACGAAATAGCGTAGCGAAGCGGCGCCAGGAAGCGAAATAATTAAACAAATATGGCTGCTCTGCCGCGTAGAATAATTAAAGAAACGCAACGTTTGATGCAGGAGCCCGTGCCCGGTATTAGCGCCATCCCAGACGATCAGAATGCACGCTATTTTCACGTCATCGTGTTCGGCCCTGAAGATTCACCGTTCGAGGGCGGCCTGTTTAAGCTCGAACTGTTCCTTCCCGAGGACTATCCCATGTCTGCGCCGAAGGTGCGATTCATAACAAAGATCTACCATCCAAACATCGACCGTCTCGGGCGGATCTGTTTGGACATTTTGAAAGACAAGTGGAGTCCGGCGCTGCAGATCCGCACGGTGCTGCTCTCGATTCAGGCGCTGCTCAGCGCCCCCAACCCAGACGATCCGCTGGCGAACGATGTTGCGGAACTTTGGAAGGTGAACGAAGCCGAAGCAATCAGAAATGCGAAAGAGTGGACACAACGATACGCGAACGTCGACAATTAAATAGTCGGTGGAGCATCGTTTCGTTTGTCCCTCCCCCACGCCCTTCCCTCTTTCCCCTCTATCGATTACTATGATTACTTTAAAATGCCCGACAAGAACGCACGACGTGCACGATATAACTACACGCCGCAGCCGCAGCCGCAGCCACAACCGACGCCTCCAAACCTTTTCTCAAAGCTCGTCGCATATCCCCCAAATCTGAAGGCTTCAGAGAATAACCGCAAACATCAACGCGATTTACTGTGTTTGTGCGTGTGTTACGCGTGTGTTTGTGCGTGTGTACGTGTGTGTATAATGAAAAAGTTAGACTTCAATATCGAATCGATCTTCGAAACAGCAGAAACTGCTAAAATGATGTCCTAGGCGCGATGCGATAAGCAAGGATCCCGGTTGGGAGGGTGGAGATGACACCGCCCGTCAGCGAGAACATATCTTCTGCCGTCTATCATCCTAGCAGACCAGCGCTAATGTATAACAATGGAGGGTACGAGTGAATCCAATTTCAAGGTATCTATCTTCTACGGTTTACCATTACTCCGCAATTCAAGGCCAAACATCTATTCCCCTTCCATCATGACTTTGGCTCACCCCGATCAGCTGAGATGCGTTGGAAAATTGATCTCGCAGCGTGCTTGGATGGGTTTGTGAGAATTCGACACAAAGGAAAAAAAGAAATGCTCGCTTCTCGAACATTCGCTGCCATCTCCAGCATGCCTCGGCCTATGCAAGCGATTCTATTGTTCGAATAGAATCCGAATTATTGTAACATCAATATGCCTTTGATTTTTTTTTTCTATTCATTTGGGTTTCTGTTATTCTTCACATCACATCAATAAGACTGTCGTCATTCGGATAAGATGAAAAGCCGTACATTGCATCAAAGCATTTTAAGACTTTAGGTGGTTTCTTTAATGCACTCGCTCATCCCCGCTTGTTGCAATCCAATTAAAAATGCAAAGAGGCCAATACTTAAGTCTGTGCCGCTTTGTGTGTCACGGAATAGCATTGTTCACATGTAAGTGAAGACCTACGACGGGTCAATACTGAGCTATAGCGAAGTATGTAAACACTACTTGTCGAAAATAGAACAGGCTTATCATAGCGTTTGCGATAGTGTGAAATGGAAATGCGTACGATCCAAAACTATTCCGGAACACCACCATCTCTGCCTCTTGAATGCCTGTTTCCAACTTTGTTTGTTTTTCATACAGATAATTCCATAAAATCCTTTTTATTTTTTTAGAATTTCGTCATCATGGCACATAAAACACGTAACAATGCCTGGCAATCGCTGCTTGAACCGTTTCGGAGCTTACAGCAAACCGGTCTACGTACATCGGGGAAATAGAACGACCATCAACGCAAATCATCGATGGTATCATCGTAAGTTATCCAAGGAACCGGTGCAACTAATTGGGTCGTGTAATATCCAAGATTAAGATGGGGAGTTTCGGAGAATGATGAAAATTCAGCTAAAGTTTTGTTTTTCATTTGTCATAAGCAAACGGTATGGGCATATACATTGGACGAGAGAGATAGTAAAAGAGAGCTTTAAACTTAAATGAATGGGTTTAGTTGTTTGGGCGTTTGGGTGTGTCCACTTGCAAATGCTCCCAGTGGTAAGCCTTAAATAAACACTTCCTTTCGTTAAATCAAAGTTTTATTACATGCATTTGCTGCGAAAGCATAGAAGAGCCGCCTGGCTTTGTGACGTACTTTTGGCAAATATAAGCCCTCTATCAACACACACGCATAAACACACGGAAATACACTCACACGATATAAGTAGTAACGTTTGCTTAAGGATTTTATCCAATTCTCTTGCAAAAACATGCCTAGTAACCCGAATTCAGGGGAGGGGGGAGGGGAGAAGGGTACGTCGTACACTTTTTCTTAGATTATTACAAATGCGGATATGATTGGGGATCTAGTTATTCGAAAGGAGCGCGTAGAAAATGATGATTAAAAGTAGCGACTTAGCGGCTCAGAGACGGAAAATCGAGACACGCGGTGATGAAAGGGGCAACGCATCGAGCAAAACAGAAAGAGCGCGCAAGCACTGGGTTGTGGTCCGCGTACGATAGATTTAGGAGAAAAAAAGATAAAGAACCCCAAATCCCAATCAGTACTGCTGCTATCCGTTTAAATTAACAATACAAAAAACCCTAATATTCAATTTGCAACTACACTACAAACAACTCAAATACGCGGAAACAGGCGAACACAGTCACAACACACAAAAGAAGAATTATGAAAACAAATGTACATTAGTATGGAAAATGAAAAATTATGAAAGGAAAAGTACTCGCATCATCTTTTGTTTTTGTTCATATATTTCAGAAAATATTGGGAAACACAGTTTAGATGTCATTTGTGTACCATTTCTTACACCGGACCGGATGTGCAAAATAACACCAAACTATGCAAAATGTCTTCTCGGGTTATACCCAGAGTGCGTTAGTTCTCACTTTGCCCCACTATCAGCAGCAGGTTCGAGAGGAGATGAAGATAATCTTCTTCCACCATTTGGACGTGCGATAACCCGGTGTAGCGTGGTTCCTGCGGTTCATAAAAGACCGGTTCATCTTCAGGTTCAGCGAAACCTATGCTTTTGTTGGACTGCTGCTCAAAACCATCATCGAACATCACACGCTTTACGGATGCCGTAGGGGGCGAGGGTTTCAGAATTCCCTTCAGCACGGGTGTAGACGAAGGACGAGTTCCAGCGTCCGTCGATTGCTGTTGTTGCAAATGCATTTTCCGGACCACATTGATGTGCATCGAGCTGTGGGTGGTCGATAATCGCTTGCTCGGCAACGCACTCCCACGTCCGCCCTTCGACGATAACGACGGCGAGGACGATGAACCCGGCGAGCGATCCTCGTCTTCTTCGGAATCAACGTACTCCGCACAATCAGAATCGTGCACCTCGTTGTAGATCGGAACAAGACCGTACTTTTTGCGCACCAGAATGCTCTTGGCGTCCTTTAATATGCGCCGTTTGACGAAATCGTGGAAAATCAACAACTCCGTGCTAAGCTCACGCTTGATCAATTGCTTTTCACGTTGCGACAAGTTGACATTTTTCAGCGCGAGAAGGCTTTGCGAGGCTAGCAAGGTGAGCACAAACTCCAACCCGCAGATGCACAGTTTTGGGTCGAGGTGCGTTAGCAGCTCGTTCGAGAGGGTGATTGCGTTCGTTGACGTGTAGCTCGATACGCTCGTCATCGAAAGGGTTTTTGTGAACTGCATACCACGCTTGCCCCGTTGGACTGTTGGGCTACTGTCGCTAAGCAACGACTGTCGCGCTGTAAGCCCCATCGTTGCCGTAGCATCCGTTTCGTCCGCCTGCTTGCTGCTGCTGGCCGGTAGTTCATTTAGCGGCGTTTCAGAGAATGTGTAATGTTGCTTTAGGAAAAGGTAAGACACAATCGCGATATCAATATAATCACAGTTATATAAAATTCGGGATAAAGGTCGCCAAAAGCTGCCTGCAAACACTTACCAGATTAAGTACCTTTGTAAAGATACATGCGGCCTGCAGCAGCGAACCAAAGCTGAGCTGTGAGTAGTTATCAGTGCTGATCTTTGGCGCTCCGAATTGAATGTCGACCAGTGGTTGCCACTGGCCGGGTGCAAACTCGACATCGCAAAGCACCATCAGCAAGGGAGGGCTGAACGGTAACAGTGCCTTTGTGCAGAGTGTTACAATCTCGATGAGATTGTTCATCGCCCCGATCAACTCGTCAGAGGTATCGATCGAGTTGGGATCAATGTCCAGCTCGTTCACGATGAAACCGTTCACGTCTGCCACGCCCGTTGTCAATCTTTTCAAGATCTTAGGCCGGTACAACAGTGAGATGGCGTGATCCATCAAGTATTGTGTGTAGCGCTGTGCGGGGGAAACGAACGTTAAACCAATGGCTTCGAACGATCGCGCATGATCATCATCGACCTACCATGAGATGAAGTAAACTTTGACCATGCTCCAAACGCCATTCCTTCTCGTACATCACCATGACACCAAGCAGCTCGAGTGTTTCTCGTATCAGCAAGCACGCGTTCGGTTCCATCGATTGTTTAGCCAGCAACAATGAGTCCATAAGATACTCTTCATGTATTCCGATAAAAAATATGGCATCCCGTAGAAACCGATGCCCGTGCCGTGCTAGGAGCAGCCTTACCAAACGTATGCCACGCGAGTAGATTGGCCACCAATCCTGCGTTTGCCATTGCTGTTCCGTTTCCTGCGGGAAGAAACCAAAAACAGAAACCATACCGATGATATTTGTCAAAAAGGCAGCACGAAGCAACACGAACGAACCGTATTCATGACGTAGGGACGCTGGAGCAACTCTTTCGGTGGTAAAAGCTTCAGCCAAAGATAGTCACCGACGTCACAGTGCAGCAGCTCCTCCGAGCAACGGCTTTCGGCCAACAGAATCAATAAGTTCAGCAGTTCGATCACCAACTTTCGACGACCATACTCGGGCAACACCGTACCCGTGATGCTGAGGAGCCGCTGAAACAGTTTACCCTTAACGAACCAACTAACCCACCGGCTGGTGGACTGTATAGGTGGGCTGGCTGTATGCTGTTGATCAAAGCTGATGGTCAGTTGCTTCAAAAGATTGATCGCCAGCAGTAGGGCGCAATACTGCTTTCCACCATTGGAACTATTGGTTTCGCTGATCATCGCTACTGGAACTGCCATTCCTCCTGTTTTGTTGTTGTGGTGAGACGATTTAATGTTCAACTCCAACGCACGAATTTCTTCGCCCGCTATTTCTACTGCCGAACGTGTCAATTCGGCAGCGATCGCTGCGTTTTCCAGCAGACGATCGGATTGTAGTTGTACTGTGCGGATAGCGATCGCCAGAATTGCTTCTTTCGCGCGCTGATGTATGTCCGCATACGAAACGGACAGCCGGCTAAGCAGGGTTTCCATCTGGCGCAGCATCTCATCGTCCTGCACCGTGTTGCTGGTGTACTTGTGATCGAAATCAATCAGCACGATCAAAAACAGCTCGGCTAGTATGATCAGCGGGCGGAGATCATGTATCTGTTCGATACGATCAACCAGTACGCCCAAACACCGTTCAGCCAGTATCGTTTTGCACCGTTCGGGCAATGAGATCCCCGGTGTCTGTTTCCGTAGTACTAGCACGAGCAGATCCTTAAACGATTGGATTCGCCCCAGCCAATCGGGTGTCCGTTGTTCATCCTCTTCGCGCCATGTTACCCCACCGGCAGATACAAAGCTCATATCTAATAGGTTGTCCCCTTTTCGCGATTCCGCTCCATCATCGGTGCCCGATGGTGCTGGTGGGAGATCCATCACGATGTTTACCCACTTCTCGAACACTGCCTCCGTTTGCAAGAAGCGCTCGAACACTTTCACCAGTTCCGGGTCCATTTTTACACCGGTGACGGAACTGGACCGGAACAGCTCAATACCGAGTATGTTAAACATTTGACTGTATGCCCGCACGTTCCCCGTGGTGTGTTGTCCGAATAGTGGATTGCAGAGCGATGGCCAGAAGGAGGCGCTCTGCATTTGCTTCTGCACCAGTGCCTGCATATTGTTCTTCCAAAGCGCATGAAACAGGGACATAAGCCGTGAAAGCAGTGGACTGGCCAGTTTGCTCGGATCCTTTGAGATCGTTTCCAAAAACTCCTCCATGTACGTCGGTATGCCATCGTTGATCGTTAGTTTGGATCGTGCTTTCCCTGCGGCGCCGCTCACACCACCATCTTTGGGACCAAGCAGTAGCCTACGATCGGCACGCTTGCCGTAGTTGACCTTAAAAAATGCCTCCGTCAATCCCGGCTGCTTGTGAACACATGCTTCCACAAACTCGAGGACGGCCAGTTTGAGATCCTCGCTCTCGATATCATCGTGCAGCCGCTCAAGAAAAGTGTGCCGTATCTGGTCCGATTCCATGTCCAGACACGCCAACAGCGACATCCGGAACTCTATCGCGAACCGGCGCAGTAACCGGCAGGACAGTATCGGTAGACGAGGATTAAAGATGTTGCTCATGTATCCCGTGACCATCGGGATGATACGGAGCGTGTCGCGCTGTTTCGGTTGCGTGTAGATCGCCGACTCTAGCGGTGAAAGATCGTACTCCTGGATGTGACGTTTAAGCTTCAGTATCTGCATCAGAATCGTTAGCGAGTACTGGATCATCAGATTGAGCTGCTGTTCCGGTACCATCATCCAGTTCGGTTCTCGCTCCATTACCGCCTGCAGATACCCGTTGCCCAGCCCCACGATCCGTAGTAACACCATCCCATTGTCACGGTTCAGCAAACTGTACACACACACATCCCGCAGTGTTCGAAGCGCGTAGTTCTTTCGCAGTCGTTCCTCGCTTAGCTGCAGAATATCGTGAATGTATTGGACCACAAACAGCAACACCCGGTACCTATCGGTGCCCGTCTCATATCGCCAGTTGTTGGCATGTGGTAGCACCTCGCGCAGAAGAAAGATCACACCCGGCAGCTCCACTCCGAACACGTTTTCACGCCCGAGCTTCGCGTAGGTGCGCAGAAAGTTAAAGTACGCCATCAGAATCGGATAGCGGCCCGTGGTACGCTCGACGTTCATCAGATAATAACCGATCAGGCTGGAATCATACCCGGCGCCCTGTGCGTACTCTTGATACGTAAGGTTGGCATTGTTGACGGAGGGTAGTATGTTCAGGTTGATGATTCTCGTGTAGATCTCCTGCTCGAACAGTGGCACTAGGGCAGAGCACACATTCAAACATTGAACCAACAGCTCGACCGGTGGATTCGGTACCGCCTTAAACTTGAGCAACACATCAAACACCATCTCCGTGGGGTGAACCATTTCGGCGGATATGTCGTGCGGTTGCTGTATGCGCCTCACGGCCACCGCCAGATATTTCAACCCGGTCGCTATGCGTTCCACACGCACGGCACTGAGGGTGCTCGTAGTTTGCGCATCAACTAACAGTTCATTCATTTCATGGTGCAACGCATCGAAGTAATTGTAGCGCGTCGAGAAGTGTACATACGTTCGCTTGTGATTGTCCACATCGCGGACAATCAGCTTCGTACCGCGCGGAACGGTGAAATTGATTTTGCTCGATGGCGTATAATCACTGCACAAGACGTACTCGTCGTCATGTTCGCTGCTGGCGGATTTGCGTAGCAAATAGCGAGCCTCCGTACCGCTGTACAGCTCCGTGTACACGGGAAGATTCTCCAAAAGTTGCTGAATGTAAGCATTCTGCGTGGGACCTGCTGACGCTAGTGCATAGGCCACCTTGGAGAGCGGCAAGAATTCGACGGGAAATTGTTCCACGCAAATGTTGAACAGTGCCCGAGTGGGGTGATCTTCGATTTTGCAAAACTCCGTCGCGATCGTCGGTGATGCAAGCAGCTCGCTTAGCAGATCAAAGATTTTGCTGTGATGCGCGATCGATTCGTGCGCATCGAACAGCTGGCACAGGAACCCGAGCTGATTGAAGATCGATTTACGGACAATTTTTGCCGGAAGGCTCTGGTCTTTAAACATCGGATGCGAGACGAGCCCGTGCAGATACTCGAACACTCCTAGCTTGATCGCCCGGGAACCGAGTTGCTGGTAGCGCCGCGATACGTCCTCATCCTCGACCGTGTGTTGGAGTCGGAAATTGAACAGCATCCACACGAGCAGAAGCGGTCCGTGTTCGGGGAATTGTTGCAATGCTTGAATCGGACCATCGAGCGCGGCCACCACTTTCTCGATCCAGTCGGCATCGTCAAACTTTTCCGACAGATCCAACGTCCGAAAAACGAGCGCCAGTTCGTTGTACGTGATGCGCTTTATGAGCTCGGCATGAATTTCCGATCCACTGTCCACGTGTTCCTGTTGGCGGCCGAATGAGTGCTCACGGAATAAGCGAAACAGTTCCTCCAGCTCGACCGGACTGATTCCACTGTAATGGACTATCAGCAGAAGGATCTGGAGCACCTCATTCGTTTCGCGTAACGTTCGTTCGGCACAGGCTACTTTGGTTCGTGACTGGAACGTATCGCTCGGTAACGGTTTCTGGGTGCTCGATGATTCGACAATCAAGTGTTTCAGTTGCGCGAGGTAAGATTTGCGCAGTGCGGGCAGACCGATTCTATCGACCACCTCACGGTATTCGCGCGAGTACGGATGGCTACCGGAGTGGAAGTACTCGAGCAGGTTTTTAACCACCTTTAGCTGCACCATACGCTCCATGGTATGGTACACCCAGATATCGTGCAGCAGTTTCACCATCGAAGTCTCCGTTGAAATGTATTCTGCCAGCGCGGTGGCCGCACCCCGGTACTCGTTTACCAGATAGAAGCACAGGATTTGCCATGATTGAATTGCATCAATATTCTGCGGGAGATGAAACGGAAGATGGGTGTCAATTAATGTTCAAACGCACAAACATGGAATATTTACCAAATACTGATGCAATTTGTTGGCGAATGGTTGCAGCTTCAGCTGATTACGGTCTTTGATCAGCTTCTGCAGCTTTTGTTCCGACTCTTTGGTCGGTTTTTTGTAGTGCAGCAAGCCATCCACGAGCTCCTTCGATACTTGCAGCAGCTTCTCTTTCACTTCGGCGTTCGGCGTACCGTAGTGGATTCCCGACACGAATTGCCACAACTTTCTCCACTGGCTGCGAAGAGATGGATGGAGCAAAACATATTTGAGGTTAGATTGATGTAAACAAGCCAAGGCAAAGCCTGCTGGAGCCATAGCCGAGTGTAATTTTGCAGTACTTACATAATATCCCCATTGATATCCTCCATTATTTGGGAGATTTATCTACACGGAACTATTTAACAATACCTATTTCGATCCTTAATGCACATTAATACCAAATCTTTGCGTAAATCGAATGAGCGGCAGCAACACAATCGGCAACTCTCGTAATTCCGCTCTTTTGTGTTGACAGCCGCATCAGGAGCTAGGGATGGACAACCTGTGCCCAGCTGACCAGGTAATTTAAAAATATTCTGAATGGTTTCCTGAAGCGAACTAGATTTCTAGCAAAACGAGATGATTTGCATTGAGACCGGCCGAAAATCAGGATTTTTTAATAATCTGTTGGAAATTTCTCCCCGAAACTCCCCGTTATCAATCAACCAAAATTGGTGACAAACGCGGTCCTCGATACACCAAAAATGGTTCATTTTGGTTTTGATTAGCCGGAAGGATAAGTGGGGTTTTGTCGAAAACACGCTTTCCATCGAACAACCGGAAAAGAAACAGTTTAAGGATTAATTTTGTTTGGTTTATATTTGTCCGCGCCTTAAGAATCCCAGGAACTTAGCCATCATGTTAACAAACAAGGTGTTTATGAAGAAAACCAAACGCGGGAACATCCTAAAGATTGTCCGTGAACACTACCTGCGCGATGATATCTGGTGCGGTTCCGGTGCCTGCCGAAAGTGTCCGCTATCCGAGAACGACATCGTACTGGACGGTGTTCCCGAGTCGCTAAGTGAACAATATGCCTTCCCCCACTATCTGCTGCTGGACACGAACATCATCCTCTACCAGATGGACCTGCTGGAGGAATCGGTGGTCCGCAACGTGATTATCCTTAACACCGTCTTGGACGAGGTGAAACATCGCAGTGCAGTGATGTATAAGCGGCTGAAAGCGGTCATCTCGAACCCCAGTCGCAAGTTTTACACCTTCGTGAACGAGCACCACAAGGATACGTACGTTGAGCGTATGCCGGGAGAATCGGCCAACGATCGGAACGATCGTATGATCCGTATGGCGGCCGGATGGTACGAGAAGCATCTGAAATCCACCGGCCCGAAGGGACAGTCCCTTCGGATCGTTCTTTTGTCCGATGATGTTGATAATCGCAACAAAGCGATCGACCAGGGGTTAATTGCATGCTCGGCAGCGGATTATATCAAGACTGCCCGATCGGAGTATGCTAATCTGTTGGATAAAATTAGCCAACGGGAAGGTGGCGGCGAGACGAAGGAACCACTCTTCCCATCCCACCTGACGGCCTCACAGATCCACCAAGGCATCAAGAACGAGAGCCTGCTGCAGGGTGCCTTTTTGGCTTCGCGAGAAAACTATCTAGAAGGGTACGTCCGCGTGGAGGGTATCGAAAAGCCGGTCCTTATCCAAGGACGATTGAACTTAAACCGTGCCGTAGATGGCGATGTCGTTGCCATAGAGATGCTGCCCGAACGAGAGTGGAAAGCACCAAGCGATGTTGTGCTGGTAGATGAACAGAATGATCCGGGTGATTTAATCGAACCGGATCCCTCTTTCAGTGCCAGTGCCAGTGCCGTGGCGAAGGAACTGCTGGAACCGACGGCCAAGGTGGTTGGCATTATTAAGCGCAAGTGGCGACAGTATTGTGGCATTCTGCTACCGAGCCACATTCAAGGCACCACGCGGCACATCTTTGTGCCGGCAGAACGGAAGATACCGCGAATTAGGATTGAAACGCGCCAAGCGGCCACATTACTGTCACAACGCATCATCGTAGCCATCGATCAGTGGCCTCGCCATTCACGCTACCCACAGGGTCACTTTGTGCGCGCGCTCGGACCAATCGGTTCGAAGGAGACGGAAAACGAAGTCATTCTGCTGGAACATGACGTCCCACACAATCGATTTTCCGAGGAAGTGCTCGCCTGTCTGCCGCAGCTTCCATGGACTATCACTCCGGAAGATCTTAAACGGCGTGTTGATCTGCGCGACATCACCATCTGCTCAGTGGATCCCCCGGGTTGTACGGATATCGATGATGCGCTGCACGCTCGCCGTTTACCGAATGGCAACATTGAAGTTGGTGTTCACATTGCAGACGTTAGCCACTTCATACGGCCATGTAATGCACTCGATCGTGAAGCTGCCAGCCGTGCCACTACTGTCTATCTGGTGGACAAACGTATCGACATGGTGCCGGAGCTGCTTAGCTCCAATCTGTGCTCATTGCGGGGCGGCGAAGAACGATTCGCATTCTCCTGTGTCTGGGAGCTGGATGATGAAGCGAATGTGCTGCACGTAAAGTTCCACAAAAGTGTGATCAAATCGAAAGAAGCACTCACGTACGAACAGGCACAGCTAATCATTGACGATCGCTCGCAAACGAACGATGTGGCCGTTTCGCTCCGTTTGCTGAACCGATTGGCGAAGAATTTGAAACGGCGACGAACGGAGAACGGAGCTTTAGTGCTTGCATCACCGGAAATCCGTTTTCATGTCGATAGCGAAACGCACGATCCTATCGATGTGAAAGCGAAGCAACTGCTCGACACCAACTCGATGGTAGAGGAGTTCATGTTACTAGCCAACGTATCGGTAGCGGAGAAGATTGAGAGTGAGTTCCCTGAATGTGCGATGCTTCGGCGGCATCCACAGCCACCGCAAACCAACTTTGAGCAGCTGGTTAAGGCTGCGCAACATCAGGGATTCAAGATTATAACGACCACCGGCAAAGAGCTAGCAACCAGCCTCGACGAAGCGGTTAATCCAACCAATCCGTATCTCAATACGATGTTGCGCATCCTGGCCACACGCTGCATGATGCAGGCGGTCTACTTCATAAGTGGTACGTTGCAGCGTGAGGAATTCTTCCACTACGGTCTGGCTGCCCCGATCTACACGCACTTTACCTCACCGATCCGTCGGTATGCCGATGTGATCGTTCATCGTCTACTGGCCGCTTGTATTGGAGCTGACTCCACATACCCAGAGCTGCTGGACAAGAAGCTAAACTCAAATCTTTGCAACAATCTAAACTACCGAAACCGTATGGCTCAGTACGCTGGTCGTGCTTCGGTCGCCCTGCACACCCATCTGTTCTTCCGCAATCGGTCCGAGGATGAACAAGCTTTCGTACTGTTTGTGCGTAAGAATGCCCTCCAGATACTGGTGCCAAAGTATGGATTCGAGGGAACGATCTACGTGGCGGGACGAGACAATCAGGAGATTAAAAATGGTGTCCGATTCGTCTACGATGAGGAGCAGCAAACGCAACGCTGTGGCGATGTGGTATTCCGTGCCTTCGATCCCGTTACCGTGCGGTTGAGCCTTGATTCAACGAATGTACAGCACGAAAAGCTCGTATTCGAGCTGGTGCGCCCCTACATCGCTGGATTCAGTGTTGACACTGGGGATGTCAAGGACGAAGCAGCACCAGCAGCAGCAGCAGCAGCAGCACCAGTTGCAGAAACACCTGCAAAGCGGAAAGCTGATCCAACACCAAGTAAAACGAAGAAAAACAAAAAGGGGAAATAAAGCAGTGAATCCCGTAAAACATGTTTTACGCACCAGTACAACAAGCAAAAATGTTATAATAAATACAATATTCAATTGTAAAATGGTTTTCTATTGTTTGTTTTATTTTAAGGAAACATTTCGCGTGGCTGGTGCTCGATCCACGTGGATTTCAGTAAACTATAGTTTGTTTTTGGCATAACTCTCTTTAAACGATTCGCGGTTACCATTATCTGTACGGTCATTATCGCTTTTTACTAAGCTCTGCATCTATCAGAGTACAACTGACCGTTTTGCGCGTTCAATAAATATCTGCAACAATATTTTACACCACTATATCCGTTTTGTCCACGCTACTTTGCCTTTTTCTCTTTCTCCAGATGAAGTTTTTAAACGGAAAACGTCTTTATTTACCTCTACCTATCGTCAACTCATCATGCGGAACGGTACAAAATGTAAACTCTTCTTGATAACGGATTATGATAGCATAATTATAAACACTCAAAGAAGCACCTGTGTAGGTAGGCAAGCCCAATAGAAATGATGTAAGAAAAATTGGCTATACTTCCGCTATACAACGAAACATCGTTAAATGTCTTTATAGTTTCTGTCGGCATGTCCGCTCTCCTCCGCAGTAGTGTTACACTACACCAAGACGCGACAATCGATACAACAAGTCATCTGTATGGTCTTTCTGCTATTACCTTACTGTAATATAAAAGTTTTTCTTCCGTTCTTTGTTAGCTATTTTCATTATTTTATGTGTTCTTACAATACATTCGTCACTTTAACCGATGCTCTATACATTTGTTCCGATTTTGACTTAGATGATTCCTAGCTGTCTATGCATTACATTTTGTGGCTTTACCGTTTTGATCTTAATTTGGTCGATTCGAAGTACGTACAACACAATGTCCGCTCTTCTTTATGTCTCACAATTGGCCAAGCAAACGATGGCAAAACGGAAAAGGATGAGGATATCACAATCAAAATGCTTTTAACCTGTTTCCCGAGGCGACAAAATGGCATCTAATGACATTCGTCTAGAGCTGTGGTTGGATGGAAAAGTATAGTAAAAATTCGTAACTTCTCGTAATCACGATGTCTTTCGTTACGAAGAGTTGTGTTAAAATTATTCCCTACCCACCCGATGTGCTACTTATCAACCATATTTTAGTTTGGTACTGGGTAATAACACTAGTTGAGTTACCTCTTGATGAAATGGCGAAACGGAGAAGCGCAAATGGCAGATGTTGGATGCTTGTCATCACGCACATGGATCCCTTCGGAGCATATCTGCTGCCTTTCATGTGGAAGTTACATGAAACCTGATGCACTTACCGTACTGCAGGGGATGCGGAAGATGCTGGATCTACTCATCCTGTTCCAGGTTGAACCGGCTGACAGTGCGGTAGCAAGCCCATCGGAATGCCGTCCGCATCCGACCGCAAAGCCACGAGCAAAGACCTCCGGCAGTTAAGATCAACGAGCACCAGTACTTCAAATAATCGGTAAAGTAGGCGGTTAAGGAAAATCAAAGCGAGGCGATTGGTGATCAAAAGCAATTTAAATGTCGCAATCAAGTAATCGAGCGGCTGGAAAGTGTCACTAACACAACAGCCCCGATGTCTTTGAAAAGGATATTATAGAGACCAAGGCGAGTGGCCACCGTTGATGTACGTGACGTAAGTGAAACCATCTTTGCACTTTCCCCTAATCGAATAGTAGTAAGGCAGGAACGAATGGAGAACGAAACTGAAACGAAAGGAAAACCAGTGATCATTCCCGCTGCTGTACCATGTGATGCGTTACGATGGTTCCCAGTATGGTTGCTATGCATGACTTACCCTCGTCGCTCGTAGAATAGAATGGCGGTGCGATTGGTCGTGAGCACATGCAGAAATATTGCCTTTACCTTTTGCCTTTCTACCGTTGTCAGGTGATTGACGAGAGAATCGAGTAACAATGAACCGATGCCGTTCTGTCGGTACTTCCGGTGTACACCGAGTGACAATATGTAGCCAATTTCAGCATCGCGGCCCATGGATTCCGACAATATACCCCGATCCTGTCAAAATCAACCCAGATAAGATCAGCGGGTTTATGAGCAGGCCTCCCTGTTCGAAATTAATTTACCTCTTTGTTGAGTTTGTTGTACGATTTGATCTCTCCTACGATTAATCCTATGATGCTAAAGTTGTACACCGCCGCCAGTGCATAGAATCGTGTGCTGGAGGTAATGTCCATGTACCAGGACAAAGGGTAATCGATCGGGAACCAATCCTGGCACAAAGTGCGCACCTCTTCAAGATCATCGGGGCAGAGAAAACGAAGTTGCACATCGTTGACTGAACACAATGGCACCGACGGGTATTCCTTCGAACCGTGGAGTCGTTCATTGCTCTTCGAGCTTCCAAGATGGTTAACCGGAAACCTATATCCAAGCGAGGTGAAAAGTGTCAATGTTGGACATTTAGACAATTGAAACGCCCAAATATCACCGCGCCAGGTTCGCGCCCGTTATTGAGGCAGCGTGCCCCGATAAGATAACACCCGGAGGTTGTTGCATATGCATTCATTCCGCTTGGAATCGTCGGTTAAATAATGACTTCTGCAACATTGTTTCCGCTGCTATTAAGGCTTTCTCTGCTTCTCATTTATATCGCGTGCTTATCGGGCTATCGGTAGTTTTCGGTTATTGTATTTATGGGGCAGAGAAAAATATTAAAAACCTACTCTCAAAACATGCCAAACCTAGGTTACCATGGTAACGAGTTATTGAAGGTTCTATGGCCTAACAAAGAAAACCTGAGCGATGCAAATATTTGCAGCAGGCAAACATTGGCCCACACATTCTCCAGCATGGAGCGGATCGTGGTTTGTAAGTGCATGCGCCGAACCCCTCTACTATGAGGAACCTTGGAGTGGTAGTAGCAAAAGTAAACAAGAGTACACACCAGTGAACTTTGCCTAGCCTACCCATGCGAATGATTTCGATATAAAAAAAACTCCTACCAGGTAAATGATTGCGCCATTGATGAGATCGACGACTGCTGTCTGCTGTCTTTGTCGGTTTTTTGGTTGCCACTCGGGCGCCTTTTCGAAATTGATGGCCGTGGTGGTGGTGCTGCTGCTGCTGCTGCTGTTGGTGCCTCGTGGGAAGGTTCTTGCGCTCACGCGGAACCTCTACTGCTGATCACATTCTCACAACCGACCGCGCGAATCCGACCCATCATCTTCACCCCTTATTCGTTTGTCAACCGTTCTGCCGCCCATTATCACCAACACTTTCGTTACGCTATCGCAGCAAACCCCATCGTGACGGCAAGTGGTGCTTGGTTTGAATTATTGCCTTGGCTTGGCCACACTACACATGCGAGAGCCCAAACCTCGGTGCCGTTCGATTCTCAAGGGTGCGGGGTCGTTATCTTCGATGCTTGAAGGCGTTGATGATAAAAATCGTGGTGCGATTGAGCTAATCAAAATCAATTAAAGTTTCGACTCTGCACCGCACTTCGCACGTTCCTCCGCCCACCCAACACAAGAAACACTAGATTTTTGACAGCTGCTTTGACAGCAGAAATGTTGACCAACAACCCCCGTCGGCCACAGGTCATGAAATCTTGGTGGAAAATTCGCAAAGACCAACGCGGGAGTTTTTCTGATCAGTGGTACCAATTTAATTTTAACAAAAAGTGGTTTACAAATTGTCTTTACTAGTGGAAAATAATAAAGAAAATCGGAAAAAAGGAACAGAAAAACATCACTTGGCTTGAACATCAAACAAAAAGTTGAACCCCCGATCAGTTGACTGATCGGCATTTTGTTTAAACGGTTACATTTCCGAAATCAACATAGGATCGTTATCCTTATCTGATGTAATTTGAGCGAGTAAAAACAGTAAGATCTTTAAAGCAAGAAGCTGCATAAATGAATTATTTTGCAATCCAATGTAGAATACATTTTGCTCAACGATCATAACGTTTCGGAAACCCCTGTGTCGATATTGATTTTGCTCGACAAAAAGTTCATCGTTTCATTTTAGCTTTGGTCAAGTGGCTAAAGTGGGGGCGTTTGTAAATAAAGTAAATATCAACCACGCAAGGTACATGAAAAGGTTTGCGGTCGTCGTTTATAATTTTTTAGTAATTCCACTCCGCTACATCCCCTGACCGAAGATCTAACATGTCTGAAGAAATGTGAGTAATCAGTAGATAACATCCGATGATCCTGGGCCTTTAAGCTCGTCTTTACTTCATCCCGTACATCTACTACGATTCTTTCTCACGTTTAGTTCAGACAGCGAAAGTCAAGATATACTGGAGCACAACGAAACGGTACGGGCACTCTCTTCCGGTTTACTGCAAATCTACGAACCAAAACTGAAGAAGGTGAAAGACAATCTTAAGGAACTGATGTAAGTGCTGAAGGTGCGCTGGTTTTTGGCTCTGTTTCTTAACAGCAATTCAAATGGTATTTCAGAAACAAGCAGAACGATCTTCAAATCGCCATCGCAACAGAGAAACAATCTTACTCCAGTCAGCAGATCCAGGAGGTGAACGAAATGGTAAGTACAACAGGTACAGCAAATTGCGGATGTACTATGAGCTGAGCTTGTTTGGTTCGTATTTGGTTTAAGAAGAACCATTCAGCTATAATGCTATAAGACCTAACATTCTGGCCTGTGATACTATTAAATTATATCAGGCTACCGGTGATTATACGCGCGTGGATGGATTATTCCCAAAAGAGGAATCCTTGATTGCGTTGCGGTGAATATTTTGAAAATATCTCGAGTGCCAAAGTGACGTTTCAGTGACAATCCGTGCATGCGGCGTAAAAGGTAAACAACAAACGTTCCAAAGTGTGCGCTCGTCTTTGCCGATAAATCGCGAAATGCCGCTCATTATTATCACCGGATTGCCAGCCAGTGGAAAAACGGCTCGGGCCGAAGCGCTGGAAAAGTACTTCACAGACGCGGGAAAAGGCCCCGTGCACATCGTTTCGGAGGCCGAATGCATAGCCCGGTCCGGGTACGGTGTGAAGGCGAGCTTCACGGATACGGGCAAAGAAAAGCAAATACGTGCCAGCGTTAAGTCGGAAGTTATGAAACTGTTAAGCAAAACCACTCTCGTCATTCTCGATGGAACAAACTACATTAAAGGCTACCGCTATGAAATATTCTGTGCGACCAAGAGCGCTCGTACGACACAATGTACATTGTACTGTGCGCTAACCGTGGAACAGCGGCAGCAACGAAGGGAAGTAATTATGAACAAAACTCTCGAAGCTGGAGCGCTCGATGGTGATACATTCGATGCGCTCTGCCAGCGTTACGAAGAACCACAAGACAACAATCGTTGGGATCGTCCATTGTTCACGGTATACGCCGATGAAGAGCCGGATCTATCGCAGATCAGCAAGGCACTGTTTGAGCAAACCCCTCTTCCGCCCAACTTAGCCACGCAAAACGTATGTTATTTTTAAAAAAATCGCTACCTTATTCCTACATAGCCTTCAACTTCACATGTCCATCTATCCATCTGCAGATGCCACTGAGTGCAACCAACTTCTTATTCGAGCTAGATAAATGCACACAAACGATCATCGATCAGATCGGAGCGGCACGAAAGATCGGTCTCGAGGGACCCGTGGAGATACCACAGGCTGGGATGCGTGCGGAAGTACCTCCGTCGATGAGCGTCGCTCAGCTAAATCGGCATCGGCGACAGTTTCTAAACTATGTGAAAATGCACACCAACGTTAGCTCCGACATTAGCAAAATACCAGCCATATTTGTACAGTTTCTTAATACAAATACAAACAACTCTTAAATTTTGCAAAACCCACTCTCGCCGTTCTTTATGACTTCCTTGCCATTGATGTTAACATTGTACTGTTAATTCAGACGTTACAAAACAGTTACAAAGTATTTTTATTGCTTCCAGGTGCTAAAGACACGGGTATACAAGGATAAGGTGGCGCGAATCAAAATGCAAATGCATCAAATACACCAGCGTACAAAGAATTTAAGGGTAAACAATCGACTCTACATATGTTTGATATGTTGTTCCCACTAACGAGATTTTGTCCCTTGATAGGCGAAAGCACTGGAAATCCAGGAACTGAAAGTAAACCAATGCGCATCGAAATTGCAACAGTTGCACTACGAGGAATCGCTTGTAGCCAGCAGTAAGCGTACACCAAGGAAATCTTAGTAGACTCGAACAGACCTCAATCGAATGTTATACTTATTCCACCTACTTGATACTTTCCCATATAAATCAACATTGAAGTAAGTGAGGTGGGATGAAAGAAAACGCGTGATTTTAAGTGCTACCTTGTTAGGAAAACCTGCAGCTTCGTCTGTCGGTCTGATATTTTTTTATCTTTCATCTATTAAAAAACAACAACCGAAGACTATTATTACCGAGGAAAGAATCTTATCGAATCAACCGAATAAAGCAACACAATCAAACTGGAATGGCAATCGCTTGTTTTCTCTAATATGATACGGCCACACGCCCATTTATTAAACCAAAAATGAAATATATACCGTCATATATCGTTGTGCTTGGTTGGATCCTTTGTTATGCTGTGTAGCTTCCTCTCAGCGACGTAGCATGAGGGATCCAAGAAAGCAGGTCAGTAAATAATTAAAAAAAATAATGAGAAATTAACTAAAAGCCTCCTTTGGTGGATTGTTCTCGTGCAATCGTCTTCCTTAACCGCCGTAACCCTGCAAACTGCCTCGTACGATCGGTTGATCGTCTTCCACATGCTCCAGCGCCTCCTTTGGTGCGGCGTATCCGATTCGGGGTTCTGGAAGAGCAATCAGTACGAAGAGAAGATAAGCACTCGTTTGCTTGATGTGGGGCTATAATTCACGCGAGACATGCATGGCTATAGCATGCACGATAGCGTGTAGGTTTCATGCGAAGCTGGCCAGAAGATGTTCACAGATGTACAAATACGTTAAAAAACCGTCAATTCATTCAAAAGAAAGTATAGTTCATTCAAAGGACACGGATTTGATATTTCAGTTCAACGCAGAAGTATCCATAAGTCTGCACTTTGAAATCAAGTGCCCGATTGGCGTCTGTTTGAGTACAGCGAACAACAGTCAAAAATAATAAACAGATAATTAAATGCTATCAGCGTGATTGCTTGCAATGACTGTTGTTAAGTTCAGAGAGATAGCTTTGTTAGAGGTTTGTGGATGAGAAACCGGCATCAACCACATTTGGGGCATTAGGGGCATATACAATGTTGTTCGATACTGTTGTGAGTTCTTATCGCATAACAATTAAGCAATCATTACACATTTGATATCGCTTTGTCAACTAACATTAGCAACTAAACAGCACCTAGGGCTTGTCAGAGACAATCTGTGGTAAGTAGTGAAAGGATGAAGACGGGGACTACTAAGTAGAGATACTAACATAAGACTTCCATAACTAATTTTCAAAGCTATGTCTAAAAGGAGGAAGCAAAGAGGAGATAAATTAAACAAGCACTCACACAGTTAACTCATTTTGTTCTACATTGAACCCACCTTTAACGACACCTGAGCATAGGCACAGTCTTCCGGAACTAACTTCCGGAACTTCTTGGTTCACGTCACGCGGAAATTGAGTTCAATCGAACAACGCGTTTTATGTTATTCGATGGGCCACAATCGTGTTTGCGTAAAATCATTACGTTTCGTAAGCGAATAAACGGCTATGAGGGATGAAAATTACTCCGGCGCGAAAGCAACGAATAGACTGTACGAATAGACTGGCACAATCTTTTCATGTTTATTCAAGGAAATTAAGCAACGATGCAAACATATCATTATAGTGGAGCAAGATGGGTACTTTAAATCTACTCTAACATACTAAGGTTTACCCAAAAATAGGGAAACAAATGGTGAAATTTGGGAAATTCCTTCAATACTCTTGTACCATGCTTTGTTTGTACGTTGCGTGTGTTTGCGATCACGTCTCGATCACAAAGTGTGTCTTTGTAGGGTGTATGCGCGGATTAAAGGGAAAGAAGATGGTATCGTTAAACAAATTTTGAACAAGAACAATGCATTGTCACTGTTCTGTGTGTTTTTGGCTGGTGTTTCTGTGGTGTGGTGAGGTAATTAAATGCGTTCTCAGTCTTGAACACACTGACAAAAAACGTCATTACTCCGCACTCCGCAAAACGCAATAGTGTGTACAAAATTATGCATTCAATGGCACTTCGTACAGTTGACCACCACTTTCACCGGCAGAGACGGCCGCCGGTGACCCATTCGCGGTGGGGGAGCTGCCCTTCTGTGAGTGATTGGCATCAGCGGTACCATTTGAAACCGCTTTCGTCTTGGCATTCGCAAGATCCTGCTTTTGACTGTGGTCATCCACAACCAAGTCTTCTTGTACAGTTGAGTCGGAAAGAATGGAATTGGTTTTTGCGAACCCATTGGCGTGTCCATCGCCCATGGCACCGTCCGGTCCCTCGTTTGTTGCAAGTCTGAAGTCGTTCTCCTTTCTTGCTAGCTTACCCTTTGCACCGAATCGATCTGTTAAGGCTTGCACCACGACGTGCACGACGAACAGGGCGAGTGCTGCCCATCCAAAGCTGCGGAATGTTGCACTACCACCAATGTGTTCGAAAAGATGACCAGCGAGCAGGCTACCGAGCGACACTCCGACACCTTCGAATACCGCACCTACTAAGCCCTAGAAGGAAATGATTAGGAATGATAAAAACGCAAAACAATTAATTATGGATACACACCAGTGCTCATGGCACTAGCTGCGATCTGTACCTGCATCGTGGCCTCTGTTCCCGGTGGAGCGACGATACTTGCGTACGAAGCCATGGTAGCGTAGAAAAGGCCGAACGTAATACCGTTCATAAATTCGATCGGTATCACCCACCAGGGGTCGACGAGGTACGAGTAAAGTAGGAATCGTACACCGAAACCCAGCAGTACCAGACTCATGGCATGGATGTGACCAATCTTCTTTAGGATCCAACCGGATAGGAAGAAGAAGGGTAGCTCACCACCGAATGTTTGAATCGACATGATGATACCTTGCAGGGTTTTAATCCATGTCGAATGTCCACATCTAACAGCGAGGTTGATGGTATAGATTTAAATGTACATTGAGCGGTCAAACATATTTAATGAATAGTTTACTTACCCTTCCATTGCTTTCGCTAAATCTTCTAGATGCCAGAAGAGGAAGTTCCAGATGAGCGCAGTGCCTAACCCGATCATTACGCACCAGCAAAAAAACACCACGACTCGGAAGCTGGCAAATATTTGGCCTACATCCTTCAAAATATTCGTGGACATTCTTGTTTGTGTGTGCTGTAAAATAATAATGATTTAATTAGATTGCCGGTGATATTGCAACTCCTAATTGCATCATTACTTGTAATTTAGAAGAGCAAAGAATGTCGAACCCAATCAATACGACGGTCATATAGAACACGACCGTGTAGTCTTTGGTCAGCTTCCCCTCGGAGAAAGTATCGACCAGGAATCCGGCAAACAGCGACACTGTACCCCATCCGATCGAGCCCCACAGCCGTTGGTTGCCATAGAGATGGGGTTTGTCGCCGAGCATCTCGAAGCAGATGGCATCGCCTACGCTGACTACGACGGCCATACCAGCCCAGCTAGCAATGAGGAATAAAAACAGCAACCAGAACTGATACAGTCCCGTCACCTTACTGTCTGGGATGTGTGAATTAGAGATCGCTTCCATCACGCGCTCATTGTCGCAATGAACCCGACACGTAGGTCGGAAGTCAGATGTGTTGGCGGGACAGTAGAGCGGGACTGTCTGCCCTCCGATTTGTCCCTCGCGTACCATGAAGAAAAGGCACTCTTTGACTTCTTCAACTTGATTATACGGCACAACGGCTGTTAGGTGTAGCAACTGATCGCTGGGAATGTTGCTCTTGTCGCAGTATTTCGTCACGTTCCAGTGTTTGCATATGGTATCCCACATCCACGGTTCCGTGTCACACTCCAGATAGCAATTCATGGTGTTGTTAGCTTCGTTTTGGGTTATCTCTTCTACCAGACATTTGTCGATAGTGGTTCCATTGTCCGGGCAGTACCGAAAGTCGGAAACCCCTTCGTGACAGTGGAATGAGACCGTCGTTTCTTGCGGAATGGCCGGTATGAACATGATGAGGAAGAATGGTATTGCGGTAAGAATCTGTGGATAAAGAAACGATGTAAAAGTCGCGGAACCGCAGTTGCACCGGCAGTAGCATACTTGAAAAATGAGAAACAGCAGCTTCTGACGCTGGAACCGATCGGCAATGATGCCGAAAAGAGGCTTCACCAGCATACCCACGATTGGCAGGACAGTATAGATCGTTCCAACTATTACGGAGGAGAATCCCAGCTGTTTCACCAAAGTCGGCATAAATGGTACCACTGGTGCAGTTCCTAAGGATAATAAAAAACATTAAAAATCGAGCAACCATTGGCATTCTCTAGCTGTTAAGAACCACGTGTACGCTCGTTGCATGATTGTCGTTCCTTAAATAGCAATCGACGGTTGCAAGATGATTTGGAAATGCGTTTTCCTTACATAACGTTACACGCTACAATGGTTGTTTAAAAGTTTTTACAACATGCTTTAAAATTTTTATGTGTTCTACTTTTATTTGCATCCCTAAAACAAGCGCGCAACGATGGGTCCTTCGAAAACCGGTTTCGCATTCTAATAAATCTCAGACCGACAGATGGACCCTCGAAATCCGGTTTAACCCTTTTTTGGGGTTCGTCTCTGCTTACCTGCATTGAAGAGGAAGTAATGTGCCTTCATAGGCAGAAGCTTCTTGTTGACCTGAAAATTCACCATCTTGCAGCTTTTGTATAACGGCCAATTTCACGATACGTTGCAATAGGAGCGAGCGTTTGTACTGTTATCAAAAGTGCATGCCTCGGCGTAATGATATCCCGGTGCTTCTATCGCCTGTTTATGATTCTGTGCACCTGTACCTCGGTTAAACGAAAACTTCACTTAACGGCAACTTATTTCCCACTCATTCTGCTTCAATCCATTGAAACTTTACGGCCTAACGACGATAAATTACGGAAAACACGGAAAACATGAGATACACAGCGCCAAGGGTTTCTCGTCTTTCTCGGTTCGATTAACAGACACGTTGACAGATTTTCACCGGCGTCGGCCTACTGTTTGTTTACGTTTATTTTGCATTCACCGATCGCTTTTCACGCAAGATCGTTGATTCGCTAGATGATACCGGCAAAGTATTCTGCCTCTTTCCTCAGAAAACCCCTCACGCACTACAGAATCCCCCGCTTTCCAGTTATGCAATGTCCGCGCCCGTCCGCGTGAAACCGAGCTTGTCAAACGCCAGCAGCGGTGCCGCGGATACAGTACTGGCAATAAAAAAAGTATCCACTTGTTCGTGTTTTTCGAGAACTTCAATCATTATTTTAAAAGCAAAGATTACTGCGAATCGTTTTGGAGGAAGCGATAACGTAAAGAGTAAGTAAAGAACTCGTTATCGTCTCATATAAAAGTTTGCAAAAGACTATCTTTTGAATATTCTATACATTCCCGATACACATTTGAAAAGCGGTTGCTAATATTTCTTGGCTGCAGGAAGCCATACAATCCGGAGAATTAGGAGCACAATCACAGCCGATGCCTTATTTTGACCAGTACTGTATCACACACGCACGTGATAAACGAGTGGGCCGTTATTGAAAAGATATCATAACTTAACAGGTGTTCAGGTGTTCTCAGCTTTCAGCATAACGGTCAGACAACGCTTTGCAAAAACGGTATGCTTTTACGATAGAAACACTAAAATGTTGCTTTGCCATTGGATTGCACTACAATATTATACCGCGTATGACCCTCTACGGCCGATTGGCGGTTTTTTATATGAGCCACTAATAAGCATCCTCGGTTAATCTCTTGTTGCCACAATCTCTGTCCAGCCGCATCATTGGGTCCCTATCATCCCACAGCTGATAAGGAAACACACATTTGCAAACTCTTTCAACGACCCGTTACGATACGGTTGATTGGAGCAGCTGCTAGCGGAATGCAGATGATGGTAGGATCCAACGGGTCTATTAGTTCAAATCAAACGATGGACAATCGCTCAATTGGCGTGGAATCCTAAGATGGAATTGAATGGTGCCACAGATACCTTCACACTATATATTGAATGAGAAAGTAATTGGTATGAACCAGCATTCCTCGACGATTAATTGAATAATCAACGGCCTAGCAACGTTGAGATCACTATCAACTGGCTGGTGTTCGATACTTTGTCGCGACTGGACCGAAGATGCAGCACGACTGAACCGGTCGATGGCCAGATTTTTACTGCACCGCTTTTCCAAGCAGCATAATCGCCTTCACAACGGTCAGCAGCGATAACACGTGGTTATCAGCTAACCAAATGAACCCAAAGATTTGTCGTCTCTCTTCAGCCCCGTTTTAATAGAATCGAGATTGAGCGTAATGTTTGTGATAGTATTGAGCTGATAGCAAACCGATGCATTTTGTTGCAGCATATGGAAGTGGGCGTTATGAGAATTTTAAGTTGCGAATGCGGATGCAACAGCCTAGCGCAGGACTTTCTAGCCGGAGCCGATTGAGAATGAGTCATTCCTGTGATCGCAATCCTTTAGGAGAAATTGATAACTTGCAAAACATCACTCTTGCAACGATTGACTAAACGTTCATTTTTTACACTCGTTTATTTATAGTCATTTCCTTCTTCCATAAGTACTTCTATACTTATAACTATCTTTAGTGTTCGCATCTTTGTTATATGCACTTTTCTGTTTCTTTCCGTGTTACCGTCATTCTATTCACTCATTTTCTCTAGTAGCGTTCGCATAAAAACTAATTTAAAACAATAGAACGTAATCCAATCACTTTCGGTTTATTGTTCTGCGTGCTTTCCTTCATCTTATTAGAGGAATGCACCCTCTTTCTTTGATTTTACAGCAACACATTTGCCAATGTCACTTCCATTTACTTACATGAAAGGGTTCTATAACACACGCAACAAACAAAATGGAAAAGGAAAACAAAAGATGAACGACAACTTTGCTTTCCAATCGTGCGACACTTATCTTAGCCTAGCACTTGCGATACGTTCAGAATGATCGTTTAACATTTTGCTCTATTAAAACTCGTCCGAAACAACGAATGAAATGCACAGATCCGGTAGGCACATAAAGAGAGACATACACAATACGATGCTGTTGTACTTTTGAGTGTAGCAGTTGCTTATGCCTTTCACGTACCATTTTGATTAACCTCTCTCCTATTATTGTTGCAGGCAGACGCTGTCAGCCGGTCTCTGGAACAATTGATACAGAGGATCGGTGCGTATGGTCACTTCTATGATGTGTAGCGATGTTTAAGAAAATGGTTACTTCAAATCACACAACTCATACTGTTTTCTTATTGATGCGAGCTACACTTTCTATACTCTATGCAAACCTATTGTAAGTTAATCCCACTATGTGCTATGAATTCTCGTACTTTCTAATGTATTTATGCACATCCATTCATACACAAACAGAAAGGCTTTGTGTTGTTCTCGAGTAAGAGAGAAATGTGCTGAAAGGGATCAGCGCAGTATATGATATTATGGATATCTTATTTACACGCCTACGACACTATTCCTGTGCAATTGTTTATCTTTCGCCATAGCTCAGACAATGTGTGCATACTTAAAAAAATCTATTTACATGAATGTTGTACTTTTACACCACGTAGATAAGCTATTCAATAATAATGTCTGCTTAAATTTCATTCGTTTCAACGACACCTTTTCGCTATACCTTATCGCTACCACGCTATTGTTCCTCGGTTTTCCTACAATTTAACATTATGATTCTTTGAATGATCTACTTTTCCCGCAAAGCTGTACCATCCGAACCATTGTCCATTCAGTGTAATCCTAAAACAGATCGTCTCCTACAGTACTTGTATGTGCCAAGAGAGGGGGTTAATGATCGAAAAAGGTACGGTTTTGAATTTTCTACGAAACATCAGGTATAAATAAACACCTCTTCAATCGATCTTTTGATTAATATTTGACACCTAATGCGTACCGTCGTTTCAGCTAGTCGAATTAATATTATGCTATGTTATTCCGTCAATTTCTAGATTCTATGTGCTTTGTTTTTCATATTCCTGCTTCTGGAGTTATAGGTATAAATAAGGCGTACAGTACAGGGTACCTCTATCTATGACTACCGGTATTTTTCGATCTTCATACTTCTGGCTCCTTGTTACAGTTGCTTAATGTCCCATTTGTATGTGAAACGGCTTCAATATTACCCTTTCCTAGTTGCATTCAATTCAATTCTTACTTTAACACTAAACACCATTCCCACTGTTATTTACGTTGTTATTACTGGTCGAACGCTACACGCTTCGCGATATGAATACGCAAGCTAGCAAGTATTCGCTATCAAGCCGTAGGGAATGTGATCCGCCTGTCCAGGAGGGGTTCAGGTTGTTATTGTTTCTAATCATAGAAGGCTGGCGAAGTTTGTTAAAGCAACAAAAACTGCAACCACGGCTATACCAACAACGTGGTCGAACAGTTTTTGTAAGCCTACTCTTTGGTGAGTAAACGATTTTGTTCGTCTGAAACCATTTCTTTTGCATTTTGCG
>NC_064875.1:38758438-38763438 GCF_943734745.1 Anopheles darlingi | reverse complement strand
TTGGGCGCTCCAAATGCCTTGAACCAGGCACTTAAATTTGGCGTTGCAGCCGGTTTGTCCGTTGACCCTCCTTTGGCACCATCCTTTCCCTCCTCTAGCGCTGATGACGCTGACGTTGACGCGGATTTTGAGTTTGGCACGCTTTCCTTCTTGCCCGATTGATCAGCATGATCTTTGGCGCTCTTTCCGCCATCCAACGAGCACGTTCCGTTTTTCTCCTCCGACCCCTTGGCTCTCGGGCTGGTCTCAACCATGGTTCTTCCAGCAGTCGTTCCTGAGGATAGCTTACTAACGGACGACGAGTTGATCGAGGATGAATCCTTCTTATCAAGGTGATCCTTCTCTTCGTCGCCTTTCAGTTTGTGACTAATGGCATCGGTACGCTTTTTGTCCCCGTTTTCCTCATCACGCTCATCATCATCATCACCGTCATCATCCTTCAAGTCATCGGCAAAGTTGTGCTGCTGCACGATACCGAACCCTTCCGTGTTGAGCACCGTTCCCAGACTAAGCTTCGGTTTCGATTCGTCGGTCTGTACGATCAGCGAATTTTTCACCTCCTTAAACTTACCCAGCGGACCACCACTAGCACTGCCAGTACCGCCGGCTCCAATGGCACTACCGGATCCGCCCGCACTACCGCCAGCAGCGCCGAGTGCGAATAGTTCATCCGGTTTGTTCAGATTCTGGATCGTTCCGATTAGGTTTCCCTTGGTTTTGCCCGGCTGCAGACGATCGATGGTCCGGTGAAGATCCCGTTTACGACCACCAAGTTGCGACAGTTTCTCTTTCAGCGTTTTACGTTTCGGTTCCTTCGGTTCCTTCTTCTGCGAGTGTGCTGGTATTATTGGTGGTGGACCAAGGATCGTGTGCTGGCTGCTGCTAGGTCCCGTCGTCGTCGTCGTCGTGCCACCGGCATTTTTGCCGATCGTAGCGCTGTTGTTCGAAGAAGTAGAAGAGGTGTTTTCCTTCAACGATGTCTCTCCGCCGCTCGTTGATTGGGACATTTGTATTCCTCCTTCCTTCGACCGTTCCGCGTTCGTTGCTTTCCCCAAACTTTGGGCTTTCGGCAAGAATGCGGTTGGTGGTGCGGCCATAGCGGCAAGACCGGGACTGGCACCACGAAGAGGGCTGGCAGTGGCAGTGCTTGACATGCGCTTTTCGCTAGGTTCACTCACCGTCGTAGCCGCTGGCGGTAGCTGCGCGAGTGGAATCGGTTTCCGGAAATCGGCCGCCTCTATCTTAACCGGAACCGGATCAAAATCATCCATAATGTAACGGGAAGGAGAGTTGCTGGCCGAACTGTACTCCGTAAACCGTGGCGTATTCTCGAGCCATTTGTTAATGTCTTTCAACGTTTGCTCCGTTTCCAGCTCCAGCTCCTCCATGTTGGCACCACCGGGTACAGGGACGCTGGAACCTTTTGACGTTGCTCCTCCTGGCTGTGCTTTAAACGTTGCTGGAGACCTTGCGGGTGATTTCGCGCTCCCTCCTCCTCCTCCTTTCGACTGTTTCTGGGCCGACGACGATGGTCCTCCTCCAACCGTTGAGGAACGTTTTTGGCCTGTCTTTGCTGCGGAACTCGCATTACGCTTATCACTGTCGGTGGATTCGTTCGCAGTCCCACTGTTGATCATCTGTGCCCCACCTTCATCGACAAACTCGTATTCGCTGCTACGATCAACCTTTTTGGATTCTGCAAAGGGACGCTTTCTATCTTGAGCAGCATTAGGAACAGGAGGCACGCTGAATTCCGCCGATTTGTCCCGTTTCTTTTTTCCCTTCGTCGTTGCACCAGCTGCTTTGTTCGGTCGACCGGCCTCACCCACCGCTGGTTTCTCGTTCTCCTGATCTTGCTGATGCTGCTGCTGGTGACGTTTCTTCGGATGCTTAGTAATGGTAGCTGGCTCTTCCGGTACGTCTAACCGCTGCTGCTGTTGCTGCTGATGCTGCTGCTGCTGCTCTTGCTGTTGTTTCGGTTGCCCACGGTTGGACGCTTTCTGTTTCCCTGCCTTTTTGCCTCCACCGTTGTTGCCACTTGCGGTTGCAGCATTCTCTTTCACTTTGGCTTTGGTTTGTTTGGCCTTTGCTTTATTTTCGGCAGCTGCAGCAGCCGCCGCTGCAGCTCGATTACGGCGCTCTTTGATGAGATCAAACTTGTCTTTGATATCGGGCGTAATAGGTCGATCCAAGGAGCCTTTCCGAGCGTCACCAACACACTGGTCGTCCTCTTCGGAATAATATGAAGCCGCCGGGCTAGGCGATCTTGAAACGGATCGTGATCGCGACCGCCGCTGGTGATCTTGCACCGGGGTTGAGTCACGTGCGCGAGCTTCCTTGCTAGTTGCTTGATGTTTTACACCTTTAGAGCTACTTTTGCTATTCTCTGTATCGGTTACCTTGTGCTGTTGCTGTTGTTGCCGCGATGATCGATCTTCGTAAGTTGTATCGTCTTCCTCTTCGTCCTCTTCACCACCACTGGATGCCGGAGCTCGGTGCTGTACGTTGGCGGCGGCAGCACTAGCAGCTCCCTTGGACTTTTTCTTCTCCCGGCTCGATTTGTCCTTTTTGTGAGATTTTTTGTCTTTCCCCTTCAGCTTGCCCTTGCTTCCCTTCTTGGTGTTGTCCCGTTGATGTCCCGAACGATTATGTTCCTCATCGTCATCGTCATCTCCAACGATCGTCTTTTGCTTGGGAGCTTTAGCTTTTTTGTTCTTGGACTTTTCCGATTTTTTAGAACGAGGCTTAACGACACCACCACTATCATCAGTTAACTGTCCATCGTCCTTCTCCTCAACGCTGATGTTTTGCTGCCGTTTGTTTGATTCGGGCTTGCGACAGGCTTGGTAATCGTGCAGCTCCTCTTCCTCGCTATTCTCTACCGCTGACACCGGGACAATCGGCTTCACATCGTCATATTCTTCCCCCTCATCGCTGTCGTGTTCGACTGATACACCAACAACCTTCTCTTTACTACTCTTGCCAGCACCCTGCTTTTGTCTAGGTTTACTTTTCGATGGTGATACACTTTTCTTTGATTTTTTGTCCAACGCCGTAGTAGCCTCAATGGTGGCTGCTGACTTACCCTCCTTGCTGCCCTTTTTGTCATGCTTCTGAGTGCCCTCTGAGCCAGTGTTGGTCGATTCCTTTTTCACTTTCGCCTTTTTCTTCGATTTAGATGCTTTCATCGACTCACCGCTGCTGGTGTGCTGTTGTTTTGCTGTCGCTTTGGGACTCTCATCTCGGTAACTGGACGCAGAAGGTGATCGTACCGTTGGTGTCAACGGGGGACTCGGTGAACGGGACAACGATCGTTCTGGGGAGAGCGGTTCCGGTTTCGATTTGATTCCCTTAGCACCGGAAGCGTTGGAGGTGCTGCTGACAGTAGCTGGCACCAGAGCCGGAGACGCTAAAGCAGGTGCTTTGCCCTTTTTCTCATCTTTCTTCAATTTTGCGATGCTCTTTTTCTTTTCCTTCTCCTGGCGCTGCAGTGCCTTGATGGCGGCCTTTTTCTTGCTCTCATACACTGGATAATCTTCCTCTTGTTCCACCTCTTTACTGGACCGGTCAATGTCTACAATGGGTTGCACCGGTGCCGGATGTGTCACCGGTACTACTTTGGTATCCTCATGATCTTCGGCAGTCGTTTGATCGGTGCGCTCCCGTTTCACTTTCTTAATGGTATTACGATCCGAACGCTCCTTTTTGAAACGTTTACGATCGGGTTCATCGTCCCAATCTTCATCATCTTCGTCATCGCCCTCCTTCTCCTCTTTACTGCCACGCTTCACGACCGTGCTCTTCTCATGATCTTCCGCCATATCCGTATCACTGCGTTCGTCACTTGATTCCGATTTGATTTTCCTACTCTTCGCCGCCTTACCACCACTCACTTTCTCCTTCTCTTTATGCTTTCGCTTCAAGTTTTTGCCACCACGACTCACACTTTTACCCTTTTCCGGAGGATCCGTATCGGGATCGGGATCCGTATTGTCCGTCGTTGGTTCCGGTGGTTTTGCTGATTTTTGCTTTTTCGCACTGTTTGTCACTGGGTTGCGTTTCACTTCTTTTTGTTCCGCGACACCATTACTACTGACACTGCTTCTCTTCACTGGTTTCGCTTTTCCGTCTTTGTTCCGGCCACTATTACTACTACTGTTACTACTAGCCGCCGGATTTTTTATGCCTGCAGTTTCGGGTGTCACGCCACTACCTCTTCCCGTAACACTTCCACCAATGGTGCTGGCACTTTTTTTCGTCTTCTCCTTCACTGGACTACTGCCATCGCTGGCACCATCGGTATCGGCGGCCGCCGTTCCCTTGGAAGCAATCTTGCTCTCAGCTGCCGCTGAGGTTTTGGAACTTTGGTGGTAGGAAGAGGCCGCTTTCTCTTTCGCCGCCGATGTGCTCGAGCGGGACATTTCAGGATATTCGTGGCCCATCGTCTCCTCATCGGATGACATTTCGACGAAATACTTTTTACGTGCCCGCTCGAAGGCTATCTGTAGATTATTCACCATCTCCGTGTACTCTGTGTGCGAAAAAGAACCAGGGAATGCGCTTTATAACGTGCTGCTCGTTTGGTTTACTTAACATTGATTTCGCTCTCTTACCGTTCGCCTGACCGTTGTACAGACGGCAGTTGTTGACGATTAGCCGGAAGTCATGCTGGAAGTCTCCAAACATGGCATATTCTCCGTTATCGAGCTTTTCTTCCATCTTTTGTAGATCCATCGGTCTGTGAATGAGGAGAAAAGGGTCCATTAGTAAAGCAAACCATCGAACTGGTGCACACGAAGTACGCCCTTCTTACCTTCGTATGATGGAATAGTAACGGGGCGCTATATCCTCATCCACCGGATCCATGAACGGCCAGGCATCGTCATGGTTTTTGATGCTTTCCAGTACCTTATGCATACCGATCTGTAGTACCTCGTCCGTTTCCGTAAAGCTAAAAGACGACGATATGAGAGCGGAGGAGGAGGAGGAGGTCGGTTTGG
>NC_064875.1:38640938-38753438 GCF_943734745.1 Anopheles darlingi | reverse complement strand
CGACTGAGGTAGAAATTTAAATTCTCGTTTGCCCAAAAAATACCCAAATGATCGTGATTAATAGTAAGAAAATGACGCCGTTTTGGAACTGTGAGAAAACCGGTTTAATTTTGACCGTTGCTACCACGTGTTTTTCTTCAATATCAGAAACTTCTCAGGATCTGATTTCTATTACAAGTAATTCGCTATTAGATCGCTGTTTCTAATCGAGTCGTTTTAATTTCATCTGCTTGTTACTCAAAGGAACGCTTTCATCAGCAACAATGTACCATATTTAAGTGTTCTTTCCCCAATTGTTTTTGTTGTTGCCTAGTGGATTAAGAGCAACGGAGAGAGTTTTGCAGGGCCGCTGCTCGTTGGGTTAACGTTGCCACTTGCCTTGAATCCGACATGCTATGAGTTCATTGAAGAATAATTTGAATAACAAACATTGCTGGTGAGTAAATTGGCAAACAGAATGTAGATAAGGTGCGATCGGTATGCAACTTCAACATTCAACAATCTTGAAACGCCCGCTAGATATGGTTTTATCACTCGTTTTGAATTATTCAAGCGACTAAGCCATGTTTACGCATCCCATGCAGTCACTTTGTTTGTTCGCTAGTGCCTCCATGGTGACTTCATTATAAATGATTCCTTAAGCAGGACAGATTGCGACGATGAGTTTTATTTGCCAAAGAAGTAGTAGTTCTGAATGAGCACGAGGAAAGTACCTGCATCTATCATCAAGACGTATCGTCATTACATAATTACTCTTCATTGAAAAAATGACAAAATCTATTAAAAATTGGATTTTTTATGGGAATAAAACAAAAGTAAGTCAGTATAATTGAGTTCGATGAATTATATCAATGGAAGATAATTTTATCACGTTACGTGAAAAAAAATTGAAACCTTGAATCCTCTATAAGTTGAACTCTAAACGTGATGGCGAAAATAGTTAATCTATTCCATTAGCCGTGGCCACACGGGGCGAAAACCCTAGCGCAAACGAAAAAATTAATGCCAAAATGGGTTCGCTTAACCCTTACACGCTGTCAAACTTTTATACGTCCGCGGACTTTTTCGCTGAACCCTTGACGCTATCGAACGCTTTATTTACGAAAATGTAGGTTCTTTTCGTATTGTTTTTGCATTTTTAATATAAATATAACAGCAACAGCAACAAAATCGTTAAAAACTGCAAAATTTATTCGGAAATCAACTTCAGCGGCCAAAACAAAGATATTGTTTTCATCTTGACATTTCGTTTGACATTTCGGCATAAATTTTCGGGTTTTTACCCCTGCCACACGAAGCGAAAACATTTTGGCATTAATGTGCAAATTTGCGCGCAAATTTTCGCCCCGTGTGGCCACGGCTATTCTCACATTTGCGCGATCGAAGAACGATAGTCCGCCGCGTCGAAAATGGACATCATGTGTGACTGTTTGGGTGACTTCTGTTTCGGAATCTTTGGCATCTTAGCACTATTGGAGAATAATTAGTGCATCGAGAGATAGCTCGATTGGAGGATGCTGAAGAGGAAAACCGACATGAAGACTGACCAAACAGTGTAAAAGTACCTGACGAACATAGAAGTACATGTCAGAAGGCACAAATACCGTCTTCTGGTCTCGGAGCATCAGGTAATGTCAAAGCGGTAGCAGCTGATCAAAATCGTCGCGAGGTTTGGATCCTTGAGAGCGAGAACTAGATCGTCGTAGCGAACGTTAGATGAGGTGAATAGTTTAATTATCGATGTGGTGCTAAAGTCGATGAACCGGTGAACAATTTTGTAGTAAAAACGTAGATCGAATTGATCGAAAAAGCACAGAAATTACTGAATAGCCGTGGCCACACGGGGCGAAAACTCTAGCGCAAACGAAAAAATTAATGTCAAAACGGTTTCGCTTAACCCTTACACGCTGTCAAACTTTTATACGTCCGCGGACTTTTTCGCTGAACCCTTGACGCTATCGAACGCTTTATTTACGAAAATGTAGGTTCTTTTCGTATTGTTTTTGCATTTTTAATATAAATATAACAGCAACAGCAACAATATCGTTAAAAACTGCAAAATTTATTCGGAAATCAACTTCAGCGGCCAAAACACAGATGAAAACAATACGTTTGACATTTCGGCATAAATTTTCGGGTTTTTACCCCTGCCACACGAAGCGAAAACATTTTGGCATTAATGTGCAAATTTGCGCGCAAATTTTCGCCCCGTGTGGCCACGACTAATAACATGAACGCAAAGATATGTTTGATCCCCATGTAAAAAATTTCGGCCGATTGCCAGAAAGCTGTTTGCAATTGCACGGATTTTTTCGCAAGTAATCTGATAAAATTACATGGTCGGTTTACAAAACTCAATTATTTGTCTTACTTTTTTATAACCATTTAAAAAAGTCCATTTCTCAAATGCATACGTTATTTTACAAAAGATTATTCATAAATGGTTCTAACGATACAAGACCGATGGAAAATAAAAAATAAACCCCCAACATTATTTGTTCGCTTAGTATGGATCATTTTTATAAACAGGATGCATACCATCACTGAAAACCGACAATTTAATAGTAGTACTAGCCGGAAATTGTATTTGTCTCTTCGAAAATCGAACAATTTGTTACCCATCTCTGTGTAATATCCGGTACACGGAAACAAATAGTAACAAACAAATAAAAAGCTTAAAGTTTACTGCTTCGTTTATCCCCCCCTCGCCAGCTCAAAAGCTGGTCTGCATTTGCTGTCGAGACACAAAACGGGGGAAATGGTATCTTTCAGTTTCCGCTGTTGGTCACAACAGTGTTCTAGATATCATGCACAATGTTTCAAGAGCACATTCGGCAAACAATTCGACAACTAGACAACCAACATGCTGTTGCTGCATTATTGCAACAGCATCTTGCAACGGAGAGCGCCGCACACGAGAATGAATATCTTCCCATCAATTTTTCCTCCATACACGTCGCTCGAAGCGCAGAAGAGAAAATGGAACGGACGGGCTTTAAGGGACAGGTCGCCGTGCAGATCGAAGCAAAAATGCAAGTAACCGGCAACCAATACCGAAGTCTGCTGCGTCAAGCTGCTCCGCACTATCTAAACGGGCTTCGGAATCTTTTACTCGATCGAAACTTACACACGTAACGACTATTTTTCCATCCCCCCGCGCCCATGCGAGCGAAAATTTATTTTGCTCCTGTTTCTGAAAAGGGAACTATCCAAGACCTAGCCCAATGCTCGAGTGTGTTCCGAGAGCATGGCGCGGGCACGCGGTACAGCTACAAGCATTTCTGCTTTGCCGCTACTGGCGGTATCCAAAAACAGACGATACTTTCAATGCATACCGACATTCGTGCCGCTGCTTGAGTGCAGGACAGTTCCACAGGACCATCGGAACAGATGGACCATGTACCGTACATGTCCGGGATCGTGCCTGTGGGCTAGTACGGGATGGTTTGGACCGGGAAAAAAGTGTGTGCAATATGCATTGATGTTATTTATGGGTAAACCACGCCGGTACACCGTTGTCCGAAGGCTGCAGAGTTTGGAAGCTGCTATAACCGGGCTGGCGAAGATGTATCCAGCACTTCGTTCAGTGTAAGGTTTTGTAGTAAATACCTCTACTCATTTTCTACCAAATTCCAAAGTACATTTGCTGGAACCATTTGTTGATGCCATGGAATAGATAGAGAGATGCTTTTTTGTGGCCTACAATGGGTCTATTTTTAAAATGAAATAACACAAAGTGTACGAATGCCTGATTCTGCAGACAAAAGTGAGTCTAACAATTCTCGAATAATCGAAAAAACTCACAACGGACATCATTACAGTTCAGCAAATATGTTTGTGAGAGGGATTTGTGATCGTATCATGCCAGAAAATAGCCAAAAACTAAGCATCAGTGAAAGGAAGCTGTACGAACAAGTGTTGACCGAATTCAAACCATGCATTTCGATGGACACGTAAAAAAGCATTCCGATAAATACCAGTAAATAAATTTGACTTTACACATGATAGATAGAATGCTACAATAAGGTTTTAGTTTATTTACACAGATAAATTTGTTCTTAAAATGATGATTTGATATGAGATCTGTAATGATGGCTACAAATCAAATGTTTTCACCATTCAGTCAACGTTCAATCGAAATTGCATGCAAAGAAGAGGGTCTATAGAAAATGGTTTTTTTTTTCATTTTCCCACCAATGATCCTGTGAAGATTTGGTCTGATTTAGGTAGCTGTCCTTACAGCAGGAATGTCGATTATTTTTCGATTTAGTATAGATCGATTCCGTAGAAAAAACCAAAATGTCTACCAAAATGTCTGTCCGTTCCGTACCATCGGTTTCTATTGGACAATGATCAAAGGAAAACTTAAGAAATGTATCAGAAATGTTGGTGAACCAGCTGAAATGGAAGTGATGTGCAGCAAGAGTGCAAATGAGGTGCTCTTGAGAAGGGGTTCTAACTGGTACAGGCTTTATTAGGTTATGCATTTAAAGTAACATATTCTTAATAAGTTAAAGCAGAACAAAGTTAGTTAGCCGATTCTTAAATCAAATCATCAAACAAGCTGCTTTTGCTGCACACCGTTGCATGGCAACGTACAAGACGCATCTGCAACCGATCGATTCCCCTAGGCGTACTCGGATGAGATTTCCCAATCACGGCGGCGGGGTTTGGGTTTCTAGCGGATAGTAATGCCCGTGACCAATCTTGCATCGAATTCTAGCCACGTGTCCAATCCCACATCCTGGGGCCACGATGCATGCAGCCTCCCGGGCAAAGACTCCCGGTAGTATCACCATTAAACTAACCGTCGCCACTGCAAATGCATATTTCATGGCACAACCTTGAATAGCGGTGCTCAAGTGGGGTAGGTTTGCATAGTCTGCGGGTTTTGCGGGCCCGACCCGACCTCGGTCTCTGCCCGTCGTTCGGTCCAGTCTGGCGGTGGCCCATTTCCGCTCTCATCAGGGCGATAAAAATAAATTGATCTCTGTTCGGCAATCGACACTCTCTGTGAACGAATCGGCGAAGGTCCAGCAGAGCTTCGAATGAGCACGTCATGCTGGCGACAACACTTTCGTTTGGCCGGTCTGCGGAATTGCGTGGCGCTGCCTGTGATGACATTCGGTTCCTTCCGAACGAGTCCTTCAGGGATAGTTAATGCAATGGATACCCTTATACGGTTCTGCACCGGGAGCTTGGCTCCGGCTGCTTGCCGGACCATTTGCAGGCCAGCGGAAGTTGCTATTTTGGACCGATTTTCAACCGCGTTTCCATTTACATCCACCTAGTTTATAAGATTCGTGACGATACTTGCCTTCGAGCTTCGAGCATAGGAATCGATCTTGTGTATCGAAAACGGACAGTTGGTTCGTTTGAAATGGGTAACCCGGGGGCGACCAGATCAGATGTAGCGTGACCGTCGAAAAGGGCATTCAAATGCCCTTCGGAAATGGGAGGCAGATCCCTGAGATTCGCTTTACCAAAGAGCAAAATGGATGGAACCTGTTAAATCTTGATGCTCCAGCTGTTGGCACCCTGTTGGTAGTGGTTGCGTTTGCTAGAGCTAGGCCCTTGCGAGCACCCGTTATCGAAACCGTTCGAATAGCAGAACCGTGCTGCGATCAACTATCGCTGACCACCAGGGACTGGCTTGAGGGTGAAATATATTTCTACACATTTTCAATTGATAGAGAAAGCTTTATTCTCGTTTCATGAAATCCCATATCCCGTGAGCTTCCAGGGTACTCCTACAGGGTTGAAGGCGAAGCCGAAGAAGTCGAGCTGCTGCGCGTCACAAGGGATCGCCAAGCTAGACCGCAAGACGACCAGACCGGTAGGATAACGATAGCGGACACAGCAGTGCACAGACACGCTAACCATAGTGTGGTCTCTTTCGTGTGGGTAGCTGCCTGGTCTTATCGAGAGCCTTGCGATATCCTGGGCAAAGCTTTGCACCGCGTCTACACACTCGCATATACCGGTACCAGCTAGGCGCAACCGACCGACCGACCTACTCTCCTTGGGTATTATGTGGGATTACTGAAGTGTGGAATATAAATTTGCTGATTCAAAAGTTGCCAGCTGATATCGGCCTTGGGAACGATGACGGCCGCCACGCTGTGGTATGGCTTTCGGGTTTGTGGTGTGGATCCGCCGGCTACTCGATTCTTAATATTCTCTTTGGTCTGAGGTGGCGAGGTTAGCTCAAGGGAACCTCGTTGAAGCATATAGTTTAGCATAGCACTAAGCACCCCTGACGCCAGTACCGATGATGAGTGCGAAATACTTACAGTATTTCACTCCAAAAATATTTGTCAATTTCTTCAGACACAATGAATCATTCTTTGAACAACACTGAGATGGAATGAAGCATGATATATATTGAGAATTTACCTTCTTTTCATTATACTGTCTTGATAGTAAACACCACAATAGTATCGGTAAAAACTTTATCTACACATGAGAAGACATGTTGAAATTCATACCATATAGTCTGCTTCAACCACCAACATAGTCAACAATTTAGATCACGAAATCCCAATAGACAAAGTTACTCTTATCGAAACCAAACCCAATGCAATATACACACCTTCCGGACAGAGTGAGCGTAGCAGTGGTCGGGAGCATGAAGAGCGCTTGTACGAAAATGTGGTCACATTAATGCTTAGGCGTTGATTGGGTCAAGTGAACACCCGGGGTAGAATCTTTGCGAAACACCACCACACCTTACGCTACGCGCAGATCAAACGATACCTTCTTCTTCATCTCGAGTATCACCGCCATCATGGAATGGTTCCATTTGCTATAGAATTACGGCGCTTGACACGAGGACACACGAGGGTGACAAAATGACGTTCGGTTTGGGGGCCTGGTGCAACCATGCCGATAAGAATGCAGTTGCCTTCTTCACTTGCACTCCCGGCGATGCATCCGGTTACGGTGCAATAGCGGAGAATACCAGCACCGAGGATAGCACCTACTACTACTATTGGTGTTGGTGTCGGGAGCTGATGTGTTGAGAATGTTTTGAAACAGAAACTCCAACCTCAGAAATGAAGGTACGTTTTGATCTGGCCGGGAACTTTTGCACTCGACACTCGATTCGACTGGAGAATGCGGTGTGGTCCCTAGAGTTTGTCATACAGACACACACACACACACACCGGGTTTCGGGGTAAGCGTGATCCCTTTCCCACCGTGTGTTCGGATCTGAATTATTCAAACAGCAAAGCTCGTTCGTACTCTATCTCCCTGGGAAACCGATTCTTCAAAGAGAGTAAGTTTGATGCGAGTCCCAAATGACAATAATAGTTTCACGGTGCACCGAGCTGTCGGCCACGGGTTGGCATAGCCCCCCGTTTGCGCACCTGGGCGTACGTGTGTAGCAACAGTATCGATGGGATAACGTATCCTGGATACCGGGATCCGTTACCGTCTCGGTTCTGATAGCGAGAGACATGTTTGGCTCCCGGTATAGATTATAAATTTATTAATATTGCAGCCAGCTCTTATCACCCGTTTCAACGTAGCCCATACGGTACGTGGGCATACAGCGTTCGCAGGGCCACTATACGCATGGACCTGGTACCGGCCTGGAACGTCATCGTCGTCGTCGTCGGTGTGCGTGCTCAAAAATGTATACAATGACGCTGTCGAACTTTTACTCCGTTATACCGTTGCCGTATATCTCCCGGTGGACGTGTTTGGATCTGGGTGGTTTGAAATTCTAACCTGCAGCATACAGTACGCGTATCCTGCGGCATGGCGTGATATCCTTCTGCGTAGCGATCGCATTGACTCAACTGTAAGGACCGGTGTACGGTGGTTGTGGTACACATTCACTAGGGACCCACGGCGCTGCATTCACCGGGCTAAAGCAAGATGGTTTAAGCCTGTATCAATATCAAAGTCCTGCTGGAATGCAACAGCACAGCAGGACGGACCGGAACAGCTGCCGGCTCTTACCTCCTACCTTTTCGTTAAACCGAAAATCCCCACACGGCACACCATCGTGGTTTCGGGATGGGGATCGTATGTCACGTTGAGAGAGAGAGAGTAGAAACAGTTTCAATAATTTGTTGCTACTTGTCGAACTTCACCGGCACACACATACCGGCGGGGCCATTCCTTTCCGGTAACCGGATGCATATTGCATTGCTCTAACCGAAGGAAACATTTCTCGTTAGCCCGATGGCAGGTAGGAAGGGGGATGGCCGAGGAATTTGCTGCATCTTCACAATGTTGTGCGGCTTTATTAAATCCTTGCGAGGTGCGTACGTGCGTAGAAACTTGCGACGACGACGACAGCGCCGTGGCCAAGATTTAGATGAAAATTAATGGCCGATTACGCCAGTGGCGAGCTGGTATGTCATAGGCGCACTTTCCAAGATTTGTCACGTTCGGATACGTTTCATCGGAATCATGACCGTTCCGTATTTGCTGAATACTATGTTGCGTTTAATTGTTTTACCGGTTTCCATTGGATTCTCGAAACATGCTTATCGATTTACGTATAGTTCGTATAGTTTCAAACGATGATAGATGTGTATTTCTCCTGTTTGCCTCATTCTGTTTGTATGTAAGAGGAATTTATAAAACTATAATAATAATTGCCGATTGAGAAGCCAATGATATTCTCACTTGCTCTTATCTAGTATTTACTCATGCAAAGCAGCACTTTAAATCAATCTATCAAGAGAAAACCCCCAATTGTGCATTAATCTTATGTTTATTATTGAAATATTGTGGTTAATGGTCTTAGCACACATAATTTAGAAGCCATTTGGAGGCCTACAATCATAATTCTCAAGTGATAGTAGGAAAATTATCGTACGATAATAGGAAACTGTTTTTAACTAAACAAACGATTACCCGCACTTTTAGAATGATTCGTACGTACGCCTGAAAGCTACCAAATCACTCTGTAGCAATTTCATTATGTGAAAACTGTTGGAGAAAAATTCAACCATCAATGGTGATACTAAAATGGTTGGACATAGTTTTCGAACAATTCTGGATAAATAAAAAAATGGTTGTAGCAGTCGAAGTTATGATGGAAAAGATTTTGCGTATTTGTGTTTTGTTTGGGTTAGGATCAACTTCAAAAGATTAGAACTGATTAAATATTATTATTCTTAATTTTTCAGATGCTTTAATGCACTCAAGGTAAAATTTCGAACGGATTTCATAAGGGAGTCCAACCAATACTAAGTTTGAAAGAAGTTTGAACGTAATAGGCTGCAAGTATTCTATTTTCGCTCATACAGATGCCTAAAGAGTCCATTAACTATGCATAAAGGGTGTCTGTGGACGAGAAAGCTTGATAAACATGCCAAAAGATAACCCAAAACTTATCGATCTGGTACAAAATGATAACAATAGATGCATAGACTACTAAAATATCGTGAGAGTTGCATGATTTTTACAGAATTATACAGATTTGTATTTGAAATTGAAGTATTTTGAAATTATCAGAATGAAACAGATTCTATCATTATGTATAATTATGCATAAGACTGTACCATGTACAATTTATTATTAAGGGAAGGACACTACAAAACAACAGTAAAATAACAAAAAATGCAGGAGCACGAAAGCTATCTCTATCGATGCGAGCAGTGTACAAGTTTATCTTGATTTTCCTCAACCGAGCTTTATCAATCACTTTGCAAGGATTTTGTGATCGATGCTGACGTAAAAAGTCTCAAAGTTTTGTTGCTCACTTTTTCGCCGGTACGCCGTACCGGTTGCATTTGTTCTCTTGAACCGGTGAGTACCGGCCAGGAATACCGGCCAGGAAGAAGTCTGATTTCATCTATCCCGATCTATCCTTCGTGTTACCTGCTACGGGGTAGTAGCTGACCAAGCATCTACAACGCGTTACTGCTGCTATAGGGAGCTGCCCAACGTTCTCGCTGGTCTCGGATAAACACTCGATGAAGTCTGGTTGCGTCTTGCAGACGCTTGTTTTTGAAGTGTAATTAGTAGTTTTTCCGAGTCCTTCCCAAAACTCGTTCCTTCCTTCCTGCTGTTCTTTTTCCACGCCACGGCCAAGAATAAGAAAACGGATATCGACGCATTGGCTCGTGTCACGTGTTGCCTCTGCGAACCCACCCCTACTGGTGTATCGGCGAACGATGATCCTTATACTCTGACTATAGCCGGTAGCGGTGCACGGCGGCAATCAAACTTCATAGTTTACGAGTAAAGTTTTGAAATATGAAGGAATTTTCAGCACGAGAGCAACCACTTCAGCTTACTTACGTTGGGGAGGAAAATTTCCATTACCATAAAAATATAATTAAATTAGACAAACTTTCCATCCCCCTTCTGCCCGCGGTGGTTCGTTAATGGTGTTACGCAGACGTGGCATGGCATGGTAGGGCGGGGTGTTGGTGTGGGTGTGTTAAGGATCACTCCACTTCCCGTTTGACCGTTTCGTAGGTCCAAAAAAGAGACGTTGACGAAATGACGTTGCGAGATCGTGTGCAATGTGTGTGTGTGCATGGGAACAAGAGCAGAAAATGCAGGCTAACCGGGTGTCCTATAAAATTTCAAATTAAATCATGAAACTACGTTTGATGTCGCTAATAACAACAACAACAGCAACAAGCACACAGCAACTGCAGCACGATGGTCTGGAATGTGTCGAGAAGCACCCGTTTGCCGTTTGCCCGCTCCGCAAAAGGAGTGCGGAGTGAATACGGGGCGTGCAAGAATGCATCTGCCCTTCCCGGGACCACTCCCCGGGAGCGAACACGGAACGAAGGACCCATATCGCCACCCAATGTCGGCAACCGTCTGAAGGTTGCACCTCCACCACCACTATCACCGCCACGCTGGCACGTTGTAGGACGTCCGGGACACAAACTTCTTTACGCCATTCGTGTGAAGGTTTGATCGCGTTTTTCCTACTTCCCTTCGCTGCCATCGTGCGCCCTCCGTCGTCTGCCAAGGACGCCATGCTGCAACGCATTTGGATTTGTAGCTCTTTTTACACTCGTCTACTACCTCTCTCGGCTCTCGTCTCTCGACCACCCTCTTGTCGGCCGTCGTCTTTTCCCAACTCGGCGAAACACTCGCTGGTGTCTGTAGTCTGCGCTATATAGCGTCTCCCGATTTTCTTGAGGAAATTTTTACTTCCCTTCCCAGCGACCCGACATATACGCCCGTCTCTCATGGCCACCGGTTCGTACGTACGTACGTCCCCGTGCAGGACCTTTCTTTTTCGCCTTCTTGTTGCATTCGAGAGCCGGTTTTGCCGGTGCTGGTGCTGGTGAGGTGCGCAGAAACGCCGTGAAAAACGGCATCCATCACGGTCAGGGAAAAAGCTCGCGGCAGCGTGACAGGAAAGCAAAGTAAGAATAAGTCGCCGCGGCTGTCTTCGTTCGTGCGCTCGATGGTGCTTGTTGGTCGCTATGACGATATGGTTAGACGTTGGGTGAGTGTAAAAGTGTCTCGAAGGAAAGGTTTTAGGAAATTTTACGACAAACACATTTCTTAACGAACAATCGAACAGGGTATCAGAAACTTTGCGCACTGTTGCGATGCTAAATGGGGTTATTTTTTTTTTAAAGAGAAAACCTTTTTAAATCATAAAACACATAGCCAAACTGATTATCAAACCTGCCCACAAAATAATAAAGTGTGACTAGAGTGTAGCCATTCCATTTGTTGTCCTATTTCCGATGCTTGCTTCGGTCCTTCCACACTCATATCTCGTGTACGGTACGGGATCGCCATCGTGGCCATGACCATGCCACCGATTCCGATTATGTACATATTTCCCAAGTGTTCTTCAATGGACGGACGACGGAATAGATGACGCAAAGAAGAGGTACATAAGCTTCCATTCTGTGCACCTTCCATCGTCCTCCATTCCGGTGTGCATCCCGTCTTGGTTGCATTGGAAAGGAAGTACCACAGAACCGACAGCCACGACGACGACGATGGCGAAGACGTAGAGAAGGAGTTTTCCATTTTTTGTTTTGCTATAAATTTCCTTTCCCTCCATGCCGTCTTGCACCTTCAGCGCAGCGGGAAGCTCACTCTCGAAAGCTTACGAAGGCGGCCCCGGAGCTCACACCGGATGAATATTTTCTCTTCGTCCTTTCCGGTGAAGGTTATTTTTCAAAGACGAAGGGAAGTGCATTCGTAGGAAAACAATTCCGGGCAAGATGCAAACGGGAGATGAATGCTGCACTAACAGTCAGGAAATTATCACGAAAAACGGGATGGAAATCAAAAGTGCAACCTCGACGGGGCGGGAGAGAAGCAATAAATATTAAATCTTCAAGACCTGAATGCATCATTTTTATCATTGCCGAGGGAACGGAAGACGCACCAGAGAGCAGAGAGAGCGCGTAGCAGAAGGGGAGAGATTTATTTAACAGTTGACTGGATACGCTGTTGTTGCCTTAATGCGTCGAGTCTATACCTTTTGCATTTATGATTTATTGCATGCAAGAAGGTTCTGCTGCTAGATGCATTCTTCGAATGAATTCGAGAACAAATATGCATGCTTCTAATCATGCTCTTGTGAAATCTTGAAATTGTCATGTGAAATCCTTCACGAGTCTAGTTTTTTTTTGTAAAGAAATGTTTGGAAAACAATCCACACATCCAAAAACCGTATGAAGCATGAAAAACGTGGCCACCTCTATTCGACTTCCACGTCTGCGTCGTCTGTGTTTGTGCTGGTGGTACTAACTAAGGCGAAGTGATGCTGGTCATGGTGATGCTACTACTACGGTGCACATAATCGCCGATGGCGGTGTTAGGTTGCCGGCGCCGGTGCCGGTGCCAGTGGGCACCAATGGCGCAGAAATGGACGTGTTTTTCGAGCTGCAGCCGGGCACCCATCGCTTGGCTTGGTGGTCGCTTTTTATCGCGCTCAGCATCGCAAACTCTCCCTGCTGCTGCCCTGAGTCACAATGGAAACGTTAGGGCCAGCCAGCGTGTTGGTCTCGTTGGAGATCGCGTAGGATGTGATGAGTTGTCGCGAACAGTAGGTGTTGCCGGTGCCGGCTTCGGGTGGAGGGAAGGACAAGCGCTCCGGATCCGGATTTTCGTCGGCAGCCAAGGGAATGATGTTGGCTGCAATGAAGAAAAAAAAGTTCCCCCATTGGGTGTGCATCAGGAGACCGTAAGGAGCAAGGTTACGACGGCATCAACGTCGCTACGAGAGAGTACGAGGAGAAGGAGGAGGAGGAGAGGCGTCTATGTTACGGTGAAAGTAGGTCACCTTCAACATGACGCTTAAAGTTTTCGCTTGAAGCTCTCAAGTCGCCGCAACACCATCAGCAGCAACGCCATCATGCGCACCAATGCACGATATGGCGAAGCAGAGAGAGAGAGAGCGGGAGGAAAACTAATGCATCCCCTTGATTTGCCATTTTTGCGGCTTCAAATGAAAAGCAAAATGGCAATATCGAATGTGAAGTTCGAGCGCTTCGTTCCAAATGAATATTGAACGAAAGAACGTTAAAATCAAAGGCAAAACGCTTTTTGTGGTACATTTGCACGCGGGGAAAACATGCTCACCGACATATGCTTCTTCATTTCTACTCGATAAGGGAGTGCGTGCTTTCAGGTGGTGGCTGCTGCAGAGCTGCAGTCCATTTTATGTCGAGTGGGAGAGAACTAAATAATTCATAATTCCTAAGTAGATCGAGCATTCTTCAGATACTCCTCGTGTGTTCACTGCGGAGAATGGAAGCCAAAGCAGCGTGTGCGTTCCCTGCTGTGCTTGCTGCAAGAAGAATGCTCACCATTTCAAATGTTTGATCATGGAATTTGGGGCAAAAAATTATTAATATGTGAAAAAGTGAGTGCACGACTGCACTAACGATCACGACTCGATTGCTTGGAAATGCAAACCGTTTCTGCTTGTTGCCGTTCGTTGCTTTGGCAAACTGGCTAACTGGGACACAGACTCGTGCTTTTCTTTTGAAGCTGCTTTTGAGCACACCACATACAGCATCTCCTCCCGCGCCCGGGGTTTTTCGTGTCCTCGCTGGGGGTGGCGACGGTGCGAATGAAAACTTTCAATTTACGAAGATCTGGTCGTCTGGATGGAGAATTTCACGGGGGAAGGTTTCGGGTTTCGTGCGCGATCGAATTTTCAATTTCAATTTATTTAATGGAAATACGGTCGCCATTACGCCGCTGGTTCTGGGCTTTGGAGATGGTGATGTTTATTTCTAAATTTTCCTCTTCTCAGCCCTCACCACAAAACGCCCCACCTCCATTAACTATAATCAGTGAGTTCTGGGAGGTTCTTTTGTTGGTGTAGAGCTCAGGAGCTAAATGCCGGTATAACATTAATTTACGGTAACTGGTGCAGGCTAATTGAGTTGCTTAAATGGTGTACCGCAGAGTCTGCTGTGCTTTCTGTGAAATAAACCGAACACAGGGAGTCGAATAGAGTATTGTTGCTACTTTTAAGCCATTTTAATACCCAAGGTGTTATTCTAAATGTCCAAGTTTGGCGTTTTTTTTTACACAAATGCTCAAATTCGCTGTTTACACCGAGGTTGCGTGAAAGTCGAATTGAAAATACATGAAAAATAGTACCATACCAATACAAACACTGTATCAAATAATGATAACTAGTTTAATATACAAGCAAAACAATGATTATCGGGATTTAAACACATTTATGCCAAAACAAATTGCCAAATAAATGTTTGGGTTTCTGCAGTCGGTTCAAAACCTGCCACAATCTGTAGATTTTCACTTATTTGAAAAGAAAACGCCAAAACAAAAGCTCCTTGCAAGTTCTACGAGTGAATACTTCTCCATGAATATGTGATACAAACGAGTTTTTACAGAATTGCGTGTTTTTGCATCAATAACGCGCTCTGGTATGAAAGCGGCTTTATTGATGTGTTATAATGCTGTATCATACATTGTTCAATGTAATTTAATAGCAAACAGTGGCTAAGCAATATTTGAATAGACTACAACCGGGCAAACTATCTCGAATGACACGAATTAATACCATAATTGATATCGCCCACGTCGGCCAGTTTATGCAAACATGCAAATCGGATTCGCATTACAACCTTCCCCACACGGTCTGCGGCTGCTGCTCGCGCGTTATTAAAACAAAGCGCAAACAAAGTAATCCATGAATCCGTGCAAATGCCAACCTGCTGCCTGCTGCCGTATGCTGATTCCGTTGAAATGACGCCGACGTGGCCATAACTTGGACTCAATCTCTATGCACTGTGCCCGACTTCGCTCCAGCTCGACTTCGCTTCATCGCGCAATCATCATCATCATCGAATTGTCGCCGGAACTGCCAGAACAGATAGCTCATTTCCAGGAACGAGCGATGGCGTTCCTACCCCAACTCGAGAGCTTTCCAGCTGACGCGTTTCTATCACGAAACTTCCTTTCCTTCCACGACGATGGAACAACTTCTGCGCAGTACTTCTGTGACGTTGTTCTCGGGAAATCGGGAAAGGACGTCACCCAGTATTGGGGGCTTCATCGAACGAATATTATTCCGTTAAATTTTAATCAACCCACCACCACCACCACCACCCGGCAACCGGCAACCGGCAACTGCAGCACCGATGGAGGCGCCCAGCAGTTGGTGCGGTTGCACCTTGAATTTAGCACACTGCTTCGTCAAGGGCAAAGCGAACATTTGCCCAAGGACGTCCGCTATCTTTCGTCCGTCACTACCACCCAGCCTACTACCCCAGCTCGACCTGACCTTTTCTGTAAGACGCTTGACAGACGTCCCTCTCTCTCTCTCTCTCTCTCTCTCTCTCTCTGTGTGGTTTGCTTACAGTAACAGGGAGGAACGATGAAGCGGACGTAAACGTGGTGGTGTAACTTTGCTTTCATGTCCGCGCCCACTGCACCATCGTACGTCTAGTGGTCTGGTCTGGTCTGTAAGCTGCTGCTGCTACTGCACCAGCACTCTTATGTTGCCCTAATTTCTGGCGCTTTAGGTACTCGCGCTAAAGAGAAGTGCGACGACGACGTTCGTTTCGGTTCGGCATTTGGGTTCCCCACATTAAGCTGCCTTTATTCCGCTTTATGGTTGGTTGGTGGTGGTGGCTGGAGCATATAGAGGCGAGACGTGGATTTGACGAGTATGAAAAGCCAATTCTGTTCAGAAAAAGGTGGAAAACGCATATGAGGTGGCCAAGGTGTGCCCCGGTCCCCGTCGAGTGCGCACTTTGGTCACGTTTTGGGTGGTGTGTTATTACTACTACCAGCCACCATCGGGCTAATGATATTAAGCGGAATGTATATGCTTTTTATTAATAGAAGTTTTTTGTAGGAAAAAAAATCCCCAGAAGCCCGGCTGCTATCTCGGATGTTCCGATGCTCGTCCAGGGGTGTGGCAAGAGGAAAGAGAGAGAGAGCAAGAGAAAGCGGGAAGGGCTCCCCGTGTGGAATAAATTGAATAAATATGTACCAGCGTGCAGCGGAGGGTCTAACGATAGAATGAATGAAGTTTCTTGAAATGCGTTGCGCTAAGGTGCAGTGAGAGTGTGTGAGACGAAGCAAGCTGTGCACGACGATGCAGATGGATGCAAGAGATCCTCTCGTCTCCTTTCACCCACCATGCACCATGGCCCCAGTAGTGGCTGCTGTAGAGTAGCATCAGAAACTATGAAGGTAGTAATTGGATCGGTCTTGAAAAGGGAGACGAGGAGGAGGACCATGGATGCAGACTCGTCCCTGCGCCTTCCCGTCTGCTCGTTTGCTCGCAGGAGGAAGGAAGCAAGTCCGGACGCAGGACTGGTAAGTAAATGTATATATACAGCAGCATAGTACAGCAGAGAAAGAGAGAGAGAGCGAAAGGGAAGCGAGCAAATCGTTGATTGTTCAAGATGTTGGTGGCATCGCTACCCGAAAACCCGAGTGGAGTAAGCGAGTCAGGGAGCGAACGAGCAGCGTCTTCGCTATCGTACATCCGGCGATCCGGGAACCCAGTGCCTGGTGGACCGGAATTTGGATTTGGAATGAAACGTGCTTGAGATGTGCGATCGAGATGCGGAAAACGGTCTGCATTTCCCTGCCCACCTTTATCAAGTTTCTCTGTTATCAAAAGTGCTTGCACTATAAAAGTAATGCAATGTGCAATGCGTGTGTGTGTGTGTGCAAAAATCTAGTCGAAACATTCCGTCCATTCCGGAAGCTCCATTCCCATAGTTCAACCGTTTTCTAAACACTTTTCATTCCATTCCATTAAAGCTGCATCGCCCATCATCAGCATCAAAACAGAGGCCGGGAGCAGGAAAGTTGGAACGGAAAAAGCGTAGGAAAAAGGCAAAACGAACACGACAACTAGAGCAGCAGCAGCAGCAGCAGCAGCAGCAGCAGTGAAGAGAATTTCGAGCAACGGAGAAAAAAGAACTAAAAAAAAGGACAAAACCCGGTCCCGGTTCTCTGCTGGTGGTGCAGTGCAGTGCTAAGCACAACCATGTTGGAAAAGGTCCTGGTTTTAGTATATACGAAACGGGCGCAACAGCAGCGCACGCGGTCGTCTGTCTGGGTTCCGCCACCATCACTACGACCTTCGTCGCGGCAGCTTCCCATCGCCAGCCTTCACATCGGGGTCTGGTCCATGGCCAGGGTTAAGGAGAAAATGCTTTCACATAACGTCCGTCGTCATCGTCGTCGTCGTCGTCGTCGCGTCCCAAAACCTCCACTTTAACCGATCGACGCCGAACCGGGGTGCTTGGATGGTTTGGTTGGTTGAATGGTACTGGCTTCTTTGTCTGTGTGCAAGGGCGACAGCGACGGGCTAGGACCACGTTAGGCGAAGGCGTGCAGACGAGGGACCGCGGTTATGTATTCTAGATTTGGGTTTCCTGTTTCATCTTCTTGCCCCTCGCAAGTACCGCACCGTCGCAGACGTACGACGAGTCGCGTCGCATCGAGTGCACCAGCGAAAAAGCGGCTTCGGGACGAGCGGTGCAACCTTCCGGATGACATTTCGACATTGAAAGCTCGCGCTTGAAGGATGATGCACTCAACCGCGGAAAACGGGACGGGAATGGAGGGGAAAGGAAGCGTTGGTGAGCTTTGTCCATGAATTTGAAATATTTTCGATCAGAATCCAATTGAGGCCAAGGTTTGGCCCAAGTCCCGGTCCCGGTCCCGGCTTTTCTCATTCATTGTTCGTGGTCCGCATGGGAGCAAATGCGTCCTTGCGTGCGTACGATGTCTGGAACGGGGTGGTGGTGGTGGTGGTGGCCAGACGAATCCAGACAAAGCCCGCGTGTCATCCCGGAACACGGAACAACACACCACCGGTACGTCATTTCGCGTTTATGAATCGATTTGATATGAAGTGTGTTGTGTTGTCACCATATGCGCGGACTGACCGGACCAGACCAGAAGCTAACAGGCGGAAGGTATTAGTTAGCGTGGTTCACGTAGGTGTGTGTGTTTTGTGCTCCGTCCTTGTCCCCGCCACGCCAGTCCACCACCCTCAAGCACACAAAAAAGTCAAACCATTATTCGTTTTTACGAGGTAAGAAAGCAGCAACATTACACGCAGAGAACACGCTGAGTGGAGCACAGGACCACAAAAACGATACTTTCTCACGAAGTAGGGGAGGGGTTGGGTGTTGGGTGTTTGGCTTTTATGCGTTGCATGCTCGAATGTCGAAGGACATTCCCGGGGCGCATAGCAAACGCGCAAGAAAGAAAAGAAAAACATTCAATAAAATGTCCCCGCAGCCCGCAAAAACGGTTCCTGTCCACAGCTGTTTTCATGGCAATCCAGGGTGTCGACTACTTCCTACACTCCGAGTAGAGCACAGTAGTCTGGTTTTTGCTCGGAGTTTGTGGCCTTTCGCGTACACAAGGTACTTCCTAGGACGCTCGTGATGGTGGGTAATTAATGGAACCCTGAAGGACGTGGCCTGGATGGTTTCCTGCTGCATTTACTCTCTCTCTCTCTCTCTCTCTGTCGCTCGGTTTCACTCAAGGATTCTGCTGGACCAAGGTCCCGGTAGACGGATGGAGTCGACGTTGTTTGTAGTAGTGATGGTTATCTGATGAATCAACTCGGTCTAATCACTCGGTGAAATGCAGTTTGGCAAGAGTTTTACGGCGCTGTTTACAATGGGCTACGATAATTAAATGGTATTTCCCCCCCTTTCGCTTGGTCATCAGGATGCATATTATGCATCCTTTGTCAGAGATCAATTTCAGACTTTGATGACTGTTAGAATTAACCCGTTGATATAGATAAGGAATCAGTAAAGGACTTTCCATATGTTTGATGTTAAAATTTCATGCGGTTAGCGCTTCTCCTGCGAGAGTTTAGAAGTGGAATTTAAAAGTATGGGAAGCTTTTCTCGTTTTATCTTAAATTGTAGTTGCCAATATTAGGAGAATTAAAATAGTGCAACCCAAAAGCATAAGTAATTAACTTTAATTAGTTTTCTTTTTTTTGGATCGTTTCTTTTAATATTATTGTGGAGCAATATGACAAATTTAGGAATGTCAAAGAGAACAATTCCACGATGCGATAACTGCCGGAACTATTGTTTCAAATTTTGTTAAAAAAATCATTGATTATTTTCGACTGAAATCATTTCATTATAATAACAAAAGAGTATAATAAAAGAGTTGAGAATTGAAACAACACACAAAGCAACGCATGAACCATTTAAATGGGGCAATATTATACAGGATTCGAAGCTTGGCGGCACATTGTTAGACCGACAGAACATCGCAGATTTGGTTCACTTGATTGGGAAAGTGATTTAAACGTTTTACTATCTGAAAATGTCGAGTTTTGTGCTTCAAAAGCCAATTTTTCGGAAAAGTTTTAATTGGAAGAAACCGGCTGCTAAAAGTTATCGTTTGTTGGTTTAAGCATATGATAAACATGCTACGGTACAAAAAAAAAAAACAATGTGAAAGCTGGCTTTAAATGATTAGAACCAGACATTTTTACGATATAGACACAGAGCGTTCGGGTCAACCAAAAAAATGAAGAAAAAAAACTAAGATTTCAACAGTGCACTAAAACCTCTGGAAACTGGATATATTATTGATGGAAAATGTTATCGTCAATAATTAATCCATTTGAAGCGAGGTCTGGCTAGAAACGGCCACAATGGGATAACCAGCATGATAGACTTGTTTTTAAACACGATAACGCATACCTTATGTTGCAGAACCGGTCAAAAACGTTTCAGAAAACGACGCAAATGAAATGTTACCAGACTCGCTATATACACCAAACATTGTTCTTTCTGAATACAGCTTGTTTGGTTGCCTACATTTTTTTGGGGTGCAAAGAGCCTCACTCATTCATGTAAGAATCGGAAAAGGGATAGTTGACTGGATTGCTTTTAAATATGAAGAGTTCTTTCGACATGGAATACAAAAATAGAATAAAGAAAAGTGAAAGATAGAAAAAGTAGTGGGCCAGCGATGGGCACTAATTGTATGAATGTAATTATTCTTTCGGTTTGGAAACCTATTTAGTTTTGTTGAGGAAAAAAATCGGAAAACTAATTCAGGAACCTAATAGTAGTCAACAAAACATACTCTACGATGAGGTAACCGCTTGAAGTAGCTTAGAATTTAAAAGTGAATTCTCGTTTCTAAGCCAATTTCACCTCTTTCACTATATTAATTGAAGAATCCACTACCTAACTTGGAATGTCAAAGCAATGCCACAGGTTTAGTAATTATTTAACTATTGATTGCCTTTCGGTATGAAGTTTGTAAACTACACAGCATGTACTTTAGCTAACCGAAATGCAATAAATTTTGCATTTCCGTCCTGCTTCGACTCTCGCAAGCACGGCAGCAGCAAAAGTTAAGCCAAGGAAGGTAATTGGCGATTAAGTTGATTCACTAGCGTTACCACCATATTTTCACTGCAAATGAAATCCCCGCCTGCGAGTGTTCCTTGGCTCAACACAAGAAGCGCCGAGTGCAGCGCAATGCATGCCGGGCCAGGCCGGGAATGTGGGAAATTTAATTTCGGAACCATACCACCAACCGAATAGGGGGGGGGGGGGGGGGAGCGGGTGTAGTGCCATGTAATACGGTAAAGTCCAGCACCACAACAGAACAGTTTGGCGAAGAATTCAAATAGCTCCCCCTGCTCTGCATGGACTGTCTGGTGAAGGCACCGAGTGTTTCATATTGTTGCGAATTGAACGATTCCCTCTCCCCCCCCCCCCCTCACACCTCCCCGGGGATACATGAAATTGGAGCGGGACAAACCCCTCGGCGGGGCAAAACTTTGTGATATGTGGTAAAGTTGAGCGTTTACTGGGTTTTGGAATTATTTCGTGGCACTCTCGCTACGGTTTAACTTGAACGATGCAGTAGGGGACACACATGGCTACTACGGCCATGTGCGTCCGGGCAACGGAATTGTCACCAAGCCGACAGCGCATACCGTGCAGCATTGCTAACTTGGACCCCAAAACCGTTCGTTCCGCTTCCGACTGCCGAATGTGTTGACGATGAGCATCGCAATCGGCGTCGTTCGCCCATCGATGCTGGCAACGAAAGTATGCACCACGCCATGCAATGTTATTTCAAATATGTGCTATGCTGGGACCACCGGAACCTTCCCTTCGCATTCCCCCCCAGAGAGAGCATGACTTTGGTCAGAAGCCGAAGGCTACCTTCACTGACGGGTGCGCTCTCATGGGGGGGCGGGAGGTGCCATGGTGACGTACACCGACTGGAGCGACTTTTGTAATTCACTTTCGGTGCCTCTCTCGCCCTAGAGAACTGCCAACTTTATTTGTTGAATATTATTATGTAAACAAATGTGAAGCCATGTCGGGTGTCCTGACGCCAGCGGCCTGGGATCTGGGACCCGGGACGGGCTAGTGTTGTGCCGGTCAAGTGCAGTTTTAGGTTTGCGATTCGCTTGCTTGGACCAACACCGTACCTAGTAAGTGGCCGTTTCGTCGTCGTTCCGTTGCTCAGCTCATTTTGACGTTCCTTTGCTGGCCGATGGCCCTGGTGTGCAACCTGGTGTAGTCCATGTGGTGATCATGGTGGTACCGGAGAACACCACTATCAGCTCGATGATTGTTGCCGTAGCACTCAGTTTGGACTCGCAATCCCGCTCTCTTCTCGCCTAGAAGTAGAATAGAATCCCAGGGCTGGGGCTACGATACTAGCAGCAGCAGCAGCAGCAGCAGCAGCGGAACGAGGAAAAAAGGACGAAGAAAACACTAAAGCACACAAAAGTGGTTGGAAATTACCATTACCACGGCCGGATACTATCACCTCAGGCCAACCATGCTTGAAGTTCTTCCAAGCTTATAACCCCTGATGCACCGTCGTCGTCGCCATCGTCGTCGTGGTCGTCACGTGAGGGCGTCCGGAAAAATATGCTTCCTTCTGACGCAGGGCTGTATGCAGGCAACTATGCAAACGTGCGCGCATGCAACACCGACAACAACGTCCTCAACCCCCGGCCTCAACCAGCAAAAGCTGCTGCCAAGCGAGGCAAAGCAAAGATGGATGGTCATAAATTTTACGAGGCTTTGTTTGTAGCTCGCTCTCGCTGGTGCCGGGTGAATTTGTTTGCTTAAGCAAACTTTTCCTTTGATTAGTTGCAAACCAAGTACAACTGCAACCCTCGGCTGCACTAACGTACCGGTCGCGGTGTTGCGTAGCTGGTTGTTGGGTGTGTGTGTGTGTGTGTGTGCACCGCAACAATACGGACGGGCGCGCTGAGCTAGGTATGAAGGTTAAAAATGAATGCTTTCAAACTGCAGTGAATGACGAATAAGCGGAACTTTGGGGTGGGGGTTGTTGCTTGTTGCAGGTTTCCGTGAAATGTTGATATTAATTTAGCTTAAAATATTGGAGAATCGAGCCAGAATAGCGAATAGCATGCTGAATTACTATACTCAAAGATTAGCAGTTTAGTTATAAGCTGCTATGGTTCATTTGGACCAAAAATGGGTTCATTTTTTATTATTTGTTGTGCCAAAACCAGTCAACTTTATTTTTTACCTGAATTTCCTGTTAAACTTTATCTTTCAACAGAGTTTGGTCGTAGTTTGATTATATTTGCTAAAAAATGCATCCTTTGCAATTTTCTTTGGCTAGAATATGTCTTTTCCAGGTAGCTCCCTCGAGTATTGGTAAAGTTTTCAATATTTAAACATTTGGTTGAATTTGGAGGCGAAAAACAAGATGGTATTTACGATTTCATTTAGGAAAACAGATTTAAGATTTTTATCTTAAACAATATTTATTTAAAAAAAAATAAATCCTGATGAAGGTTTCAAAAGCTTTGGTCTATTAGTTTTCATTATATGATGGACATAAACTTTGAATACGTAGGATATGAGAAAACCATTTCAAAGCAGAAAGATGCATTGAGCCATGTACGAAAGGACACTTTTTCAGAAACCAATGTCTTTCTCAGTTTTGCTTCGATTGATCAAAAAGCTTTACACAATACTCTCGAAAGGATCAGTATGCATAAAGAAATGTAACCCCTTGTCCAGATTATATGAATTTTGGAAAATACAGTAGTGCTTTTTATTTTCTTGCGTCCAAAGTATGAGATTTTTGGGCAAGAAAATGGCGAATCCATAGAAAACTCTTATTTCGTCTCATGCTGAAGGCATTTTAAGCGATAGATAGGGAACATTATAAAAAAATCTATCAAAATAAACCAAACACACGATATGAAAATAGTTCCGCACCTAAGAGAATAGTTCCAATTATTCTCAGTGGAGGATATTGAAGAAACCGAACACATACTTGAATTCTATTCACGGTATCTTATTCCCTCTAAAAACAACATCTTCTTAAAACCACTCCAAAAAGAGCGATCGTTCCGTTCGTATCGTCGTAAATTATAAATATCCGTTTTAATGGTGCATGCCAGCAGGACGAATAATTCCTGCTCCGGTTGATTACTCACTCGCCCGTTAAACCTGCCCAATTTGTCCTGTACATGTCCTCAATCAATAGCTACTACATCCATTCGGCTAGGTTCCATGGCAGAAGCGAGCTCCCGGTCTCTATCGTTGCTAACGTTGTAAACTGGAAACTGCATTCTCCACGCCAAACGCGACCAAAACGGTTACCAACGGTGGTCGTAAAGTGCCAGCCAAGTCCCAGCCACGCAGCCACCCAGCCAGCCAGCCAGCCAGTTATGAGGGCGGATGCAATAAATGGACGGAATGACATTCAATTAACCTTGGCGCTTGTCAATAAGACCATTCCGAAACAGTGCGAGCGAACCGGGCGTGGTGCCCAGCAGTCCCAGGTTAAAATATCCTTCCCGTGTGGTGGCCCCCCGGGAGGGTGAATCGGTACCCCACCTCCCTCCGCTTGACATGATTTATTTAATTAGTGTGCTTCTGGTTTGTCGTTTTCTTATATTCTAATATTAATTACAATACCCAACAAGTGAGCTTTCGTTCGCTCGTTCCCGGGCCACTCCCGTCGTAGCCGTGGATGGATAGAAGCGACCAACGGTAATGCACAAACCCAAGGGTAAAGGGGATCCAATGTGGAATTGGGTTAGCGAGGATCAAACCACCGACCGGTGGAATGGCAGACGGGGCGGCGGACGGTTTGTCAGACAGAGCAATAAAAGAACATAACTGGTGGTCCTTTTTTGGAGCGACTGTCGCGTTTGCTACACATATTTATCGCCGTCTCGGTTGCTCTCGTCTTCTACTTCCTTCCGGTGGACGCAGTCTGCTGCTCGCAGTCTGCAAGCCTGCCAGCCAGCCAGCTAACCAACACATTCACATTCCCGATCCGGTCTCGTAGACACACATGATGGCTTCATCGCCTGCCCTTGTTCCGGTGGTTCGACGATGCTTCAAGTGCGCGCGTCCATTACGATGGCGTTGTCGTGGCAACGGGAATGAATGCATTATAATTATTTATATAAATAATGCAGCCAGGCGAGTCCGGACCCGGGAATTCTCGAGGCCAGGATCGCTAGGACCAAAGCACGACAGACGAATACGTTGGGTAACATCGTCGCGGAAGAAGGGGGTGTTCCATTCCGGCATTAAAAACGTCATAATCCTCGCCGCGTCTGAGTCTGAGTTGGGATCCGTCTGGTGCTCTGTCCTCCTCGCGTTATCCTTCCTTAGGTCACATAACCTACCCCAAGCAAGGAAGGAAGGAAGGAAGCGAGAGCACAGGTAGGTGAGTCCCCGGTCGCGTCTGCGGAGCTTTCCTTTGTTGTTGTTACACTCCGGTCCCCAGGACTTTGTTCACTTATCTCGTCCTCTTCCGTCCTTCGTGCTGTCTGTGTTTTAGACATGATTTGGTTTGCTTTGGCAGTCGGGGAGTTCCACAGCTTTTGTGCCACCACCCACCAGACACCAGACACAGCAGACGAACGAGGTCCTGCGGTTCTACGTCGCATGGAAATTAATCGATAAGAAATGGGGTTAGGGTTTTGATGCATGTTTTTCACATTTTTCCGCTTCCGTTCAGGATGCGACGTAGTGTGGGTTCAGTTTTTCCTCCTTGAGCATTGGCCAGATGTGTCATTTGGTTTGAAACCATTTTATCATTTGTCAGCTCTGTGTATCATTGGCACCTTACTGTTTGGGTAATAAAATGAAAATAACTTTTGAGATTTTACTAGACACCTGTTTCGCAGCAATTCCGTTCAATGGCGCTGGAATGAGTGACTGTTAGTAAAGAAAATGGTGCCTATCAGAGCTTTTTTTCCTCCTCGCTGTAACGTTGTTTCTATATACCCATTTTCGATATGCGGTACCGACATTTTCATAGCGCAACGAAACATTCATGCATAACCAATATTTGTGTGTGTAGAGGCACATGTTATACCGAAACAAAAATTGTTCAGTTTAGCTCAATGTTTTACAGTAATTTACTCACTGTAAATCGCAAAACTGAACTTTAAACACACCAATCATACATTATTTCCGTAAAGTAATTCCCTCGATAACTCGCCTCACTGCACCGAAAACAGATGCGTAAAGAAACCTTTGCATTCATCTGTCAACTTTTGTTGTACGTCGTTCAAAAAGGTAGCTTTTTTTTCGTTATCACAATAAAGAAAAATCCGTGTGTGTAGAGACCCTTACTCCTCTGAATGGGAGTGGCTGTGTGGGCGCAACAGTCGGAAAATGGTTTGGAAAACACACAATCACGATCACGATCAGGATCGCGGGCGGCGCTTCCCCATATGTCATGCGATATTCGTCACAATTAAAAATGAAACAAATCGCGACTGCGGGATACCTTTTTGCAGAAAGTGGATATCATTCGGATTCCGGTTTCCTGGAGACCCGTTCCACGACGGGGGGTCAGCGAAGCCAAAGCCAGGACAAAGAAACTGTTTTCGGTGCTCTGCTGTTGCTCTGGATTGATTTCGCCATTAATATGCGCGCCTTAATGAATCCGAGCGAGTAAACGAGCGCCAAGCGTCGAGTAATGGCTATTTTCGCGAAAAAAAAAAGCCATCTCGTCTGTAGACGACACATAAAGACGACATGTTTCCTCCTAATGAGGTAACATGAACGTGATTCGTGCGAAATAACAAGGTGAAGCGCATAAATCATTCCACAATCTGGGTGTGTGTTTGTGTGGGTGTGTGCGACAACGCCGCGACAGTGAGTGACTCCAACCGTTTTATCCTCAAATCCGTAGTATCATGCTTCACCTCCAAACCAAGTGACAATGCATTTTGTGTCGTTCGTTTTCGTCGTTCGCGTAAAGTGTAAAGTATTTGTTTAGAACAAGGAACACCACCATCCCCCCCCCCCCACTGCGAGCACTGGTTATGCTGTGATGTCAAGGCGAGAAAATTGATTACATTGTGAAAGAAAGGGAAGGGAAAGATAAGAATCAGTTTGAAACATGGCCAAACTGCAAACTCACTGTCCGATGGTCCACCAAAATGGTTCGAAAGGAAGAGAGTGAGAGAGAGAGAGGAGAGTAAAAAACAGAAGCAAAAACCCGCCGCTTTGTCCGAATGCAGATTTGGAAATCACAGATAAACGTACGCCAAAGAGCACCCCATCCTCCCGTTCCGTTGCTAGTGTTGGGTGTTGCCCCAAAGGAAAATGCCGGCCCTGCGAGAGAACGGCGTTGGAGTGGGTTGCTTTTGTCGGCATTCTTGGCGTGGCAAGGGCAGGAAAACCGCCTTTTGCCCTTTCGATGCCCCGGAGGAGCGGTGCTGCTGCTGCTGCTTGCTGAAGCGCAATGAAGCCAATGTTCCCTCAATTAATCATAGTTCAAACGGTAGCCCTTTCGTCCCGGTAACCCTCGCCCACCGGCACTAACGTTGAACGTCGCTAGTTACGCCAACTGGCGGAAAAGGCCAGCCAGAAAGAGAGCGGGACAGAGAGAAGAAAGCGTACAACAGATACATAAAATTATGTGGCCGTTGGTTGGTTGTGTGCTGTGCTTCGGTTTCGGTTGATTGTAAATTTTCCCATTTCCAAAATGGAGGATGAAACGGGAAGGCGGGAGCCTTTTTGGAAGCCATTTCGGTGGCCAATTAATCACAACAAAAGAGCAAGCGAAAGAGAAGAGAGATAGAAAACCATTCGCTTTTCACTTGATTTTTATGTTTTCGGTTTCGTGTTTTCCGACCAACGGCGCCGTCGGTCATCCCGTGGGTAGGCAACTGAACTCTCCATGCAAAGAGTCCCCCGTGTGCCCGGGGAAGTGTTTTATGAACGCATGTTGCCCTCCGCCCCGGCCGGTTTTTTATTCGGTTCCTATCGTATGCATTATCGTAAATAATCTATTTTTCCCGGCAACATTCCTTACCCCTTGACCGGCTGGATGAAGAAGCGGAATCCGGGGCGGAGGGATCTAGAAGGGTCGAGAGCAAGGGTCCTAAAAGCCGCGCATCACATTTATAGGCGCCATAATATGGTAATTGAAAAACATGAACGCATCGGAATAGAATAAAACGCTATAAAAAAAAAACGAGTGGCAATTCTCAATCGCACGCACGAAAAGTGTTGCCATACTGCTGCGTGTGGCCAGTGAGAAGTGTACGCGGTCATCAGCAATCCAAATCGTGGTCCAAGCGTCATTGATGTGTGGTGTTGTGCACCGGTCGCACAGTAACGGTCCTTTTCGTTATTATTATTGCTCCGTGGCGTGCTTAGGATGGTGAGTGTTGTGTATGTAAATGTTACCATAATTAAACGGCCATAAAATTTAATTCAGAAATAATCACCTCGGTAGGCTATGTGTGTATGGTGTGGCCATTACGAAAGAGGCATGAGCGTGTGGCTATGATCGGTTATGCTCTCACGTTGCCAATCAATTTTTCATTTCATGGTTTAGCAACAAAAACCCATGTTTGCCATACAGCGGCCATTAGCCGAGTGGTTTATCAAATCAATACCGCCGTGTAACCGCGATACTTTCTGTTAAATCATAGATCCGAACATGTGTTACTGTTACACTCGAACACTCGTTTCGCATGAACAACATTAGTTCATAATGGCTGACTGGTATTTTGTGATAGGATGTACCACCCAGCCTCTCAGTAAAGGATTTGTTGGAAAAGCTACCGATAATATGTAGAAGAGAACGTATTTTCCCCCTCCAAAAAAAAGGGGAGAAAAAACTCGTGCGGCGCGCTTTGTTTTTCCACAAGAAGGTTTTCGGTTTGTTGTTGTGTCGTTTTCAATTCAAGCTTTTATTGTTTGATTTATAGAGGGAAAGAGGGAGGGAGGTAATGCTCATGTAGTCCGCATAATGCGATAGGAAACAGCTATAGGGTTTCGATGGCCATCCATCCCAAAAGGGCTCTTTGCCGCAATCCCTCTCTCACCTCTCTCTCTTTTCCTCCCTCCCTCTGCCTTTTGCGGGACGTTAAATTGGAGGCCCCGCTGTCCATCGGGGAGCGACTGAGAGAACGTTGATCGATGCTCGTTGATAAGCAATCGTAAAACTGTTGCGCCGTATAAATGTTACGGTAATTTTTTGCTCATATCATGCTCCCCGCCCTACGTTCCGCAACCTCCCCCCCTCCCCACCCCTAGAGTCTTTATTGTGTTTGCAGGCCTTCCACGTTTCAAGTGGCGGGCCCTTGAGTCCGAGCGTATTGCCCGGTGTAGTGTGGCGGCTTCTTGGCCGGTAGCTAAGTCACTCTCTGGGTGACGTTTCCTTACTTTTTTTGTTGTTGCTGCTGTTGTGGTGGCTGTTGCTCTCTGGCGGCCCTTCCCCGAAAGTGGAGGAAAGTGCAGCCCAATAAAGGGAAAAGCGGCCATAAAATGCTTTGTTTTCCTGCCGGCGTCAATGGCGTTTGCTGTCAAAGCAAAACGGAGCAGGCTGTGGCCGGCTGAGGCCGGCAGGAATATAAAAGGAATAAAAGCAAAATAAAGCCAATGACAAAAAAAGGGGTTTGGCCTTTTACGCAGAGGGCAGAAAAGTGGTTTCCTGTCATAAATCGGCTCGTTGTAAGTGAGTATTTGCGCGCCGCGGGATAAATTGGTCTCTCTGGATAAGCCGCAGCCCTTACTGTACCGTACGCGTAGGGCGTTCCTTGGCGTTCCTGAGCACTACCGAGGTGCCTCATGCGGCCACTGCGGCCACTACTCTAGGCATTTGCATCTGCTTGCTCACTGTGTGTCCCAGGTGTGGCCCGCCAGGTGACCCGCCCGGTGATTCAGGTGATGCAGGTGTGATCTTTCACTTTTTGCTCACTCATGCTATTAGTGCCGGTGGTGGACAAGTTCGTTGGTGTAAAAGGGATCCTTTAGCATTATGGGGCACCGCTCAGTTACATTGGTGACTAATAGCGTAACATACACCAATGATTATGTGCTTCGTGGGAAGATTGATGAGAAGCTGTCCTTGGGAAGACTAATGATTGTTATCTTTTTTGTTTCATTTTTTTTTTACATTTTCCATTTGAATGTAGCTTGTGGTGCGCCAGTTTTTATACCTAGCTTCTAGTGCAGCAGCTGTTTTGTGTCGAATTCAGTGTGTTTAACGAAGAGAATGATACGAATATCTATTATAGGATAGCTTATATTTAGGCTTATCATTGTATCTTCATGTAATTTTTAATATTCAATTAACAATCGACAATCTGGGGCAACTCGTGTGTGTAACAATGTGTAACGTTGTTAAAATTTATCGGTGTACTATTATATACCTGCATCACAATAATTACCGGTCTTGATAGTTGTTTTACATAAAAAATGTGTTCCCCGTACGTCGGCCACTTGTGATCTGCAGCAGCATTCTGCCTTTTTCTGCGTCCACGCGGCGCAGTCTGCTCTGCATAGAAACGGCCTTCTAATTTGGTATCCACGGACATCGGATCCGTTACATGAGCTAAAGGCGAGCCAGCTCTATTTCTATTGCCGGGTTTCGTCTTATTCCGCTTGAAGTATCCAGAATAGCCGCATCAACCGTTAGTGGTCAACCATCCGTCCCGATAGCAGCTGGGTTGAAGTCCACGGAATCACGTACAGCCACGACAGAGACAGATGGAGCAGCAAACAGAACGAGAAAAATCACCACCATTTAAGAAGAGTTTAACGGTGGTTATCACTTCCTGAACGTCAAAATGCTCATGTAAACGCCCATTGCACTCCGGACTCACTGTTCGTGCATAGAACCTTTACCGAGCACCGGGCCGGGCACCTGAATTTCAAGCCCTTATTGAAATGAAAGCAACTTACCGTACCGGCATGTGAAGCCCTTTGGATGGTCCCTATTCAATATCGTGATATCTGGAAAGGGGGTGCAATCTGATGGCCGCCAGAATGCGGTTGAGCTGGTGAACGTGAGCATCAGTTTTGCCATACTGGGGGGAGCGGCTGGATTCCGTAAATGAATGAATCGAGTTGCGAAATTCCTTTCAGTTTTTTTTTGCTAACTAGCCAGTTCGTTGATACGGGTGCTAAAGCGCTCCTTGGATCTGATTCAATTTTTGATGAAAATATTTGAATTTTTTAAATTTTCTGATCCGTTTGATGTGTTAAAAGCTTTATGTATTGTTAGCAAGCAGTTGTGAATATTGATTATAACTTTACGCGATTCGTTTAAATAAAAAAAAAAATCATAATGCAACCTCCCAATTGTTGTTACTTAGTTGTTGCTCTGCACTTTCCAAATATGGCCATCAGCCTTTCCACCATTCTGCAGCTGTGGAGGGACGTGGCAGTCATTGTATGGGGTTGAGTTGGTTGCATGTCGAGGGTTGTGTTGTCACAGGTTTTTGGGGTGGGTAAGTGTTATCTGTTACTCCATATCACACCAATTAAGCAGCCTATAATTTGGGTAGCGTCTGTGTATTCAACGCACAACAATCGCTTCAAAAAAACAAAAAAAAAGGTCACCTTTACACCATATAACGATGGCAATATCACGCTCCACGTGTCATGGACACGGTTAAAGCCCAGAACAGAATTCCTGACCCAGCAGAACACATGCTATTCCCATCCGCACGGAACCACCCCGCGAGATGGTTGGCGCCAGGTGTTAAGATTGACCAGCCCATGGAGTTCTCTCCATGGAGTTCTCTCCGCTGGAAGGCATCGGTATAGCCATAAGGGCTTTGGGGGTTGAGCTTTGCATCCGCTTCGTTTGTGACCAGTAGCTTGAGGTTGAGGTGTCCAGCTGGTGGAATTGAACTGTTGTATTGGGTGTGTGTGTGTGTTTGAAGGTGTTGTGGAGGACGACCAAAGAAACTGCTTCACCATTAATGGAGCAGCTTCAGTCGCAGCGATAGCGCGATGGCACTCGCGATAAAGGTGTGTGTGGCTGTGTCTCTGCATGTGCATGTGTTTGCGTGGCCACGCGAAGGAATTAAGCGTAATTTCCATGTTCCTCCGTAGCGGATGTTCTTTCATCTGTGAAATAATTAACACTCCAAACCCTTTTCCCCTCTTATGCGGGGCCACAGTTGAGGTCGCCAATTGCAGGGCCGATCGGTCGCGCTGCTTGTCAGTCCGATTAGAAGTCGCTACACGAAGGGTGGGATTCCTCCATTCCGTCCATCCGATGCCTTCGTCATTGTGTGACGCTTGAGGCTTGAGGTTCGTTATTGCATTGTTGGAGTGTGTTTTACGCTCGTTCTTGCGCTGGCAGTATCGCATCTTGGATTACGTTCTTGCTTCGTTATTTGTTCAAACGGTAAATGGAAAAAAATGCAGCATTTCCATAAAGTAGAACACATTTCGATCTTTATAAAGAGACTTTAACCTTATAAGCTATTATAGTTCACAAATCTATTAGGTACCGGAATTAATTTTTTCCATTTTTTGCCTGAATAAAAGCTATTTATTTTTAAAACCAAAGGAATAATTGCATTAATCCAAACATTGCCTAACGCTGGCCACTATTTTTTTCTGTCTTACAGGTAATTTTCGAATCCCATGTCTAAAGAACTCTTCATCTTTTGAAGCAATCCAGTCAACTATCCATTTTCCGATTCTTACATCAATGAGTGAGGCTCTGTGCACCCAAAAAAAATGTAGGCAACCAAACAAGTTGTATTCAGGAAGAACAATTTCTGGTGTATATAGCGGGTGAGGTAACATTTCATTTGCGATTTTTTTTTTTAAGTTTTCCACTGATTTTGCAATATGAAGTCATGTGTCTATCATGCCGGTTATTTTAATCTGGCCGTTTCTAGCCAGAGCTCGTTTTAAATGGATTATATTGACAATAACATTCGCCATCATTACTTTGGTTGGCCCGAATTTTCTGTGTTTGTATCGTAAAAATCTCCGGTTTTAATCATTTGAAGCCAGCTTGCACATTTTTTGGTGGCGTAACATGTTCGTTATATACTTAAACCAACAAACGATAAGTTTTAGCAGCCGGTTTCTTAAAATAAAATGAGGTTTTTAAACATGGGCCCGCAAAATTGACTTTTGTAGCACAAAACTCGACATTTTTTACTCGAGAAAAAATATGTTTGTAGTCAATATTATGAGCAGTTACTTATTGCGTTTTGACGGTATTTAGTTATACTTTAAAACGTCATAACACATAGGAGACTGTGAAACTGACTCAAAATTAGTGGCGCCATCTTTCAGCAGAATCGAAAGAGCTAATTCAGGGCCTAATAACCTAATATTTTCATCATTTTAATGCAATCATAGTAAATACATACCTTCACAAAATTTGCAATATTCAATCCTCTTCAGCCTCTACAGCACTTTCATTTAACCAACCTGGTGCACCGGGTTTTCGAACATATTTTAGTCGTCGGTGCTCTGAGTACTCGAACGGTTGAGCAACATTTTAATAGAAAATGATCCTGGACAAAAAAAAATCATTTAGTATTATGGAAACACTGTAAAGCTGTTAGTACCCGTAATAAACCAGGCACCAGGGTGGGGTTTATGGTTATGGGAATCAGATACGAGAGTCGCTCTGTAATGCTACTGATGCTACTGCGGCACCGCGGCAGCTGCTGCAGCTATTGAGCACGGCACGGAAGGTTGCACTTAGTTGCACCGCAATGCACCCACCCATCGGCATTACATCGACTACCTGGTAGTCAGCACACACACACGCACACACACAGCAACACAGCCACGGAGGAACAATCGTTAATGCTAGCCCATTCGCTTGGGACCGCATCCAATTGATGTGCAGGTTTTGGGCTTGATGGATTTACACCTTGCTGCTGCTGCTGCTGCTGCTGCTGCTGCTGCTGATGCCAAATGGTGGTCGGTTGATGGAATTTAACGGGCACACGGCACACCCCATCGCGGAGGGGGGTCGCGAGAGTGTGAGAAAAGGTCCCGGCACTGAGCCCGGCACTGAGTTGGCCGGTCGGTCGGTCGGTCGGTTGGTAAATGTATTCAAATAATTTGAATAATCTACGCACCGTACCACGCGTACCCACGGCCTCTGGGAGTACCCCGAATGTCCGGTGATAAACTTACCATTAGATGAGCGTAAAAAATTATCTGACAGAAGAGATCGGGATCAGTGTGCGGGCCGCACACCACACAAGCACACACACAAACACACATACACCGACAGGCGGTGGACCAGCGGGAAACACGGAAAAACTTTTCTCGTCAAACCGAGAACCCTCGAACCACTCGTACAGCGGCCGGTTGGCTGTGGTTCTTGTTGGTTTTATTCGTCCAACAGATCGAGGGGAGCATCAAGAGAGAAAGAGAGCTGGACTGGAACTGGAGGCCGTTCTTCGTGTGTCCCTGTCGTCGCATTTGATCCTTGTCCACGGCACCACCACCACCACGGTGTGGTCCTTCGCGATAACCACACTCCCCGTGAGTGAGGGTCATGAGGATGTTGAAGTATTTATGCGGAGCAGTTCGTTCCAACGAGATAATAGACTTAACCGAATTTTGAAATTATTATTTATAATGAAGTGTGGACAATCGTTTCCAACCGCGCGCTTCGGACATGGGTTATGACTTCGGTGGCTTCACCGGCGGCCGGGTTCGGTCTCTTTATTTTTTTTAATTATTCATCGCAAGTTTTCTCATTTTCCGCTCAATGAAACAATGTCACTAACTGCTCGATCGGTGTGTACAGAATGTTCCTTTATTGTCTCGGTCGAGCGTCGAGCTTTGGCCCTTTTGTTTTGTTAAATGGTACAGGAATGAGGACACGATTTGGGATTCATCCTAGTAACCCTGGACTTCAATCGCGCACCCTATCGTTAAGGTTAAGCCTCCCATACACGCTCAAATTATCCAGCAGACATTGCAATTTGTGCAACAATCTAAATGTCTGTGGTCTCACTCGGTGTCGAACAAAACCGAAATCCACGGTGGAATGAGCGATAGTGGATGGGATGAATGTATGATTGTAATATTTATTCGTAAACAAACACTTTGTGGCTGAGTGCAAAGACTTTTGCGAACAACATTTTTCAGCGTTTAATTTTTTTTCGTTTGAAACTCGCTCCATTGAAGAAGTAATCACTGATAATAACGTGTACAGTCGTGGTATGATGGATAATCTTAGCATGTATACGGGGGTTTTAGGCAACTTGTGGAGAGTTTTTTGTTAGATTTTTTATTATTTTTCTATTAAACACTATCTTAAGTGACGTCACAGCGGATTGATGTTCATCGGTAAGAAGGGAAAACCCGATCGTTTATGACAGTGACATGTAGCAAAGCGCGGGCATGCGGGCTTTGTCAGTGAACCTCTGCGCACCAGGGAAGCACATGGGAAGGTGCGCGGTCTGATCTGACATTGAACTTCAACAGCACGGTTGTTGTCGTTGTTCCACATTTCTGATAAGACTATCGTACAGCACGTCCTTGGTGTTCCCGGCAGCCAGGAAGTCCATATGGTTAAACGTGGCGTTGGCTTGCTGGTTGAGGGCCACTAGGTTCGGTAACGTTTCCGCCAGCAGCTGCACATCGACCGGGTGCACCAGTTCATCGGCAAGGCCGTAGTAAATGACAACCGGTACAGTGACACGGTTGAGGTTATAGTCAGGCGGTACCTCATTACCGTACTGTTGGCGGTTCCGTTCCGACCCATAATCGAAGCGCCGGAAATGACCCGACATAACCTCCTGGCCAAAGTGAGCCCACTGTTTGATGGAGGATCCGGCCGGCAGGTGGTTCATCACCATCGGGAATCCATGGGTACCAAAGTGTGGATACTTGTTGCCGGTCAGCGCGTGCATCAAGTCCAGGCAGAGCGAGTTGCGAATGAAATCCGGACAGAACGCGCTCACCAATTTCGTCCATTCCTTGGGGAACGGTTTCATCTCGTAGATTCCCATCGACGCGACTAGATACTGTCAAAGAAGAGAAGAAGAAGAGTAACGATTAATGTCATTCTGTTCTCCTGCGGTGGTACGCAGGACCACAGTTCCATGACGAATCTTACCGATGCCAGCGCTTCATGTTGGGCCAGAAAGCGTAGAATTGGGTTTCTTAAGCGGGACAGGAAGACGGCCGGCGCTAGCGCCTGCATAAGCTCGAACTTCCGATTATACTCGGGCCGTTCCGAGTTGAGAACGAAAAAAATGGTCGTACCCTGCGAGTGGCCCACATAGTGCAGCTTCGAGTGGCCCGTCTCGGTCAGCACATGATCGACCATCGCCGGCAGATCGTAACGTCCGATTTCATCGAAGGAAAAGTCCCAAAACTCACGCTCCTCCGGGGACAGGTGAGTGTGGTTGCGGCTGTAACGATTACCACGGGCATTGCCCAACCACACATCGTGTCCACGATCGGACAGCAGGTATGGTAGGGATTCTTCCGGCCCAATGAAGATCCAATCGGTTGATGAACCCATCAGTCCGTGCATGAGCAGCACCGGCAGGTGGGATGACACGGCTGGACCAAACTTTGGTGAGGCACGCAAACGATGCATCTCGATGATGTATCCATCCTCCGTTACGATGTGGTGCACCTCGGTAGTATAGCCATACTTGCTCGTGATTTGTGGCTGCAAAAGAAATCGGGAATCGCGGTTTAGTGTTACTCAAAACAAGCGCTTCGGAGTTGTTGATGATCCACAGACCGTTCCGAGGGACGCATCTTCAGAATCAAAGATAAATTCCGATAAGCAGCCGATCACGCACAGACTAAGGAGAGAGCAAATGGTTGTTAGGATCGACTGCATCTTGTCTGTCGGTAGGACACTGTTTGGGAGTGATGAGCCAGAGTAATATATTTATACGCCTTTTCCGTCTATGCGGGTTCTCGGCGTGTTCTGAGCCGGTCTTGAGAACGTTCTCGAGATAATTTAATAAGCGTGATGTCCCCTATTAGTTTTCCCCGGAACAAACGAAATACCTTTGGAATTGGCGTTTCGTTTAGTTCCGTCAGAAAAAAAGTGTCATACAATGTGACAGCCATTGATAATAATTAAAGGAATTCCTACTTGTTCTTTCCCTCCCCCCATTGGCATCGGTTTGTGTATGCCCCGGTCCAAGGATTCTGAGGTGGATGTCCCCCCGGGTTCCGCTACTCAAATTCAACGTGACTTACCTTGTCTGTCTATTAATCCTGCACCTTTTATAACCGGATGTGATGAGCGGAGGTTGAAGGTACTATATTGACCGAGCAGCCTTCAACTCTTTCTACAGTTTTGGGGATGATCCTAAAGAGTGTGAAAATTGTCAACGACCATAATGAATTGGATTTCTATTTCATTAATTAATCTGCGTAAGTTTGGAAACTATTCGTCATGTTGCTTGGGAAGCCACGTAAGTCTTGCTAAGTACGTTTCACCCAACGTTTGTCAGGGAAGGGAAAAAAATCCTTTAAATAATCCATGTTCATCATTCTCAATCAGCAATCCCATCGTTAACTCATCACTACCTCTTGTTGATTCTTTCTTTTCTGACAATTTAAAACCATTGTGGCGTGACAGATAACCACTCAACACCATCATGCGCGAACGTTACTATGGCAATCATCACCGAAGCACCCTGTATTGTGTTAATCCTATTTTCCGGCGTTTGATTGATATGCTGCTCGGACCTTCGAGATCCCATTTCCAAAAAAAGGGTCAACCTACATGTTTTCGTAGAATAATTAAATCAATTCCATTCCTTCATCCATTAGTCACATTTTCGTTTAATCCATCCATGTTTCGAGGCTTACGGTTGCCATAAATTAGCAAGTATAAAGCAATGCGCAGCTTGCTCAGTTACTATCGGCAACCCGTGACACTTCCACTGTTAAGATATGGTGGCCATCGAAATTTAAATATTTCCGCTCGCTCGAGTCCGGAAAAGCAGCCCGTGTACCAACAGTCGTCGTCGTCGTCGTCGTCGTCGTGGTAAATGGAGATAGCTGAAAGAAAAGAAACCACCTTGTGCCTCGTAACTAATGTGAATACGTGCGCCATGGCCAGCGGAAGACCGCCAGAGAAGGCGCCCTGGCATTAGATGATAAACCAATTTGCGGCCATTTCGCCAAACGTGTTTCGTTTAAATACACATCAGCAGCGTGCCCCGCAGTCGGTTGACCGGCCGGCCGGCCTCGCTGTGATTACGACCTATCTTGTGTGCTATGGCGGCTAACCACCACCTTCCACCAGGTCCATCCAGGTGGTCGCCCGCGATTCGTGGTTTTCGTGTTCCGCTTGCTCTCTGGCTTCCATTTGTTTTTTCTTCTCTTCAGTGAATACCGAAATTTGTTGATTTATCTAAATGCGATTGTGCTCGTCTCTTTATTTTAATTTACAACCAATTTGAACCCACCGTAGCGTATCGCGTGAGCGTCCCAGAAAACCGGGACGGCCCCGGGCCGGACAGGACAGGGTGGTGTTGATGGTTTTTGGTTGTAATTTTTGAGAGGCTGGTGCCATTTGGTGCTGCCCGTGGGGCCATGTGCCCGCGGTTTCCAAACCCTGCCATTAAGTTCATCGGCAACGATCCTAGGCCCCTGCGGGGTTCTATCTTGTCCAGGTGATGATGCTGCTGGTGGTGGATTGGAGAGGGGTGATGATCAGAAAGGCAGCTTTGGTGGTGGGTTCCACTTGACGTGTTTCGGCCGCTGCCGTTTGGTGCCAATGTTTTGACCTGGTCGCTGGTGTTAGGTTGAGTAATGAAGGGTTTTGTGTGGCCTATCTGCGATACATATCTGTAGCGTGAAATTTCCGCGTCTCTTTTCTAGCCATGCCGCCGGCACCCAGGCAGCAGCAGCAGTAGCGTGCCTGGCAGTAGAGCGGCAGCTGTAACTCTATACCGCATCTGTTCATCCGTTTTTTTTTGTTTACTCCACGCTCCATGACAGTACCAGCCGCTCCACCTAGTTCCTGCTTCAGGATCACCGTCGTGGCACCTGGAGCTGCTGCCATGTCCATGAGATGGTTTGTTTTCGGGTGGAGCAGACGGGAACGAGGTGGAATTGTAGTAAAGCCCCCATTGCGATATCGATCTCCTCGTGGTCTGGCGTGGTTTCACATTTTGACAACTACTGTGGCACCTTGCTGGTCGATTGTGACCACACACACAGATCGTCGACGACGACGACGACGAGGAGGAGGAGGAAATCGTGCGTAAAAGTGGCACCGCAACAATGCCACCACCCAACAATAGGCAAATGGAGGAGAGATTTCCGCCCAAGTCTGCACGAGTTTCCACCTGTTTTTCACCCGTTTTTTTTTTTGGTTGTGGTGCGTGAGTGTGGTGGCATTAATGAGACCACGGAAAGAGCTGGTTGTTGGTGAAATGGAAATAGTACTATTGTTTTTGTTTCCGTTTTGGTAATTGTTTGTGGCGCTTGTTGAACCGAAATTCACTCGAAATCGAACTTTAGGCCGACTTTCGGGATGATTCTACAGATTAACTGCAGCCCATCGGAGGCAAAAAAGCTTTCGTAAAGAAATTTGTATACAACTAGATTGTTATGATTATGGCATTTTAATTGATTATTTTATTATAATATTTCCATATATTATTGATTTGTTATTGAATCTTTTTTCATATTTTAATTGTATAAACGTCTGTACAAACAACATTTGACTGACATTGCCACATTAATTGTTGTTAGACAAGGATGGATCCTTTTTATTGCAACAGAAAACTGATTGTTCACAGCCGTGAAAAAGCATTTTGCTCTCTGGTCGTGCCCTTTAACACCTCGTTGTGAATATATCATTTAAGTCTTGGAGCATAATTCGTTGATAACGGCAGCGTTTGCAAACGAAATGGATTGGTAAGTAGTGAAGCGAATTGAAAGAATTCCACGCTGTAGCGTTACTGAAATGGATAAATAACTGAATAATATTGTTCGAATCTTTGCATGGTATACTTTAACTTGACCATGAAACTTAAGGTTTTACATTTGTAGAAAGTGCTTCACACTGCCTTTAAAGAAAGTAGAATCGATAGAGATAAAGAGGTGCTTCGCTTGATCGAATGATCAGGTTGTTTGTTTGAATCGAATAAGTCACCGTTCAATATTGAGTAGTTTGTTAACATGTCAAATGATCGCAAAGCTCCGGCGACTCCAACAGAACTCTTCATCAACACAAAATGCGATCGCTTTCAATATCTCTTGACGCAAAGCCCGCTGCACTTCTCTGTGTATGGTAATTTGAACAGTAAAGTTGTGTTTAAAAATAACTAAATGTTTGCCAACTTAAACAAGCGACAACAACAATGGAACAAATCCACAAAGCCACAAGGCGGAGTGTGGAAATAGGTACAAATCATAGATCGCAGAAATTACAATTGATTCTTAATATTTATGTAATCTACGACGTAATTTTCCTAGGTTTCACTGGAATTCAGAAAGAAATGAATAGTTTAGTGGCATGTTTTTGGTTAATTCTACGAATAAACATCATTTCTTCAACTGCTGTGTGTCCTTCCGAATTCGAAATTATTCAATTATCGCATTGCTGTTTACTAATCAAATATAACAACATAAAGTGATTTAAAGTTCGAAAGATCCATTTCGATGTACCGCGTGCTCGAGAACATAAATCAAGTCTCGCAAACTGTGAAATGCGTGTCAATTCAGAAAGTAACAAAGTTCGATTTGATTTGATCCCTTTTCTCATGCGTTGTTCTGAAGCCTAAGCCAAAATGGACGAAATTTCCTAATTGTAAACTATTGTTCAAAAACGGATGGACGGATAAGCGAATGTTAAAACCGACGGTTCCCGGTGTGGACCGGTGGACACTATGATTTATTTCTTCCATTTGAAACAATCCACACACAATCGTGGTCCCGGGATCTGTGACGCAAATGGAAATCGGTCTCTGATTAAGGTACGCACGCCGCCGACGCTGACGCCGCCGTAGGCCATAAACTGGGCACTGGCTGCTTCCCTGTTGTGGCACCATTGGTAAGTAGTGCAAAGTGCGTAACGAACCGGGTGACACCCCGCCCTGGGGGTGGAAGCAATGCTAAGTTGTATTACAAAGTTTTAGATTTCATCAAAGTTCCATCACATCACCGACGACTGATGTTCAAATTAATTTGATGATATTTTCAGCGGATTCAGCTTCTCGCTCTAGTGAATCCATCATCCGGTTTGGGGTCGCGGAGAGTGAAGCTTCAAACGGGTGGGGTTCAAAAGCCCCCCCCCCCCCTTCCACCTTCATCCTCCAAAAAGAGGTACGGCAGACAAGCGCGTACCTTTTTAACAATTTTATCAAGTTTACAGCATTGTTCGCTGTCGTCATCGTCGTCGTCGTCGTCGTCAAGGCAACTGCTCGAGAAGCTCGAGCAACTGACAGGACCTTTCCGGCTCCGATTCCGGGATTGAAAGGAAAACCATTAATAATCATTACAAACAACGAACCCGATTCCCGATTCCGGGGCGCTGCGAGACTTCGATACTAAATGGGTTTTTTGGACCCCGGGGCGGGCGGGCGAGCTGGCGGGCAGACGAATGGCGTCAATTAACACGAAAGCATTCATTAATCATCTCGTAAATCAATTATGATCTTCGATGGTTGATAAAATTGAGCGACGGGCCACGGCGGAAGGCTTATAGGCACACATGCACGCACACAGACCGGTGTCACATACCGGTCGGTCGGTCGGTGGGGTAGTGTCCTTACGACATGGCCAGGACCCAGCCAGCCAGACAGGACCGCTGTCGATGCTACTTCTTCTGCTCGTTCTGTTCGTTCTGCGGAAAGGCACAAACCTCTCTGACAAGTCCTCTCTTCGCTCTCTCTCTCTCTCTCTCTCTCTCTCTCTCTCTCTCTCTCTCTGTCTCTCAACGGGTTTTTGAGTTATGAAATTTGAGCCCATTCGTTAACTCCGTGTCGTGTCCTGCAAGCCTCTCCTCTGCCCAGCTGAAGGCCTCTTCGTTTTTGAGACAATTTGTTCTTCAAATACATGGCGACGGACGACGGTGTAGATATATGGTTGGCCACTGATCGGTGGCCCCGGGACCGTACGTCACCCCCTCCCCCAGGTCTTGCGGGTTTCTGCGTCGTTATTCGTTTAAAGCCCTCCTACCACGGCCACGGCCGCAGCGGCCTGTCAGCTTCTATGCGGGCATCTCCGATATCTCAGGTAACGGGGATCCATCCTTACATCCGCAGGAGGATCCTAAACAAATATTCGGATCGAACGCAATGCCCCCTAACAAACTGACAGAGGCAGATAGAGAGAGAGAGCCTTTCGGGGGCCTTTCTTACGCTTCATTGGCTCTTATGAATGTTGACAGATCGAGCCCCGGTTACCGGTGGCAGATACGGAGGCCGGAACGGGGCCGGAACGGGGACCGGGACGATGGGATTTCGTTCGCCTCTCGTTTGATTGCCAGACAGCCAGCATCGGAAAGCCCGGGGACGGAACGCGGCGAGGAAGACCCCGAAGCTGAAGAATGATTGAAATTTAAGTTGAACGTATTCATAAAAGCATAACGGATGATAGGATGAAGCAGAGAGCAGGGGCACGGAGAAGAAAATAGCGTCCGAAAATAAATGAAACCGAGTGAAAGAATCCCCTCGGCCATCGGCGCGAAGTGGAAGAAGAATGTTTGTGAATGTGAATGGCCAATGGCCGCAGGAACGATGAAACCTGGTAACCGGTGATGAATGTTACTTTTAAGGTGTGCATATGGCCACGACTAGCATCTTTGGCTGTTGATAAACGTTCATTAAATGGCACTTAGCGACTTGCGAACATTTATTTCGGGCGCACAACTACGATAGCAACTTTGTTTTGCAACTCTCAACACATACGTACTAACAAGCAAAGGCATCGGCAGTTTGGTCTGTTAACAGAAATAAGGTGTGTTGGCTAATCAAAAATTGACAACATTAAATGAAATGACAACAGTTTTGATCGATTTGAAATAGAATAGTCTCTTTCTTCTTAAATTATGTTTCTCGAAAAATCATAAAAGAAACTAATTTGGTCATATGACCCCTTGTCCAGATAATAAGAATCTAAGCCAATGTAGGATGGTATTTTCTAAAGCTTGGAACAGTTAATACTTGGCCGCACAAAATAGGTCATATCTCAGCCAAAAAATGACGTATAAAGAAAAGAAAGGTGTCATTTTGTAGGTTTTATTATTGCCTTTAATAAGAATATTGATGCAAATTATTCATTAGTTTTTTATATAACTTTTTCAACTTTAACTTTGACATCACCCAAAAATATTTGCACAGTACTGTAAGTCACATCATTTGCCCTCTTGTTGCACATCACCCTCATTTTAGTTGGTTTTTATACATTTCTGATATACTTTTCAAGTTTACTTATGATAATTGTCAAATAGAAATCGATGGAACGAAAATCTAGACATTTTTGTGGATTGATAGTTTTCCCTATGAAATCGATCTATTTGAATACAAAAAATAAACGCCATACCTTCGGCAAGAACAGCAACCTAAATCATGCCAAACTTACACAGGGTTGTTGGTGGACGAATGAAGACCAAAATCCTTTTCTATAGATACTCTTTTCTCGCACAAATTTCGAATGAACATTACCCCAATGCTGAAAACATTTGATTTGTCGCCACATTGTCAAATCCCATGCCAAATCATCATCTTATGGGCAAATTAATCTCCGTAAAGAAACCAAACGCTTCCTAAACCATTCCCTCGATGATTGGTAAAGTAATTTTTTTGCCCGGTATTTTTCGAAATGCATTTTTACGTTTGTTGCACCGTCCATCGAAATGCATGGTTTGAATTCGGTCAACACTTGTTCGTACTGCTGCCTAGCGCGGATTTGAGCAATCAAGCTGTGCTCTAGCGTCCTATTTGGCTATTTTCTAGCTTTTATGACCTTAAAATATCTTTTAAAAATATTTCCCGAACTGTTATGTCGACTGTCGTGAGTTTTTCTTGGTGGAATCACGCTGAGAGATCCCAGGAGTGTTGATTCAATTTTGTTTGCAGAATCGGCCATTCGTTACACTTTTCGGCTGTTTTATTTTCATAGAATCAAGGTAAAAGTCCCCTCCTAACGTCTACAAATGGTATTTTGAGTTGAGTTTGAAAATATCAAGACTTTCGCGGTGTTTTCTCCAGCCAAATCCAATTTTTACAGTGAGTGTGCAGATTTTTTTTTCTACCTTTGCGTTCCATCGGCAATAACTTTTGAAGGCATAGATCAATTTTGACAAAAATTTTACCACTAAATAAACAGACTACAATGATTAAAACGCTGTCAACGGAATGACAAAGTGACCACTAGGCGCGCTGCAATGATTAAGCAAAAGCGGCCAAATATTAACTGTTCCAAGCTTTATTTTCTAGCGTCCATACTATGAAATTTTAAGATTAAAAATTACCCCTAGTCATTGAGAATCTGTCTGTTTTGAAAATTGCGTGGATTGGTGGACTTATCAAATTTTTCATGATTATTCCGATCTTTCTTTTATCATAGTACGGTAGCAAGTAATGTCTTGATTCATTAGATGGATAGAGCCATTGTTCGTATCATTTGAAGCATAAGGGACCCATCATACCACATCGTAAGTTCTAAGTTAAATTTCGTTTGTAAAGGTTTGATGTCGTGTGTAACTTTCCCATTATGCGCAGCTTCTCATTTGTTTAAGTTCAACGAATATGGTTTCAGTCAAGTAAAAGGAGCTTGTGGAAGACGTTTCATCCTATTGAAACTAACGACGATTAAATATATTCCAGTAACGTAACACATCAATTCATTTTCACCAACAATTGAATGCATGGTTTGAATACAAAAGCATCCCTTCATTCAAGTGTCAGGCATGCTTTTGTCAAAAGATCGACAAATAACTAATTTTTCGAGTTTAAGTCAGGCTATTGGCTAACATTTAAAAGGAAGTCCAAAAAGTCTAATCGGAACCCATGGCATATCATAGTTTTGTATTTGTTAGAAATGAAGCCACTAATAAAAAATATCAACTTGCACATAGCTTCGAAAAAAGTCTTTAAGAAATATGATTTTCAATTAGTTCGGCCACAGGTGTCTATGTGAAATTTTCAATTTACCTCATATCTTGTCCATCCATGTTAATATGTGTGCTAAAAAGCGATAAAATAAACGGACAATATTAATCAAAATGGTAAAAGCATGGCTAATTTAAGAAAAAAATCTCGAAAAACAAACATCGGCTAAAGAAAAAGCTATCTATGACAATTCTTATCTGAAAGTTCCTATCGTAGCAACGCACCTTCAATCGTATTCACGAATTGAATTGAATTGAAGGTTAAGCAAATGTTTATATGCTCTGCTCTGTACATCGCTTGCCAATTCCGAACAATGTTTATTCTATTTCTGGATTAGGAGTGAAAATTTGGGATAAAATTATTAATTTATGAACATCCCTTATTTATGGACACACGCACACAAACTGTAGGTCAGCATAAATTGTTGAGAAACTGAATGGTTGAGCAGCAGCAGCAGCAGCAGAGGAGAGAGAGAGAGACCGCGACCACTCTAAGTGACATTCCAAATACCCTAGTGCCTATCGATTGACGTAGCTATTTCAACACAAATCGTAGGAAGTTTGCAAAAGCCAGAAGGCCAGCGGTGGTCCCGGTATCCTGGCCCCTTCACTTCCCGGTCGATCCGTCGTTTCCGCATCATTACTCAATCACACTGACACATTTTGTGAACCGAAACATCGGCGCCCCTTCCCTCCCTTCAATGGTACACGTGTTAAGCCGTCCTGCCGTTCCTCTGCACACCTCTTCAGGAGGAGGAAGTAAATGGATCGATTAGGTCATAGCAGTGAGTTGGAGAGGAGGAAGAGCGTGGGGTAGGCTTCTTGCTTCGCCAAAATATTCCGGTCCGGACTATCGGTGCCCGGTCCAGCCACACACACACACACACAAGGCGGGTTTCCGGCCGATTGGGAATCTTCAACGAGGTTCGTCAAATGTCAACAGACCCGGTCCAGAATCCTTCCACCTGAACGCTTCCCTTATTGTATTATTAATGAAAATACCTTTTTACACTCTCCGGGCACTCTCCCGGGCACGCCACACTCCACAGCTTATTCTCGCACCTCGCACGCACCTACGCCTTCGCCGCGTCTCCGTGCAAACGTTTTCCATTTACTCCGGAAGAGCGGAAGGGACCCGCACCCCCGGCGGTGACCGGAGTAGAAAGCTGGCTGGCGGTGGTTGGCGACTAAGTGATTTCAAACTATTTTCTCACTCCCCCCCTATACCCACTGCTTGAAAGCAGTGGAAAGCCCCTAAGGCCCCTTCCTCAGGGTATTGCCTCCGGGTCATCCGGGTTCCCAAGACGAGGAGGAGGAGAAGGAGGATCGAGAAATCGCGTGAATGTTTAACCCGCGTAAAAGTAAACGAACTAATTTTTATTATTTTGAACAGCATTCTAAATGACCCATTAATTAAGAATGTATCTCCGGGTGGCGGCAAGGGCACGGATGGGCCTCCTCGGGGCTCCGAAAGCTGACAAGCCTGCCGATGAAAAGAATGCCGAGGAAAAATGCCGGAAAACGGAATAAAAAAAAGCCGCTCGAAAAAGGAAAAAAAAGGAAGGAAGGGTAGACCAGCAGCAGCAGCAGCTGTTGGTATCAATCCACCGGCCACCACCCCTGCCATCATCAATGCCAGGTTTACGTTTTCCACCAGCAGCAGGCCATGATACGCACCCCACACACACACACACAATAAGAGCGACCGCGACGCGTCTTAGCAACCATCGCAAACTGGCCTACGACTGCGACCACGACCATTCGACAACCGAAACAGCAGGAGGGGGTTCGTGGTCATCGCCGCTTGCTTCGTTTGTGGTGTGCAGCTTACGGCAAAGGTAACACATCCAGCTCCAGATAAGACTCTATTCAATTATTTAATTATACCTCTATAAGCTCTTAATAGAATCAAATAGGACGGGAAAACTGGACCCGGGGGAGGGGGAAGAAGGGGAAGGGAGGGACCCGCAGTAAGATTGTTTCCGCGTGCCCCCACGACGCGACGCGGACGTTGGTCAAAAGGTTCGGTGCCACGGAAAGAGCCTTTCGAGCTTCCGTACTTTGAAGTTAACTCCGTGGAACACTCCAAACACTGCGGACACTTGGTTCAATGCGGCCTCGCCCTTCCCCGTACACGCACGCACGCACGTCTCTCTCTCTCTCTCTCTCTCGGGTCGCAATTGCGTGCTGGTGGTCAAAGCCAGGGAACGCTGGAATCGTGCTGGCACCGGCTTACCGGGGATCTCCGGTGCTGATAGGCCTATAGGCGCTGATCGTAAAGAAAAGAAAACGGAAAACTTTTCGATAACAGAGCGAGAGGAAGAGAGGGAGGAAAAGGGGAACTTCTTGAATGCAAAACCATCCCCCGAGTGACCTCCCCCTCCCCTTTACCGGTGACCGCTCCCTCCGATTTAGTGGTCCAAGCGGCTGATGGAACCTGCGTTAAAGTATCTTCTATACCATAAAAAAGATATCAAAGAGCAAGCGAGAGAGACAGTGCCCGGGGCCGAGACCGAAGGGGGCGACAACAAAAAATAAAAATAAAATAAATAAACTAAAACACTTCGACCACACCAACGGGCGTGGATATCCGGGTATCCGGGGATGTCCCCACTTTGAGGGCGTTTCGAGAGGAGCTCCCGGGGCGAGTTACCCCGGGCCGTAGAGGTACCGTTTTTTGGTTTGGGTTGTATAATAATATTATTAAAAGAAATTTATGTTATTACTTTCATTGCCTACCAGCAGGAGGTAAGAGAAGAGATCGCGAGAAAGAGAGAGAGAGAGAGTACTACTGTCCACTGTCTGCTGTGGACTGTGTGGCATCTTGCAGCGAGTCCATCGGTGGCAATCGTTAGATATGAGATCCCTCCCTCTCTCTCTCTGGCCACTCGCCCGGCCGGGGGGCGCCAGTAAAAATTGGGAACGAAATAGTTTAAACCAACATTAGAACAACAACTCGCAACGCGCGCGCGAAGGGGGTTTGGTGACAAACGAGGGCTTGGGAGGGGCAGGCAGGAGGAGGCGTTGCCCATAACTTGCCCTTAACTAAAGCGAATAGTATGCAGATGTGCTTATGTGCAGATGGTGTTGTGTCCTGCACTATAGAACCTTGGCTGCTGCTGCTGCTGTTGATGGTGGTGGTGGTGGTGTCGGTAGTTAAGGTGCTCCATAAATTAGCTTAACAAGGCGCAAAGGGGTTGACGACGGCGGTGGCGACGACGTTGATGGCGACGACGACGGGCAGCCACCGCGCGAGATACTCTATTTCGACGATATTTCGACAAAAATCGCACACTGGCATCTCTCGCGTCCCGGTCAAAGTCCGGTGTTTTGAATGGCATTAGGAATGGGAGGAGGGTGGATTTGATATGCTTGGCTAGTTGGTGTTGTAACTTTTTATGAAACTTTATACATTTGGCATCCCCAAGACAGTCTGTAAATGATGAGCAATATCTATGCCGTTTGATCTGCGCGCGAGCTGGTTCGCAGAGAGCAAATTAGAGAGCGTTTTATGAAACGGTTTTTGCGGGAGTTATGTAAATCCGTCCGTGTCCTTGTGACTGGTGCTGGTGCAATGCCTTCAATGGTGGCAGTAATACGTTCCAGTTTAGCTGTTTAGATGGTGTTAAGCATACGTGTCTGCAGCCCATCGTAAGCTTTAAATGGGCGTTAGTGTGAAGGCCCTTTGCAGGGCATAGACAGTAGTAACTGTTTGCAGTATTGGGTGCGTGTCGTTTATTATGTTGTTTGTAACTTGACTATTTCTAAAACCACTTATTATCAGGATATCATATACATTAATAATAAACAGTTGAGAGACACGCGGATCACCTTTCAATATCGTTCGAAGATTTTTAATTATTTTACATATACTGTGTCACGGCCCTAATATTAAATGGGCGGAAAGACTGATAACACATTGGATAATTAAAATAAATCGTCATATGTCCAACAAATGTTTAATAGAAACTGTCAGAAGAAAAACACTAAATAATCCATAAAAAATGACTGATAAACATTAAAAGGATGTTTATTGAAGGCAAAAATATTCTATTCACATTACTTACTCAGTATTGCATATGAACATTCCTTTTCGGCAATCATACGGACATTTGTTTACATTGAAATACATTGTTGGGGTCTACATTGAAAGGAGAATGTCGTTGTTGTCTTGGCGTAAATGTATGAAATCAAATTTAATGCCTCTTTTTAATTTTAGCTTCAAAATCCACAAACTACTCTTAAATTTAAAATTACAAAAGACTGTACGGAAGAAGCTTGAAAATTTCATCAGGTAGCAAAATCTTTTTATTATGTATGGACTGCATGGATTCCGCAAAATGTGCATCCTTACGGACACGACTGTAGTACTTTGGTTTTGTGTTTTCCCTGAAAATTACGATCTAATATTCATAAAAGGTTTTAATTTATAATGAAATTCATGTTTGCTATGACACGAATAAATAAAGTCTACTTTTAGTCACAAAAAATCACAAAACTAAGTTTTTAATAGGTTCGGTGGTTTTGAATCGAAAAAAGGTAAATTGTGATAATTTCCACACTTTTTGCAGCTTTGAACATTAAAAATGCTCTAATAATAAGCAGTATTTCCCAGTTAATGGGTATCCAAATGCAAATATTTTATGATTTTTATCCTTTTTTGTAATGCAACTATAAATGATTATTTTATGCAATATCCTATTGACAGACCCACAAAAAAGATAAATTGATTAATCAATTAAAATTGCCCTTCTTTCACTGTGGCTTGCGTTCATAGTTTTTTTTTCTTGTTTTTTAATCACTATTGTATGAAAATATATCACCAATAAACTCATCTTACGAAGCAACAATTAAAATGTTGCAAGCAGTCTAGTGAATGATCGTCTTGTCACCCAACTAACACCACGGAACTACCGCGTATACATCAACATGAGTAATGACGATCAACATAAAAAAACACGAAATAGCTGATGTGTGAGATTAACGAAGAGTCCTTCATTCAAGCGCTATAATCCCCACAGGAAAAGGGCTCGATAACGACCGAAGCAACAGCATGCGTGTGCGCGAGCATTGTGGCGTGGGTTATCCTGGCGAGCATCGGAATTCCGGAGCCGTGCCGTGCGTGTAACGTCGGAAGAAGGTCCTCCGGAGGATCCGGAGCCGCGATGCACCCTAGACACAAGGGTCAATCGAACACCCTCGGGGCTCTCATTCACTTCATTTCGGCCTCGCTCTTCGTACACAGACAAAAAAAATCGGCCTTTAAATCGCACCTGGTACAGGTGTTGTGAAGCTCGACGGTGAGACGCAGCACCAGCAGCAACAACAATGGTACGCTTTCAAGGCGTTCACAAATTCCTATCTTTATAGCTGGACGATTGAATGCGCCGCGTTCCCGTTGGTGTGTTCGCTTTCGATCCCATGGGTTGATGGGTCCGTTCAACACATTCCTACCAACTGCGAACACCCTACGGCGAGTCTTTACTCACGATGCATCAGGTCCATTTTTTTGTGTTCCTCTCCGAACGGTTGTGGAACGTACATGCACCTCGTGAGCAATTGCTATGACCGTGTAAGGAAAGTGGCAGCTAAATACGTTTTTTTTTATTAATACATACCTCTAGCGCTAGTGTGGATATAAACAATCTTCTTAAACATGAGAAACTTAAGCAACAAAATGCAATACTCTATATCACCGGTAGCCCAATGACCGCAATTCCGCAATGTGTGTTTGTCGCCCCCATAACGCACGCCTATTTGGTAGCAAATGGTTAAAACAGACCTAATCCTACACCAAATTCCCATCAAGCAAATTCCAGCAAAAGAAAACAAGAATCGTTCGAGTAAGGTGAACGGAAAAGAAATCCGATGATCGCACCATCACCACCATATCCCAGCATCAGACACAGGGATATTCACCGGCCTAGCGGCCATTCCGGGATCTGCCGGCTGCCTGAGGAGACTGCAATTTGAGAAATTTATTGAGGTGGTAAACAATAAATATCATGTGTCCATTTCGGCACCTCGACCTGATCAGCTGCCAGGCGCGGTCTCGAGTAAGATTGGAATGTTTCGCTGACGATAGTTTCATCGTCGTCGACACCGTTTGCCGTTGATTAGCATTGGCCATTGGGCTCTTAGATCGTTTCCCGGGAGAATCCGTATCGACCGTGTAAGGCATTAGGCGATTCCGTCTGCGGCGTCAGTAATTACGGACACCAGTTAAGGCGGGTGTACGGAGACGGTGACGGTGGTGTCGACGGGATAGAGTCATCGAGGTTGGTTCCAGCTTCCGTCGATCGATCGGTCTTGGATTTGGAAATCTAAAATCGGAGAGTGCTGGATGCAACGTCGTGTGTCAACGTCGCGTGTGCTCCTGCTGTAGATGGGTAGACTGTAAAAGGGTCTTTGGCACCCGGCGTCGTATTGCCCCGGTCGGTACCGATTGCCGCATTACCGTCCTTTTGCAGTGTACCGTCCGCAGGTGCCATTCCTAATCGGGTTGCACAGACCCGCCGGATCTGTGTGTCGGTACGGGCATACTGGTATGGGGCGGTGTGGTTGCAGATGTTGAGAAGTTTCCCCATTACTGTGCATGCATTAAGACGGAAAATGTAAACGATTTTTCAGAGCGTTCGCAGTAGCAGTGGTCGGTGTAGCTACGCTCTTCCCTACACTATGGCAACAATGAAACGAAATAGTAGCTGAATGCTATTGTGACTTCAGGATTGTAGTTTTGTTCGTGAGGAGGAGACACCAGAAGTAACAAGTTTGTTGTTGGCACCGCAGGGCAATCAAAGAGTTTCACCTTTAGCCAATAGACAGTCTAGTGCAGACAAAGTCTCATTTTCATACCCATTGCAACACGATTCCTGTTGAACGTCTTTTCATTACACAACAGTCGGAAATGCTAATAAACATTCGTTATTGAATTAGGATTATTTCTTCTTTTCACGTACGATGACGTTCTGAACTGTCGTATAACAACGAGTTTCTAAATTCAAAGTTCGTCGAAGGTAAGCTTTTTGTGAAAAAAAAACAGGCAACTAGGATGATTTACGAAAAGACCATCAAGTTGCCGCCTTTCGAGACTTCGGACGAAATATTACACTAAGACGACTTTCTATAGCTTCACTCACATTATTGGCGTATCTTCCAAATCGTTTAATTAATTCAACTTCTGGTTTAATAGATTTTTAAGTATCCCAAATTTGTGAATACTCTGTTAGAAGCATAATCAATTTTTATCTTGTTTTTTCAACTGCAGGTGAGCATTTTTAATAAAAAGATGCTTAGTTTTAATCGTCCTGATGATTTCACAGGCAACTGGCGTGATTTAAGAGAAGAACAGAAAGATTGCTTCTCTCGAGTTTTAATGAAAAACTCAAATGATTAGATTGGTATGTTGTAAAGCGCACAGCTCAATTTGGCGTCTACGTTTTGTAATAATTGCGATATTAATAATTAGATTCAAGATCCAAGGTACGCCTTTTAGGTACGTTTCGAGCTGAATAATTTTTATTCAAGAAAACGCTAAAATTCTCAACAGGTCGTTTAACAATCCATGGTTTAATATCCACGACATCAGTTTTTGTTAATGGTCAGCTCGTAATCTTGTCCTAAATCCATTGAAAAATGTCCGAAGAATGTTGGTTAGATGGATTAACATTTTTGAAGAAAGGTAAAACCAACTGGATTTTACAGGTAATTCAGGAAAGCAATCTAATTGTCTGCAAGCTTATAAATTTTGCCACAAATAGATTTACTTTGCAACAGCGGTTGTAGAATAAAACAGAAAGTATCAATCGCTCAATCTTCAAGTAAATAAACGAAACTCCGGAATATTATTTGAAAAAAGTAATGCTTACTAGAGTTAATTTACGAACAGTTGTCCGAACAAACTACAGCCATCAAGACGCAACAATCAACCGATATCGTTTGCAGCTTGCATTGGCCTCCCAGCCACATGTGGTCATGTGCCAAGTGGATGAAACATGCAGAGGAACACCTTAAGCTAATCTACAAGAACGTCGTTACTCTGATACCCCGTGAGGGTCAGTGAAGTATCCTCCAGTAGCAAACGTGGCTGTGTGTCTTGGAACTTTCTTATGCCCCCCTTCTTATGCCCCACCGGCAGAAAAGCTGGCGAAGGATTTTGAATGCAATCTTCACCGTGGCCCGCTTGTGCTGGGAGGAATCATGGAAACCATTCTGCCCTGCCCGCGCGCGTTAGCTTTACCGACTGCTTTTGCTGCTTTGATTTCAGTAACCCCGGAATGAATGTGCGGATCGCCGTCTGTTTTTTTTTTCTTGTTGTTGGTTCACCGGAACCGGAGCCAGAGGAGCAAACACTGTGTGTCCGGCGGACGGGTTTCGGGCTCTGCTGGCAGCGGGGTAGTGGCGAGCAGTGAAAGGATCCCAATGCGAGCACGTACTAGACTGAGGAAGGAAGGAAGAAGTCCCGTCGGCGGTCGGTCGGTCGATACGTGTTGAAACGGTCGTCGGCAACCCGGCCCGGCCGGGCCCCGAAGTCTGCATCCTAATTTAGAATCAAACCCATTAGAAGATAAGTTCCGTGTTTTCCGTAGGGCGGAATGTCTTCGATTCCAACGACGACGACGACGACGGTAGAGACCCCCGCGGGGCACACTGCCACTGCGTTGGCCACGAGGCACGTGTGCTGGATGCGGTTTTTCCGGCAAAGGTTCGTTCGTTCGATCGAAATGTATTGCAATACCACGTCGTCGTCGTCGTCGTCGTCGTCGTCAGGCATCGTGTAATGGTGATGGTGGTGGTGGTTGGCCACCACCTGGTCGATGGATCCAATCGGAACGATAAGCCCCTACGGACAAATCGATTATCGAGCCGCAGGATGCCCGGAACCCGGGACCCGGGGACCCGGGAGTTGAGTGCTGCTCACTCACTCGCACTCTCGTCCATCGTCGGTCGTGGTCGACGTCGACGTCGTCGTCGTTCCATGTAGGATTGTTTGCCGAAAGGTATGGGATGCATTTTACGGTAAATTATCAATGAAAATGCTTCTGGCTTTGCTGCTGGTTTGCTGGTCAGTCGCTGGATGGTTCGAGTCGTCGAGACTCGATGCTTGAGGATGCTTTTATCGCTTCGATAGCCCGTGGCTACCAATGCAATGCCAATGCTATTCCTCGTAACGAACGGTGTTCTGTTTGATGTAGTTGAGGTCTCTCTACCCCGGGGTGCGGTGGTTGCGGCGGTGAGCAGGTGAGAGAGAGGGGCGTCGTGTTGTAAAAGCATCTTGTTTGGTCTCCAGAACCTCAGGAGTAGCATTCTTTCTGCAAATACCATTACTGCTCCGGTGGGAGAGATGGGACAACGGGGGCCATGGCCCCACCGTCGTACCCGGTCAGAGGCCCGGTACCCGGTACGGAAGACCGGAAGACAGATTACTGATTGACGTTCCTTTCGCCGGGTGGTGTATGCACCCTGGTATCGGATCGACTACTGCCGTGTGTTTGATCTGTGGATAGCGGATAGCGTCGGAACGCTGAGATGCAAACAGAATTTTCCAATCTTCCGATTGATGGTCTCGGATTCTCGGTGTGATTGAGACGATAGTTTGCGAGTCTGCGAGTGGAGGTTGCGGAAAAGTTTAAAATAGTCCTCCTAACAGGCAAGATAGGCAAGTAAGCAATACAAGATTCTCCAATTGAAGCAGAAAATGAATCAATAGTTGATTAGAGAATATACAAATATGCACACGCCGATCGCAAATTCAAGTAACTCCGGAGAGAGACCGTAGGACCGGAGAATCCGGGAGAGGTGTTCATTTCTAGCAATGAAAGAAGACAGATGTGATGTGACATTCCCTTGTGTGTGTGTGTAGTATGCATTACAAGATAAACGAAGACCCCCCGGTACCGGCCACCATTTCCATTGTCCCAGTGTCTTTTTTCTTCTGGATGGTTGAAAACCAACCCGAGTGGAATCGGCTCATAAAAAGGATGTATCTGTGTGTGAGTGTGTGTGGGTGTGAGGAGCATAAAAATGATTGGTGCGAAAAAATGTGTCATAAAAATCATTTATACCATAAATAAAAGTGTCAAGCGGTGTGGGTGAGCGCCACCGGAGTGTTGGATGCGTCGGTTATAGCACGGGTCGGGGACGTCCCACCTCTCGAAGCGAACGTCTGGAGTGGAGTCTGGTGCGCTGCTTTTGCTTTTTGGATAACTTTCCCCAAACACGGCAGTCAAATAGCACTCGAAGAGAGAAAAATATGTTTTCAGTGAACTCCTCCGGTTAAGGCGCTCGCCAGAGCTCGAGCTCGAGGATCACCTTAGTCGAGTGCACTAAAAAAGGACATGCAACACCTCTTTAAACCATAGCCCGCACCACCGTGAGCTCGTCTCGTCTCGTCTTGGCAGCATTTTACGCAGCGTTGCGAAAAGCATTGAAAACCTTCCGATCCGAAAGGTGAGTCGATTTTCATAAGCACCTAACACTTATCGAGCTCGAGCTGCCAGGGCGCTCAGTCAAGTGGCCGAGGAGTGTTGCTTTTAGTAAAATTGTTAAACAAACACGAATGCATAAACTCCCCCGGTTCGTAAATTGTTGTTTCTCTGTTCTGCTCTAGAGGAGTTGCATCTTGGCACACACACATAGCAGCGCACATAAAGAATGTGACAAATATGTGTCCGACGACTGTCCGGAAACGCTGGTCCCCCAGACCCCGGAGCAGCAGTCGTTGGATGCACTTTTTTCTTGGGCTTCGCGTAGTAAAAAAAAAGAGGTTTGCATTCCGTAAAGAGTGCTGTCCAGTGGAAGGATAGAAACCGGGCACACACAGAATGCAGCAACGATATAGAAACCAACAAAAAGCAGCAGCAGGCGCTGGCGTTCTGTGGCATCTCGTCGGGGCCCGGCTGCTTCTATTTGGAAAATGACTTCTCGCATCAAAGCAGGCAAAAGGCTGCTTTGCTGATATGAAATATAATAACACATGTATATGGTGTTCTCCTTCGCCTTCTGCTTCCGGTGTTGGTTTGCATAAACGCCTTCTCTCGTTGTCCGGTCGCACGGTCCGGGTCCGGGTCCGGACAGTCGTCCCGGGGCTGGGGCAGCATTTTCCGAGGTACATCCTTTTGACAGCCCCACCATAGCATTCGATAAGTTAGAGTGTCCGCTGCTCGCCTTGTGTGCTAGGGGGTAAGATGCACAAGGAGGAGATTCTTTTAGTAGATCACATCCGGGGATTCGCCTTATAGAAGGAAACAATTTCTTCCGTTTTCACCACCACCACCACCACCCGTTCTTGGCGTTTATAACATCCTGCACCAACCTACACCAACTGACCATTGCCGTCGACCGGTTGTTTATGCATGCGAGAAGAAGAAGGGCGAGAATAGCATAAAAATCATAAAAGCGACAAGCGGAGGAGGCCTTCGATGTTATCAGCAATGGCTTTATTTCGAACAGCGTATCGGTACACGCGTGTATGTGTGTGTCTCAGTATGGTCAATCACTGCTGAGGATGCTGAGCGCAAGGAGCGCAAGGAGCTCAGTATCCATTTTACGAGCTGCCAGAGCATTATGATCCAAATGTTTAATGCCGCCTGGATGGGTGAAGGAGCAGCAGGAGGAAGGTGAAAAATCTGGCTGACCAAAAGTCGATACAAACCCTCAATCTGGAGGTGGTGTTGGTGGTGGTGGGTATTAAAAATTATCAGCAGATTAAAGAGACAGCATAAGAGACGTGTGACCAGCGATGATCCCTGGTGCTGAAGGAGCTGGAACCCAAAAGAAAAAGGGACGAGTGGACGAATCCCCAGCAGGACTTTCCGCGTCGTTCAAACCTTCGTCGAACGGGTGGTCGAAAGAAGGAATTCTCGTGACTTTAGTTATAGCGGCTGTGTATATGTGCTATAAAATGTTGGATAAGAAAGGTTGCCCTGCACCGAGGTGGGTGTGTCTCTCGTACTAGGAGGGGTGCGTTGTGGCCGTGCGCCGCCGTCGTTTTTTTTTTTGGTTTCTTCTTGTGGGACATGCGGGACACGCGTCGTGTCTTGGTCGTAATTGTGTTTGCATGTGTGGCCACACGCTATGGAGCATTTGCGCGCGCGGGGCGTAAGTTATGGTGTTGCCTGCGCCTCCCCGGGGCTTTTTTTATTTGGCGGTAGCATATATTTTATATTCGGAAATAAATACGATAAGAGCGGACCAGAGCGGCAGAGGATTAAAAGCTGTTTATGGGGCAAACATAAAAGCGGAACTGAGGCGCTGCTGCTGCTGCTGCTGCTGCTGTCGAGTTCCAGTGATGCTTGTTTGTGCATTATGCTTCACCGTGCCGGGTTCGGTTTTCTGGCTTTTCCTGGTTTCCCTCTCTCCCTCCCTCCTGCTGCTTCTCGGGTGGTGGCCAGCCAACTCTGGCACCGGACCGGACACCGCACATAAGTAGAGTGGCGAAGGAATATCGCTTCGCTGGCAAGATGTGGTGGCCCGTAGTTGGGAATGTTGCCAAAAAAAAAAAACGAACATACCCAAGAGGATTTAGCATCCAACCCTGCGCTCGGTCACCATTTTTCGTTGCCATTTTGCCGCGCCGCGACTCTGCCTCTGCATCTTTAACATCAGTGGTGGGAACAACTTTAAGAAGCGACCCGACACAGATTGATGGACGCCAGTGGTCAATGAAACGATGGTTTTATTTTCCTTATCATCGATGGGTCGATCCTTCCACCAGAGGGTATGACTCAGTCGCTGCTGTTTCGGGTATGTTGCCAAAAAACATTTTATCGATCAGCGCTACATATAGCGCTTTGATTTATTCGATAGACACATGAATAGAAATCAGCTTATTAAATTAAAGCACGAAGGGTGTTGATTATTGCATATTTTAAATAGTTTATCTCATTGTAGGTACTAAAGTCTTTGTCGATTAAAATGGTTTGGCTCGACTTTTCGGCGAAGCAGAATTTAATTGGTGAAAATGATGTTGTACAATAACAAAAATACCCTCTTTTTTCATCCGATTTTTTAATCATATCATAAATGGATTCACTTATACCAAGGGATACTGCTTTCCCAAACATCTGGCTCGTAACAATTGGTTCTAGACATCTGTTGATTCTTTCTCATAATCATTTCAATCAACACTACGGAAAATCTTTGAGTTTAAGTACAATTTTTATCTTAAACATGCTAACAATTCGTGGTCTTTGCTTGTTTGTGGTTTAATAGAGGGCCTTTGTATTGCAATTTAACATCACGCATTTTAATCCTTCCTAATCCAAGATCCAAAGATTGCTACGATAATAATTAATAATTTAATTAATTTAATAATAATTTTAAAAATAAATCAATTCAATAATAATTTAATTAATAGTTTAATAGTTTATTAGTAAATAATGAGTTTTTATAGCCTTTCTGATTTTATTATTACAGAAAGACAATGCGCTATATGGAGGGTAGAAAAAATATTTCACATCCAGCTTAGATCTTAAACAATCCAAAGAGCTAACATTCGAAAGGGATATTTCGCCATAGATATTTTCAAATAGTTTTGTAAATTTAGCTTCATGTGACAGTTTATCATGTATATCAATTCATTTCGGTTTATGGCCAACGTTTGCTTAACTTTGCTTGGTCAACTTTGCTTTTCAATGTCTTCCATTCCCGTAGCACCGGATAAGACCTTTTTCTAATCATTTCCAAGGCATGCTGTCTTGTGGTCGATTCCTTATAAATTTACTGATTATTTTTGGTTTTGCGTAAGTCCTGATCGAGCAATGCTGTCGATTCTTCGTGATTATTTTTGCTTAGGTGTCTTGGACTTGGACGTTGAATCGCGATCTCCATGAATAACCGTACAAATATGTTGAGTTTTAGTAACAACTTTCTCCAGATTTAAGGGTATGAAGAGGAACTCCCTGTAAGAACGGTTCAAACAGGACTAAACTGAACATTTTCAGATGCCTAGAAAATGATGTTATTTGTACTTTATCACACAACCGGTAGATGCGTAATAGCTGCCGGGAACAAACAGATATTTTATTATCAAACGGTGACTTACAGTTTGTGTGTAATGCCATATATTGTGATCTTCAGGAAGTAACTCATACTTCTAACGGTATTTTCCAAAGTACCATCAAAGATAAACTGTGTAACAGAATGCGTGCAAAACGATATTTTTTAAGATATCACACATTTTCTCCACCAAATATGCATTCCCCCGAAAAAAAAGCACGATGTATTCTCAAAACGACCAAATTTGTCTTAACGCAAACTAACTACAAACTTTATCCATTCGTCAAGGACAGAGGATATTCTACGGGCTCGGCGGCGTATTGCAAACCAATGGATCGTTTCGTCAAATGTCCCCGTTCCACCCTTTCCATCATCCCAGCAAACACCATTCCACTTCCGTGTTCCGTTGGTTTGGAAACAATGGACGAAGGAAAGGCGGAAAGGAAAGCAACCGTCCACCGGCACCGCCGCCGCCGCCGATCCCGAATTCCCAGTGAGATTTTCACGCTCGATATAACAACCCTCGACGATGGAATCCTTGATCGTTTGTGCTGGAATTCTTGCGGGATGCTGTTATCTGCGGGTGCGGGTGCGGGCAGGTCCTTTTACATCCGTCTCGACCATGGTGACCATGGTAAACTCTGAAACCAAAAGGGGGAAAAAATAGAACCAACAAATGTGAAGCCCCTCCGCTAACGAAGGCGAACTAAGATGTCCATTGACCCGGGAGGGGGAGGCAAATGATGGAATTCCGTATCTCAATGACTTCCTCCCCGTTGGTTCTTCCACAACTCGACGGCACTCCCTTCACCAATCCTGCACGCGGAATGCACCATCAGGAAGCGTTCTCGCCGGAGATGAATGCTGCAATGGCGGAACGATTAGTACGACCAAGAAAATTCCCGGAACCGGATCGGACCGAGAAGCGCATCGCAAAATTAGTTGTACAAAACAACTGAAATGAAACAGCGGAGAAACAAAATAAATAAATTAAGATAGACGACACCGGGCATTGGTCTGTTGTTCTCCCTCTGGTGGCGCCCACCGTAATCTTGTCGGTCGATTCTCGTCCGTTCTCTCATTTGCTGGAAGATTGTTCTGCCTTCTTCTGCTTCTTGTTCTGGAGTCCATCCAAACAGCTGGAATTTTACCGAAATTTGCTCCGCGCTTACGCTCCATAATCATCTGGCAATAGAAATTGCAGCCAATTTTCAGCACACCAAACACACCGGGCGACCGGCCACTGCCAAAGGCATCGGCCGACGACGGCCACGGCAAGCGGCTGTGGCTCGCTAAACGTTCCATAGAGTGCTACTTACATTTCCACGGCCACTGGAATTCCTTAGCGCCCGGCCAGCCAGCCAGTCTGGTGACTGGCGTTAGAGAGAAGAACAAATAATTAAAATAGATAACGGAACGTAAATCTACTGCAAATGAAAAAGAAAGGAAGGGAGGGGGGTACAAATTAAACAATTAAGTACCACCGGAAGCAGTGGAGGAAGATGTGGTTGGGTCGGGTGTGTTTGGGTTTTTGTTTTTTGGGAATGGAAATCCATGGATTGTGGGACAGTTTGGGACGATTTGTGGAGGGCATTTTAAACATTCGAGATGTTAATGAGAACCGAGATTTGTTCTCGAGATCCAACCGAGGATTGCTACTGCAGCACGGTGTTCTGTTCCGTGCAGTTTCCCGTTTCACGTTTCACTCTCCGAAAGATTAAAAGAGTCTCTTGAAGGTAATTATTAAATTAAAAAAGTCAAACAACTCAGCAACGCTGTGTGTGCAGTTTGCAGTGGACTTTAGTATCGCGGGAGAGAGAGAGAGAGAGAGAGAGCGACTTGGCTATTTTTCTTCTATCAATTTGTGGCTTTCAATTCAGCAAACAGCAGGCGAGGCCCTTCGCACACACGTACACGTACACGTTTGGGCAACGAGGACTAGAAGGAGGACACCCTCGTCGTCGTCGTCGTGTGCGATGGTCCTGCAGCATCGCACACAATCCATCCGTACCAGGGGATGTATACCTTAGCCGTGGCGTTACTGCTGCTGCTGCTGCTGTTCTGTGGCGGCCCCAGCAGAACCACTTACACTTGCGTACTCGTACTGCAAACAGTGCAGTGCAGTGCAACAGCCAGTTCAGGAGGGGGGGAGGGAGTAGAAAAGAAATGATTGGAAAATGTAAGAAAAACCCAGGTGAAAACCCCGAACTCCCCCTCCCAAGGTAGTGGCAAGTGGAAGAGGAGAATAGAAGGATAAGAGAGCTCGAAGGTGCACTCGGGCAAACCCCTTGAGAAGAGAGCGATAGAAAGAGAAAGACAGAGAGCGTTGCTCGTGGAAGCATGAATTGTGTCGATGTGTACTGTGATGTGGGTCTTCGCTGCTTCGGAGACTTCCTGCAGCTCTGGCGTAGGACAGGAAGGGATGTTGCTGCTGCTGCTGCTGCTGGTGGTGGTTCTGGTGCTGTGTTTCTGTAGTATGTGAAGCTGTTAAGTGTGGAGTGCCTTTTGTAGTGCGTTGAGTACGGTACCGCTTAGACAGTTACTGCTCATCACCATCCCTTCGCTTCTTCGGCTGCATCATCCATTCAGTGGCAGTGCAAGTCCCTCTCTCTCTCTCGTTTTCTCTCTCTTTCTGCCGTCGAATAGGACTCCTCGCAAGTCAGGCTTGTGGGAGATGCTTAAGGAACAAACGGACGGAATGAACGACGACCGATGGACCCATCGGTGATCCCTTGAACCGTACACCCGGCGCTCAACGTAGTGTGTTGGAGATGAAAGTACATGTCCTTCTGGCAAGCTGCTGCTGCTGCTGCCACTATGCCCAAGGGAAGGAGGAAGGGGAGCAAGGGAGAAACATGGCAACGGAGGCACGAGAGGGAATTACCGGTGTATATTCATTTTTATCATCTAAACAATTGAAAGTAAAGTGCTTTCTGCTGAGAAGTGCATCATTCAATGACTCTCCGGTACTTGGCAGACCGTCTGTCGGTCGGTCGGTCGGTCGGTTTGCTTGCTATCCTGCTGAGCATAGCCTCGGCCTCGTCCTCATCCTTCTACCTCAGTTCCCGATTACCCTTAGCCGTCCGGACTAAAAGTCCTATTAAGCGAGTACATGCTTGCTATCATCATCAGGCTATTAAATTATTATTTCTCCCAGCCAGCAGCGGGCATTCCTTCCTGCCTGCCAGTCGGTTTCGCTTCGGAAACCGGCCGAGTGCCGCACCGCTTATTGGCAAGCTTTCATCAGCCACCAGGAGTTTGTCCTTCATCATGCTCAAGTCGTCGAGCGCGGGAGTTTTTCTACCGTTTTTACCTTTGCTGGAGTCTGCCGACGATGGGATCGCAGAGTTGAGCAAACTCTGCGTGCTTCACCCGTGTTCCGGCCAATCTTGCTTTGCTCGAGCAATACTACGCAGTGCTTGAAGTTATTCGGTTGCAGCATCCTTTTTTGTGAGTTGTTCAGTGAGGATAGGTTACGGAAAATGGTTATGCTCTGTTTTGAAATCACAAGTAATAAGAGAAGAATTGTTATCGAAGGTATTTTAGAGAATTGATAAAGGATGTTCCTTGCATGTTGATTGCATACCAGTTGATGCAACTAGTTTCATACGAATGTATTAGGTCCCTGAATATGTTTTTCCTCATTTTTTACATAAAAAAAAATATTTTCAAAACCAAAAGAATATTGCCCATCACTGGCCACTACTTTTGTCTATCGCTCAGGTAATTTTCGAATTAGCAAAATTGACTTTAGAGGCACAAAACTCGGCATTTTAATTCGAGAGAAAAATATGTTTTAGTCAACAGTTAGTTATGAACAACTACTTATTGCGTTTTAGCAAGATTTAGTTATACTTTAAATCTTCATAACACATAGGTGAATGCGAAACTCACGCAAAATTAATGGCGCCATCTTTTAGCAGAAAGAACTAATTCCGGTTGTCGGAACTAAACCCATACGGTGCAACAATTTAGTAACATGTAATTCGGTACATGTTCATGTTGGATCTTTTAGAAGTACGCAAAACTGCATAGTACAACAATTTGATGGATTTTCGCCTGATCATTAGTTACCTCAGTAATTCAAAGCGATTACCAAGTGTTCATAGCGCTCGTCGACTGTGTCGTCGTCTTATGACATTAGATTATTGCTAAACTGCTATTTATAGTCCTAGCTGCTTAAGTAAATCGTTATCTTAACTCTCAGCAGCTAATGATGAACATGATGGGTGACTAAGCATACTAAATGGTTTTCTTTGATGGTTGTTTCATTATTCATTAATTTCGAAAAGGAATCCTCTTTGCGAGCTAGAAATACGCATATTGTTAATTTACAGATGCACTGCTAAAGTGCAGCATCATTGTTGAACCCTTCCTAGGCCAACTACTACCGTCATTCATTTTCTTAAATTGATTATACATTGTTGATACAAAATTAAGTGTATAACACCCACCATGCCACTAATTCATTTTTTGTTTTCGAAAGCAAAAAAGTTATCCTTAAAAACTTGTCTGAAAAACACATAAATCGAGCTTAAAATAGTGGCTATAATAATGCCCATCATCATAGTGCCTTTATCCTGGTCGAAGAACATGAAATGCCCAGGCAAATACTCTATCTAGGATCGGTCCGGTTTGCGTGCTGCTCGAACATGCACCAACATACAAATGGCACTTCTTTTTATTTGATTTATTACGCCTCTGCTCCCTGGTGGAAACCATGTTGAACAGAAATCATTTGTGATATCCCATCACAGAGAATATACGGATGAACCGATGATGACTCTCCAAAGAAAACTCTCAACCGGTTCTGCTCAAAAGCTGAAACATGAGTCATGAAACATTGCTAACGAAGGAATGTGGCATGTTTGCTTAGCACTATGATCGCCCTTTTGGTACTACGAGATGATGACGAGCACACTTTCATGGTTTTCCATCAGCAATAGATCGAAAAGCCAATTGCACTCGACACATTTTGCCCAAGCAGGAAAAGAAATAAATGCATGTTTTCTCATCAGATACGATTGTTTCGGAAGCAGCTTCCATTTCCGGTGCTCGCTAGCTCGGTGCAGGCTGGCTGAACAGTGGAACCACTCGTCACTCCTCTTTGTTTCGAATTGAACCAAGATAAGCAGTAAGGACACGGGCAAGCATATCACGTTGAGCACAGGCTACTACGAGTGGGGCTAGAGGAGAAAAAAAAAACAGAGAGTACAACACGGAGATATCACGAAGCGTTAGTGTTGTTATCGTTTCTGGGACATGACCTGCAGCAATTTGAAAATTTGAAAACGAATGCTTCAATTTTAATTGCAAATGGAATGCTTCGTCTCATTCGTTGACGTTATGGCTCGAACCAGGGAACGCAGCGCACATTGCACATTGAGCACGATCTGCCCCTTTTGCACGTCTCATTAACATAGAAAATAAGCCCCAAGCTACGGTCAACGCCTTGTCCGGGACGTTTTATCCTCTTCAGCAGCGCAGCACCAGCAACCAGCAACCCAGCAACCAGCAACTGGCTACGCTGCCGGACATGGTATGCAATTAATTTGTCAAGCTGCAATTTATTTTGCAAACGATAAAAGCCACTGTGGTGTGTGACGGGCTAGTGCTAGTGCGAATGCGATTCTGGTTGCTGGTTTATAGTGGGATTTCTCGGTAAAAATTAGAAAGTGGAAAAGAGTTCGCTCGCTCTTCAGCATCCGCCACTGTCACCGTGGCAAAGCGCCGCTGGCTAAGCTTTGTCGGAGTACATCATAGGAAATGGGTACATCATATTGTTGCATTTCCCTACTCGCTGGAGGACGAAACCGTGGACGAAAGATGAGAACGGAAACTGTGATCTGGATTCCTAGGTGTGTGTGTGCGCGCGTGTGTGTGTGTGTGTGGTACAGGAAATGAAAATGTTGTAACGAAGATCTTGATTTCAGTTCATGTGATACTGGGACGAAGGGACGGAGGGTTTGTATAAATTCTTTATCATCCTGGCAACCTCGGGAGAAGGAAGGTCCTCGTCCTCTGACGACGGATACACGCCTGCCATGCTGGAGCAGGAGGCTGGCATTAGCATGAGAGTAAAATCCCCATCAGTTTCGGTTAGCAGAGCAGAGAGAAAGGCAGAAGAGAGAGAGAGAGAGAGAGAGAGAGAGAGAGAGAGAGAGAGAGAAGCATCCAATGTATAATAGTAACGGCTAGCACCTTGACAGGTTATTCCAGATGTAAGCACTAAAGCTTACCGGATGGTTGAGCCGAAGCGGGACGATTTAAAATTTAATCCAAATTTCTTCGGATCTCCGCGCCATCACGCCGGTGTCGGTGCCTATCCCAGATCCTGACACTTTCCAGACCAGACCAGAGTAGAGGTTTGCAATAGGAGCAAAATAATCTTTGCTAAACCGGTGGCCCTAAGTGAGATGGAGTGTCGTGCAAGAGCGTAGTGCAAGTTGGTACAGCGTTAGCGTTAGCGTATGAACGCGTAAGAAACAGGATTGACATCCATGTTCTTGTGTTTATTTGGCTTCTGTTTTCTGTTTTCTTGAGACACTACACTGTTCATGATAAATGAGTAGCACGGCAAGTGTACAGCTCTGACAATGTTAAGGTGCATGACCATGGTAGTAACTTTCGTAGTAAAGAAACTTCCATTGGCTGTTATTTGGCGAGTTTTAAAACATTATTGTCGATGCACAGCAACCATAGGCAGCACTCTCAAACACATACCAACAACGGATAAAGACGAGAGCCTAAATGAACGGCACATGTGAGAAAATCGATTGTAATCAACAGTTTGTTTGTCAACTTAATCTTTGCCTGGCCACGATAGCAAATTTATTGTAACCTCTTTTTTACAGTTCTCAACGTAACGTGTAGCTAAACATACCGCTACAAATGTTTTGAAAAACCCGTTAAGTTGCTATCGTGGCCACGCACCTTCAGAACCGGCTGTCCTTTCATTCTATCACTAGGTCGTTATTTTATTATGATTCAACAGGTTAAGTTCACGATATCTGAACACAATTCATTGGTCTGTTTAGCAATAAAGCCACGGTTCTGGCGTTATTCCATCTGCGCAGTCTTCGCCATTTGTCTCTCATCGCCTAAAGGGGAACGAATAAGCAGATATACGGTTCCGGTGGATTTTTGAAGTCGGTTCTAAAAATAAAATGGCATCTTTGTCGCGAGTCGCGCCTTGATTAATGCGAATGTGAAATGTGAAAAAGGTGGTAGAATTATTTTTCCGTTTAAAAACGTATTGTATTTTCCATCGAATTGTTTAACTGAGTGGTTAGCAAAAGCAGTAGAGCAAATAAAAAACAAGAGGCAGTTTCATTAAACTGCACCTGACCGGAGCGGAGCACCGTGCACCCGGGTGTGGTCTTCGCCGCACCTTGGCTTTCATCTTTTCAGCCTTGTCCATCATTCAATTTGTTTCCTCTTTCGGTTGAGAGGAGATTTTGCTTTTATATATATATTTTCGCTTGTACACCGAATGCTGCAATGCAACTTCTTCTGTGTCTCTCTCTGTTTAAGCCGCCGGTTCTCATACGGTTCTCCGTTTGCTGTCCGTGTTCCGTGTTGCTTGGCGTTGTTTTTTTTTTCTCCTTCTCTTCAACCATCATCAGTCCATCGTTACCGTCTCGACTGGTCCCCATTTCGAATCCTTCACCCGGAATGCAATAAACATTGACTGACTGCCGCTGCCGTCGTCGTCGTCGTCGTCGTCGTCGCGGTGCCGCTTATTTGGCGCTGCAGTGGCATTGCTTGCGGATGAGAAGCTCCACTGGTTGGGCTGGTATCAGAATATTAAATTTATTAGTCGCGGTGATCATCTGTAATGGAGCAGCCACCCGTCCTCCCGTTCCCTCATTCCCTTCCCGTACCACAGGCATGCGTATCTTAGGCAAAGTTCGCCAGAACACGCCTTTCACGGCTGAACGGCGACTGAATGGCAGTTGCAGTACTGTTGGGCCGCAGGCCGTCGGGCGCGGTGGTGGTAGTGCTTGCGGTAATGAAAGGAAACCGCGTACCGCGTTTGTCTCCCGGTGTCTAGGCGCGATGGTACGCTCCTGGGCCTGATTTATCTTCGGTATCCGCATGATGAGAGCGCGCTCACGGGCAAGGAACTGCCAACTGCCAAAGGATGAGGATGAGTCGTTTCAAGGAGCTGTGTGGTATTTATTAATAAATCAGTCCAGTCCGGGCTACACCTAGCCGGTGAACAGCCAGGCCCAGGCTTTTCTTTACCATCTGCCTGCTTGCCTTCTGCGGAACTTGGTTATGCAAATTTGTTTCATTTTCGAATTATTTAATGCTAAGCTACTTGCGGTGCCCCCCGCGCGCGGCACTCGGCAAATGGTTGTTGCTTTCGCTGATTCCGCGGAAATTGCGTGGCCACTCACTGCCACTCAGTAGGCTTAAACGGTTATCGTTTATTTGGGCATCTCTAGCTAACGGTTTAAAATCTGAAGAAAATGTCTTTCGTTTTCTTCGGCTGAACGCCAAAATCCTGTAAATTCGATTCCGGCAGAAATGCGATGCTTTTCCTTTCCTTTCCATGCGATTCTTATCAGCACCTTCGCAAATGCACCCCCGTCTTCGTTGAGACGTTGAGGGGATTTCTCCAATCGAAACTATTGCGCACTAGCTGCAGGCACCAGGAGCTCACCAGCGAGCCAATCAATAAATCCGTCTAGCGGAAAAGGGCTTTAATGCCCAACGGAGCATCTGGTAGAGCGCCATATCGAGCGCGATCCGTTCCGTTGTAAAAATCGTCTGGATCGTCGACCATTCATCGTACCATCGGGTTTGTCGGAGTTCCGCTGAGGAGGGGGCCGAGAGTTCGGCCGCGAATTACTAGCTGGGGATCTGGTGGTCGTAAAGATTCCTACCGGGACACGGAGGGATACCAATTTTCGGCTTCGGCGCCAGGAATGCGCCAGGATTGCGCCGCAACCTACCAACCCCTACCAGCAAGACTCATGATTCACCTGCCACCAACCGGTGTTCGAGCTATAATCGAATAAAATTTAAAATCTCGTGACTGTTTGGTTGAAAATGTATTATTCTCTCCCTCTCTCTCTTTCTTATCGCTTTGGTGCTTTTCCGCTGCAGTTCGTTTACTGCTGGTAACAGCTGTTTCGGGGGGAAAAGCAGCATAACTTGCGAACTAGTAGTGCCGAGATGTACAGTGGAAGTGGATTTTTCGGATGTTCGCAAAAAGAAGCGTCTTCCGTTTGTATAAACACGAAAGTAAACAGTTGATGTTCAAAATATTCAACACTCCAAATGAAATAACGATAGTTCATTGTAACAACCGACTTATCAGCGTTTAAAATGGAATTTTACACACCCATCCAGCAGAAATGAATATAAGTTTTGTTGTTTTGCTTATCTCCAATTGCCCATTGCCCATTTTCAGTCCGACTCCAGGCTTGGCTTTACGGTCGATGGCACCGCACCGCACTGCATATTTCTGTTGCATATTTATTTATTTATTTCTCTCGAGTTCGTCGTCACTACTGGCGTTGCGACCTTCAGACTACCAACTTACTCCCCTACCATCATCATCATCATCATCATCCACAATCCACCGTCATCGAAATGCAGCAGTCAATGATTAGTAACGGGCGGCAATGGCGGCCGTGGTCCGTAGTTTTTATTGCTAATTTGTAAGAAATAAAGCGACTCGTTCGTGAAAAGTGCAACGTATCGTCAGAGGCGCATTTCATTGCACGTTCGAAACGTGCTAAACGCGTGCCTCTGCGCCCATAAATCCATGTTGTTGAGCAATAAAAAGGCTTTGATAAAAATATAATCTCACCTAAAGAGCCAAACGCCGAATTATTATTATCATACACACACACACACTCAGGCAGAGTCACACATCCCTATCGCTCGCGCGATCTAATTTTAGTGCGCTTAGTGGAAAATGAATTTCTTTTTCAATGTGACTTCTGTGTGCACACAAAAAAGGGAATGAAAAACCGCGATTTTTCCGCAGCAGCAGCAGCAGCAGTAGTGAGTGTTTTCGGGACGCATCTTGTTCCGCTACATCGCAGTGGTAGTGGGGTGGGGTGTGGTGGGGTTCTATTACCGTCAACTGGCGACCAATTAACATTTGCAGAAGCAACTCATGCGTGCCGCGCGAAGTGCGAAGAGTTGAGAGTTAAAAATTGTACAGCAACAGAAAAAACAAACAGGCCACAAAACGGAAACCCCGGCCCTGGCAGGAACCCGACGACGATCCAAGAGTGCGCCGCATAACGACAACGACGACGACGCCCCAGGCAGACGACAACATAGCAACAAACCACCGTTGCAGAGTTTGGAATTTTCATTTCTTGCATATTATTTTTCGTACTTTACGTATCCCACACGTCACGTCGACAAACGACGATTCTCCTGCTCTGGTGGGCTCTTTGGTTTTGGGAGAAGCGTTTTTTTCTTCTCTTCTCCTCTCCTGATCCCCAGCACCAGCACCAGCACACCAGCCCTGAGTCGTGGCCTGATTCTTTTTACCATTAGAGGAGCGAAGCGAAGTGCATAAAACCACGGCAACCACGGCTGGCTACCGGGTTCCCGGTGCTGGTGCTGGATGCTTGGAGCGAAAGAATAGCGAGCGAACAGCGGGAACGGAACAAGATCCTTTAATTAACTGTGCAACTCGGCGAAGGTGGTAAAATTGGTGGCCTGTGCCGATTGTGAATGAGAGCCCACGTTCGCGTTGGTATGCTGCTTTGGTTCCCGTGTATGAAGCACTCGGTTTTTGGAATAAGCAAAAGCATTAACGGGGAACCAACCAACAACAACAAAAAAAACCAAATGGAAAGAAAAAAGGCTCAAAACAAACGGAATGCAATCTGTTTCTGATTCGCTGCGGCTACGGTTGCGAGCCGCCGCCGCCGCCGCCTATTGCGCCGGTTAAATGCACATGTTCTTCCTTCGCATGAGTGGCAAATGTCGTTGACATCCGTGACACTCAAGGGCACACGGCACACCGCGATGCTGCTGGTGCACGCGGTTGCGCTGGCAACGGGTGTGGCGCACCTCCACGCGGATCTCGTCTCGTAACTGATGCATCGTGCGCAACACCGTCGGGATCGCAGCAGCAGCAGCAGCTATTTATTAGCGTTTTATACACATAAAATGTCATCGATTGTTGGGGAGGCGAACGTAATGAAAACCGTTTTTCATTTTGTTTGGCAGTCGCCGTGATAGTAAATTGAATTGTAGAAGCATTATAAGAGCACATGGCAATGGCGTTTCCATTGAATGGCATTGCATTGGAATACGGGAACGAGAATTTGAAAGAAGTTAGGACATTTGCAGACTTCACCCATGTGGCGGCCTCCTGTTTGCAAATGTCAACTCCGCAAAGACTCCCATCACACACACACACACACACACGCACACAAACCGGTCCACAATTGGACACAAATGATGCCCGGTCCCAGGGCATATCATGACAGCTCACCGGACCGGATGAATTGAGACGTGCGGTTTGGCCTCTATCCCTCGCAATCCCGGACAAAAAGCGGATTCCGAGGGCAAACTGGTTCCGGAGGCCACCAGTCTCTTCTAGCCGGCCACCGCAGCTACCGAAGCGCCGTCACGTTATGCATCGCGCGCTAATGGTTTTCGCAATTTGGAAGCAATTTTCACACTTTTACCGTTCAATTGCAGCATCCATGCGCCGTTGGCCGCTTCTCGGTATGCTCGAGGAAACCGGCACGCCACGAGACGAGACGGGAATGCAGCAGTACGGAACCGCAGCTTAGGGGTCGGTATCGGTATAAGAAACTAAACTCTGTTCGCCAGGATGACCACCACCCGGGACGAAAAAAAAAAACGGTTACTGTGTCCGCTTACTGGTCTGGAAATAACGTTCGACTAGGTGCTGAACGCGCACCAAGGTTTGCTGGCCTGCTGGAGCTGGCCAGCATAATTTCCCACCGAGAACCACCGGGAATGCAACGCACTGCAGCTCCCGGAGCCTCCCTCTTTTGGGGCTTTAGTAGTTTGTTGCAGATTCGCGTTGCCAATGTGCCAGCTAGCCAGCCGAGGGCTCCACGCGCGTGTATCTCTTTATCTTGGAAAGGATCAGCCCCGAAAGGGGGCTCTGTGTGTGTGTGCGTTGAGGCTACCATGGTTCACCGGGTATCGGATCGACCTCGGAAGCGTAACCAGCGCTGCAGCAGCAGCAAAAACGACCCGGGAACGACAGCCCAATACGCCTCAGTGCCCAGTAGTGGCCATTCTCTTCCTCCCTGGGGCACCTCCGACGGCGACGGGAGATGGAAATGAAAAATTTTTCAAATTAAAAACACATTAACAGTTTGCGGTGCTTGCGGTGTGTAGCTGGGAAGCGAGTGTAAGTGAATAAGCGGCATCATTTGCGTGCAGAACACGGCGGTACAACACTCCATATTGGAGAGACCCCCTGGAGCAGAGCTCGAAGCGTGAAAGCTCCATGACGGGCGTTCGATTTAAATAATTCCGCCAGTTACCAGCCACCGCAGTATCTATACAATGTGGTGTGGTTCAGGGAGCAGAGGGGTGCAGAGAGACTCCGAGATGGGGGGTGGTCGGTTTTTGTTTTGTGCTATCGATCTGGACGGTTGGCAAGGCGCTGCACGAATGCAGTGGTCAGTCACGGTGCATTCTGGCGGATCTGTTTCTGAGAACCCAAAATGGGACACCATTATTCTTTTGGCCGTTGCATTTCCTTGTTTCGGGCTGATTGTCAGCAGCAGCAGCTGCGGCTGCGGCTGCTACAACACAATCAGCAGTATGCGAAGAGCCAAGACCGAGGTCTCTGCTCTAATTTGACTTCTTACTATGCAAAAAAAAGTGCAATACCCTTCTAGCTCGGTATTGTACTGAGTCAACCATCGAAGAACCCCAGTAGGCCTGGCATGCTAAGCCTACTACACTTATCTGCTGGTCAACACGAGCTAAACACCACCGCCATCTCGCGGTTTCCCGTTGGCCTTCGATCCCGAAATGTGACGCACGCGGGTAGCGCGACACCCCCGGGAACCCCTTTGGTCTGCGGAGTTGCTGCCGAATGCCATAATTGGCACCCTTCGGAAGGTTGTTGCGCAAAAACTGTCTGCACAGCGCCGCGCCACGCCACGCCACGCCATGCCCCCGGGGCGGGCTCACCAATCATCTACGATCGCGGCGACCGATGACCGATCAGGCGCACAAAGCATGCACGCAAAACTCATGACTCATAACTGGAGCTTATGTCTCCAGTTCGCGCGGTGTACCGGTGGCCTGAGTTGCTGCTTAGCCTGCCACGCAATGGCCACACCACTGGCCATATAGTGACTCATCTGCCTGGCTGGCTGTGTATCGTTGTTCGCGTTCTCAGCTAAAGAGCTGTCTGGCGTGTTTTTCTAGTTCTTCTTTTTCATTTTCACACACACACACACTCGGGCACACCTGACGTGATCACTCGAAATGGGAGACAAACAAAACATCGAAAAGGGGGATGGAGAAGTAAAAGAAGGAGAGGTAGCGAGAGACCTCTGCAGCGATTATTGCGCTGCATCATCTTACGTCCCAGCTCAGGGCTCGAGGCCAGAGGGCTGCGTACTCCACGTGGAGGTACAGAACGGTGCCCCCGGGGGGAGGGGATAATATATAAAAAACGTTGAAGCTCTTCCTAACGTCGAGCCCCTTCGCAAGGTCCCCGGGGAGGCGCGACCTGACTTCTTCCATCGAACAGAACTGGACTCCGCTCCGGTTGTCGCTTCCGATTCAGTGAATCATCCATGATCCGAAGATGAATCATGGCCAAGTGGGGCCGCCAGACCGAGGCGGCCGATTTCTTGCGATCGTTTATCGCTTTTGCTCGCTATCTCCTTTTCTTTCTCTTGCTGTCTCTCGCTCTCCCTGGTAACCGTTGACAGGGTGCACCGTTTCCGCCAATGTCTACTATAATCAAGGCATCCAAGCTTCAAGGGTAGTTTCTGTGGGCTGCAGGAATGGATGGTGACGGATCAATATTGATCGGTTAACATTCACGAGACGACGATATACGTGAGAGAGAGAGAGAAGGAGAGAGAGACACACAGAGGATGGTCGTAGGTAGATAAATAGTCTCGTCCCGATCCGAGTAATTGGAAGCTAAGCAAATTTGTTGTTGTTGATTATAGGGCGAGCCGGAAGATGCACGGAATTCTCGACCTCAAGAAGAAGGCCCTTCCCCCGGTCCTGGAAACGAGTTGTTTGTGTTTGTCTACTCCTTGCACGCCATGTTTGACGTTTGTGTGGCGTTTGTTTGTTTTTCAGCAAAACTAGCTACCGACGATCGATTCTTGGGCGCGCGTTCTAGAACCTCGTCGGGCGACTGATACTGATAGTGGACCGAATTTTACACGCAACCAGTCAACAACAAAATAAGCATCGCTTCCTGTCACGGGGGTGGGGCCGACATTTTAGCCGGTTCACACGGAATATGCCCTGGAGTGCACGGGGTTTGCTTTGAATTATTGATTCTCGAGTGTCTTTCGATCCACAAGATAGGGAGTACAAGAACTTCCTGGTGTCCACCGTGGGCTACGCGGGCTGGACACACACACACACACGCACCCGGACCTAGACAAGCTCATTTCGTTGCGTAATCATGCACTGATTGAGACTAATGGGGAGTACATTTCGAGAATCATAAATCAATTACTGCAGACCACGCGTTCCTCCCGCGGTCAAAAAAAGTTCCTCAACAATGCAACCCCGGTAGTATCGGTGACAGTTCAATGTGCCCCTGCCCCCTCACAACACACAACAAACAGAACCACTGCAGGACTCTTGCACGGACTCTAGTGAACACGGAGGGAGGCTGTTTAAAATTCAAAACCCCGCAAAATGCCACACCACGACGTAAACAGCGGCAATCGCTGCCAACCAAGTACCAGTAAGGGGCAAGGACTATATCCGTTTTAGCGGAGGCGAACGCGGAGGTTATGTTTACAAATCAAAGTTTCCCAAAACGCAAATATCACCTTCACCTTCCTCCCAACAACCTGTCCGGAACCTGTCCTCGTAAGCATGCAATTATGCAGCCATATTGGAGGGAAGGTACGGTGTACGCGGCTGTGTATGTGTGTGAATGTTAAAATATTCATTTGCACGTCGTCTTTCACCGTAAGGTTTCACCTGCAATCGCCGTCCATTTTGGACGCAGGGGTCGGCACCACATGAACCGCAGATCCAGGATCCCCAGGATCCCCGGGAACGGAACGCCAAAGGGCAAGAGCACACCACCGCAGCACACAGACACACACACACTGTACCTGTGTGCTCGGGCATTGCTGGTTTTTGATTATGGCGATAATTATTATAATTCGATATGCACTGCGTGCATTAGATAAACAGTATGTTTGCTGATGCTTTTGCGCACTCGCCTCCCCCTTGACCGCCATCATCATCATCATCATCATCGTGGTGTACTCTATAAGTCTGTTTACATACTCCCGGGCTCCGGGGTCACAACAGAACGAAACACCGAATGCCAAACCGGATCGACCGAAACCGGGCCCAACGTATGAGTGTGTGTGTATGTGTGCCCGGGAAGGGAAAAACGCATCAGCGTGAATGGAATTTTAGATTTCGATTCCAGCGATTCTAGCCGGCCAACAGGACCGGCGAGGACCGGCGAGTCACCAGTGCAGGAAAACATCATGCAATCAGGACTCGCTAACCTGGAGACCACCGAGCTTCCAGCAAACTGCACCCGGCGGTAGCTGACCGGAACCGGACGGTTGGCTGGGTGTTTGGTTGCACTACTGGTTGGTAAACATTTTAATTACAATTTTAACGGGCTTCCAATTGCAGCGGTGTCCTCAACACCCAACTCACCTTCACTTCTCTCACTCGCACTCTCTCATATGGCCACTCACATTCACCTCACTCTCATCGCGATGAGAGTGAGACAGCGAGCCGCTTGCAGCTTGCAGCTTGGCCGCGGCAGCTTACCGGAAGCACCTGGGACCCCAAACGCGTAGGATTTTGCGTCGTCGTGTCGGCGGAAATTATCAAAATTATTCAAGCGCACTCCTGGCCACCGCCACGGAACCAACCCAACAGTCCAGCCCGCCGGAAAACCCGGACAGCAATTTCCAATCTCACGCTCACGCTCGTTGCTATCGTTGCTGCTTATCATCATCATCAGGAATGGTGGTGGTGGTGGTGGTGGTGGTGATAGTAGAGTGCAGGTAACGGGTACATCCTCTGTCGTCGTATATCCGTTGCCATCCGTACACGCGTACACTCGGGCTCGGGATTGGGATTTGCGCACTAAGCTAAATACAATTTCGCTCCGGGAAATACTAATGGTATTCGCCGCTTCGCTCCACTCCGCTCCACTCCGGGGGATGACGCCACCCGCCGTGCATTGGATGAATAATTTGATTGTAGTTACATCGATTTTTCAACCATGGCCGACCATCGGGTCGGTCGGTTAACGAGCATTTGATGGACGGTTTTGGGGTGTAGATATAGTTGATGCGCCACGACGACGACGACGCGATCGCCACGCAGTGAAGGAGTGACTTCCGGGAGTAATTATGGAAATGTAGAGCGAGATAGAGAGAGAGAGAGAGCGGTTCTTTTGTGTTCTCTCAATTTGTCGTTTTTTTTTGTGTATGTGTTTTAGATATTTATTTTGTTGTGGCAATGACCGATGCAGTGAAAATCGCTTTCACATTCATAGTGAGCAGGGATGAGGATGTGCTCAAATCACGTTCTCGACTCGGTCATGCGGTTGGATAGCCACTACTTGAATTCTATCAATTATCGCCCACTCGGGGCGGCGACCTGGGGTCACTGAAGCGTGTACACGGCATTTACATAATGGTCGTTTGCTTAGTGTGTACGTCGCACTCGCCAGATCGTGTCCCCCTGCCAGTTGTTGTTAAGTAATTCAAATTCGGATGTACCTCCTTTACACCCGTCCCTTAGTAGTGCTGTTGCATGTGTTTGTTCTGTTCTAGTCCGTAAAAAACTATCATTTCCAACAGCACCTTGACCAGAGGCAGCTATACTACCGTAATGCCGCCCCTGGGAGAGGATTGTGAGCCCGGCGCTGCGTACAATTAAACTCGACATTTACCCTATAACCGGGAAATCCCTGACCAAGGCATGCGTATCGAGGAAAATCCATTAGTGTTCGTCCCACAGATCAGCTCATCCGTGGATCGGGCAACTCATAGACGGCGCGAGACGTCGAAGTCGAAGCCATCAGCAACCAACCCCCAACGGTGCACGGAATAACGCCAATGTGCAACGTGTTCGTTCGGCGTGCACTCTCGCGTAATAACAGTGAAACCGAAGGCCCACACGCCGGTAAAGAGGGGTGTGCAAGGAGGGAAGGCCAGGTTCAGGCGGTATGAGCTTTGTGGCCACCGAGCGCAGCAGCAGCAAGTTGCAGCGTCATTACGAGACGATGAATTTTTCACGGTAATGCGAACGCTCGGACTCGGGGTGGTGCGCGATTTTTCTTTGTTTCCCCCCTGTCCGCACAACCATCCACAACCGTCTGTCCGGTCCGCCTGTCCGGGTCCGGTGGTAGCGCCCTTTATCCATGGGAAGGCCACGCACGGATTGCGGATCGCCATCAGCCATCGTTCGTCGTCGTCGTCGTCGTCGTTGTCGTGTAGGATCTGCAACGGAATCGGAACAAAGCTACCGATATCGTGCTCCGTTGCTACGAAACCAGCACCACCGCCAGCACCGCCGCCGGTTACTACGATTCATCCGGTTCGATCGATCAATTGGCCCGCTCGAATGATCAACAATCGGCCAAACAAGGGGCGCGCAGGAAGCGGCGTAAGAACATCTCATTCTAAAGCCACTGCCAGCAACAGGTCAGCAAGGAACTCAAAGGTGCAATTACGGAAGTGGCAGCAGCACCGGTGCGGTGCTGCATCGATTCCGCTCCTGCAGTGCACCGATGCAAAAGGGAATTTTTAATTATCCTTGGAGCTTGTCCTTCGAACAGGAGGTCTATCAGGTGGGGCTACACTCGATGGTTGCGCGCTACCGTGCTACCGATGGAAGCAGCCCATTCATTATCGGCATTCATCGATGTCGATGTGGGGAGATGGTTTGATTTGGTTTCGCTACAAACTTACCAGTGTTACGCAGCGCGCATCCATTAGTAAACGTCGTGGCTACCGTCGTCGTCGTCGTCGTCGTCGACGGTGTGTCGCGGTGTTCGGATGATGACCGATCGATCGTCCGGTGGCTTCCGGCGTTAGCGTCCATGGTGAAGGACCGCAGTACTACTACCGTAAATCATCAGCGTTTGATGATTTATTGCTAAACGTAATTTCAGTTGTGTAGCGCGCTCTCGGGGGTTGCTCGAGCGGTCTTGGGGTGCTGCTCGATCCTCGGTAGTCATATCGCCGAAGCAGCAAAATCAATCATGTAATGTGTGGTGATACTTTTCAAATGAACATTATAATATGCAAATGGGATTTAAATAGGCCAGCCCCACATAAGGGTCACTATGGTGGCTGGATCAATGGAACTGCTAATTGATTCATACCAAGTGTATTATGCGACTGATGCCTCCCCGTATACACGATATAATTATGCATCAGAATTTGCATGGATCGTGTAACAATTTGAGCGTTAGTGGGCTTCAAAGTTTGCATGTTGGGTACTTATAGGTCAGTGGGCTGACAAAAATCGAGCTGGACTTAAATTCTCGAAAGATTCGATTATGAACAAAGGTTTTGTGACTGAGGAAACACGAATTTTGCTACCAATATTGTTCATCGTTTGATGGTTTTCCGTATAGTGTCCGCTCGATAGAAAAAGTATTTATTGTGAACAACTCAAAAAAGATCAGAAAAGAAGAGTTTCCACTTTCCTTCAACCCTGACGGTTGTAAACGGAATTGATTGTCTTCGTGAGCTGAACTTGACTGAGCAGGCCGTGGATATGAGAAGAACCTGTGGTATGATGAATAATCTCAACGTGTATTGCCTTTATCGAGCCACGAAAAGGATAGAAATTAAACTATTTTCGAACGAGTGAGCGTTGTACTCGACAAAATGGAAAACAAACACATCACACTGGTTGAATGAGCGGTCGAGCGGCAGTTGTTAAGCACTATATTGTACGTCCCCCCCCCCCGTCAATCCTGTCGCTTAGAAACCAATCATTAACTTTCTGTTTTAAATATGAAGCCAATATGGCGCACCTAAGTGCACTTCTGGTTGCAATGATGCGACTAGTGAGTGGTGGTGGTGGCCCGGGTTGCACCATTTCATCCGGTTTGTTGTTGTTGAAAAGTGCATTTGAACAGGAAATTATAGTCCACCCAGAGAGCAGGGCAGGATGTCCACTTCACATGAAAATGCATCATAATGGTGGGGGGACTAGTTTCGAGTGCCTTTGTTACCGTTAGCCAATGTGTACGACCGTGTAATGTTTTCCCCAAAACATTCCCCCCGCAGCAGCAGTCGCAGCATCAAGGGAGATGCATCATAATCATAAAAAGGCGAGTCACGGTGGCACGGGGACCTTTTTTGTCATCATCATCATCATCCACCACGGCCGCGTCATATCATTAATTTTTCGGATTTAATTGAAATAATCAATTGCCGTTGGTGTTGTGCATGATTTCCTGAGCACCTGAGCACAAAGAGAGGATTATAATTATTTCCACCCTTTTCATTTTTTTTTCATTTGTTTTTTACCTTTTCTGGTTTCTGTGCGCTGCTGGAGTGCAGCTCTCCGGCTCCCACCATCGCACATGCATGCGTGCTGCTGTTTTGTTGCATTAATGTATACAAGCACACACACACAAACACGCGAGATTGACATCATGTGCGCAAGAGGTGACTGATTAAAAACCAATAATTCGAAATATCATGCTTAACAGCTATTATCGATAAGCACATACACACACGAGCAAGCCTGGGCCATGGCTGCATTTTGGTTTTTCACTTCTGCAGACATTGCAATCCATTCCAGGGCGAGGTCGCATTGCAAACTGAAATTAATATCGCAGTTGAAGTTAATTTTTTACAGCCAAACCCCGACCGGGGGCCGGCCGGCCGGGCATCGCATTTTCACCACCCTGACGGGCTAATTAATTAGCTTTTTAGCTCGTTCGGCAGCATTTTTCCACTGAAGTTTCATCTCTTTTTAAGTAAAAAAAGAACGCAGGAGGAGGAAGGTTGTATTCCGGAGGGTTGGGGGGAAACAAATGGGACACACTCGATGGGTGGCATTGTTGTAAAAGTGATTGTTATCGTTAAAACAAGGCACCACCGCCCTTGACCACATCGTTGTCCCAAATTGGCTTCTATAGTGCGTCTCTGTGTGCGTTTGTGTGTGTGCTTCCGCGTGTGAAGCATGTTCGGTTGGATGAATCATCATGCTACTACTGGACCGACCGTCAGCAGCCATCGTCATCGAAGCATCGATTCGGAATATACCGTTATGGATACGCATGGATATCATATCATACGCCCACTGGCGGCTGCGAAGGTGAATAATGGCGAATGGCGTTGCTGCTGTTGGTCGCCTTTGTCATTGCAGGTCCCCCCCCCTTTTAGTATGATCCCCGTGGATCATAGCTAGAGCCCTCCGCGAGCGAGCAGGAAATGCGGGCCACACGGCCAAAGCCACGACGCGTCGCGTTCCCGTTTTACGTTCTATTGTGTAAATGACACGAAGAGCGAAGAGGCCCCGACCAGAGGCTGGGAGGAGGCCCGACTGCAATTGGTTGCAGTTTCATTTTCAATTTACAATAAAACTTGTAATGAACTCTCCCCCCTTTGCAAGTCCGAACGACAACAACAGAAAATGAAGAGAGAAAAAAAAACTGGAAACCAACCCAAAGGGTGATGCAGAGAGAGGAAGCATAATGCTGCACCACCAACTGCTCTAACTGCAATTGACACTTGCGGGGCCCACGGCTGAGGATAGGCGCCTCAGCGAGTGCCCTATCTGACCTGATCTCTCGCTCTCTCTCTCGCTCTCTGTCCAACCATTTCTTGGTCGACTGATTTCGTTCGGATTGGAGTTGTTGGTGGTGCGTTTATCGTGAAAAAAGAGCCTCGTGTTTTCTGCGTTTTTTTTGCGAGTAAATCTCGTTGTTAATTCGTTTCGTCTTGTGTTTTAGTGTCTTCTCCCGTACACACACAACGCTCGCGCGCGCCGTTCGACGTCCCGTGCTTCAGCTGATCGTTGCAGTTTGATTCTCGGCGACTTCCTGCGAAGCACCAAGGAGGTCCAAGTTTCGAGGTCACGATCGTTGTGTTGACTGCCGGAGGGGAGGCTCCTTAGGCGGTGTGCACTTCTGTGCTACGCGCATTTATTATTATTTTTATGGCTGGTGCGGCCGTCCATTTCATTGCTTTTCTTACACGCTCTTCTCTGGCTGCTGCTGCTGCTGCTGTTGCTGCCACCAAAAACAAAAGACCATCACCAGCACCGATGCAGAACTGCAGCAGCAGCAGCAGCAGCAGCAACAGTGCAGTTTGTGGAATCTTTCTCCACTTGGTGCTGGATTGTGGTGCGGCTTAAGTTGAGTATCGAAACCGAGCGTATCGGTGTGTTTTGGGAGGGGAGGGTTAAGGTGATCGCACTTGCCGACCATAAAGATAGAGATTAGGAACGGCCACTTTTGGAGGAACATTCGCACCTATCGCTGATTACCGGTGCTGGTGCTGATGAGTGTGAAACGGCCCCAGCGTTTCGGTGGTTATTGATACATTGTGGTATTTTAAAGGCGAAAAGCAAGATGTTGCAAATGGGGAATACCAAAAATAGGTACAGGGTGTCCTGTAAAGAATGCATTTTTTAGAGTTCAAACTAAGTTTTTAGTATTTCCCTACAATTAAGAAGCATTTATTTTGTTCTATAGTGTGTTTTAAATCACAAGAACACAAAATCGGTTTATGTATCAATTGCCTTTTTCGATTGCTTTTTCCTCCATAATAGGAAAGCGATAGTATATCCTTGTTAAATAGGTCTCTCACATAAAAATCCATAACTTAGGGATGCAAGCTGTCGATCATCAAACACTGGATTCAAAAATTCATGAGGTTTTGTTTAAAAATACGCTCGCCTTGACAACTGTCTCATGTTCAATGTGGAACTGCTTGGAGGCCAAAAATCTGTCACCACAAATTTGATGTTCTTCGTCAACCAAGATTGGATTCGTTTAACCGTGTGACAAGGACTCTACCTTTCTGCAATATAATATTATCAGGGTTGTTGTGGTCTGTTTTAACTCGTAGTATAACGTGTTTATAAAAACAATGTCGCAGACATCCGAGTTCTTTTTCCACAGGTTGTTTTAAAATATGGAGGTATTTTGGAACCACTGAACGTAACGTGCTCCAGGCATAATTCCAGTTCCAGGATGCAAGGAAATTTAATGTTATGTCCATTAGAACATTCTTCTGGTGCAATATAAATCAATTTGTGCAAGAATCTGATGCTGCAGAAATAGTTAAGTTCTTCCTTCTTCCGTCCAGTAAATCACTTGTGCAGTGCGCGTAGACGTTTTGATTTCCTTAAACATGGCCCTTGAAAAAAAATCGTTTAATCAGGTGTAAAGTCGCAGAATGGCATCGAGTAATCGTTGAAATTTCTTTTGTATTTTTTGCACGCATGTCGCAATTTTGTAACTTTCGACTTTTATATGAACATTCTGTTACACAGCTTCCTTTGTTATTCTGGGGTTTGGACCTCATCAGACAAATATGGGATGTACCACTTTATACCATGCTAGTCCCGGAAATCCAAATCACCAGAAAATGTATTGAAAATGTTTGCAATTTTGTATGCAGCATTGCATTAATCGCCAAACTAATGCCGTTACGATTAAATTGCGTATAAGGTGTAACCGGTACTGGCACCATTTTCTGCCGAGAACTCATATCTCAGATTTGTTTCCATTTGTTTCTCTTATTTCTTAACTCAAGTCAAGATCAGCAGGAAGACGGTAATGTCCGATGTTGACTCACATTGCTTCTGGTTCCGAACCAAGGATGAACCAAGAACCTGGAAATGTGCGGACCATAATATACACGTCCAGGTGAGGTCCTACCCATTCGTTACCGGTGCCGGTGCCGGTTGCGAGGCGAAACATTACGCGCGGCGTGCTAATGATGAAGATGAGCGGTAATAAGGAGGATGATTATCGCACTTGCCGCCACTCGTGGACGTGGACGTTTATATTACCTCTAATTGTTTCCATTTCTAAAGAGCCACGCGGTGCGCGGTCCACGCCATGTTGAATTGGATGCACTTAGGGTCCTCTCTCCCCCTTCCACCTCTGACGCAGCTGCTACCACCGGTAGCCGCCGCCGGTATCGTTTGCAGATATTTGCAATTCAACACGGTGGCAGATTCCGATTAATGACAATCGCGCGTTTGGCTTATTGGTCACTAATGCTGTCCGTCATTTCAAGGTGGCCCCCCGGACACTCTTTGTTTGGGACAGACAGACTCCGAGACAGGCTCAAGGCTGCTGTCCGATGACCATTAATCAGGAGGGGACCACGAAGCATCAATAGAAGTCGCTAATGGTTATGTCGCGAGTCAGGATCAAGGAATCGGTAGCACTTCATCAGATAGAGTAGCAGCACCAGCTGCAGCTGCAGCAGCGCTATCGACCGGAAATTGAATTCTTTGCCGGCCTTTGCGAGCGATAGTGTGCGACATTTTGCAGCGACCAAAAGGGCTCCAATCGTCATCATCATCATCGTATGGCCTTGCTGTATTGTGAGGCTGACTGAATGTCGACCAGCAGTCGACCTCGCAGAGCACTTTGTTGCAGATGTTGCTGTGAAGATTGTGACCACCGGGAAGCTGCTGGCGCTCGGAGTTAATCAATTCTCTCTGGAGGTTCGCCCCCTACTCCAAAAGGCAGGTCGTTGTGTCATTACAGCACTAATATAGGACGCATATTTAACATTCACAAAACGATGACGATGATGCCAGAGCGCGCCCAGAGTTATGCTCGGGGACACCTGGTTCCAATTTCCACGGTTGACTCCCCCTCTCAGCATAAGGCTCCCCACTTGCTAGTGCCCCTGTGCTGCTGTGCTCATTTGTAATGAGTGTTTATACATAAATCTTGGGCTAGCATCAGCAGCAGCAGCAGCAGCAGTAAAGGGGGAACTGCATCTGGATTCGGATCGGCACGATTGTCACGTAGCATCCGGTAGCACGATGATGATTGTGAAATCCCTTACAACGCTCCATACCGTAATTTGATACAAAAACGGAGGAGGCCTTGCCTGGATTGTCTCTGATTCCCTCCCCGTCCCCGTGCTCCCGTCCAGCCGTCTTAAGGAGCGGAAAATCACGTTTCTTTCATCAGGAAATGGGCAATGTAAGGGGTAGGTGTCTGGGGGGGCGGGGATGTGGTGTATCGTGAGGGTGTTGTTTGCTACTGTTGCACATTTTCATTTGTGGACCACACACACACACGCGCGCGCACACGCTTGACAACAGCTTCTGCATGTGCGTTCTTTGTCTCGTATATGCTCGGGGCCCGGGGCTAGGGATTGATCGATGGTCACGCCACTTGCCATCACCCCGCGTTTTGAGTGTTTCGTCACCGTCACCACCACCACGAACCGGGACCATGTGTGCCCGCCGTGGTGTGCCCTAAATAAGCGGCCCCGCTAGCGAAAAATGGTGACAAATCACAGCACCGAGAACGATGGCGTCGAGATGACGATATTAAAGAGGCATAACAAACACGCCGCGCGCGCGCGCGAATGGATGATTAAGTTCGATTGCTTCGGAACGGAAATGTGCTTTCCATTTCAATCGGAGTGGTGGGGGGGATTAGATTTTGGGGATTTCTTCATAGCCGTTTGATATGTTTAATGTGCGCCAGCCACTGGAAGCCTACTTAAGATTGCATCAGTACGGGTGGCCGGTACGGTTTCTCACTTTCGTCGCAGCAAGCATCCCATCGCCGTGCGTTGCGATGGTGACGAAACGGAGTATGATCGCGCAAGTTTTCAAGTGGCCACTAAAAACAAAAATACCCGCTCTACGCCTTCCATACGGCGCACTGGACGGGGCTGAGTTGGCAGCAGCATAAACAGCTCTCAATCTCGCGGACACGCCAAAAAAAAAAGAAACAGAAAAAAGAAGCAAAATCCGGCGTCACTTTGTTTATGTGCTTTTCGATGACCGATGAAACATACATTCGAATGTCGTCCCGCCGGTGGGGCGGGGTGTGGTCGGTTTCTCGGTCCAGTTTTACTTTCCTAACAGTTTATAAACGTATTATTCAACACCACACGAGACTGACCGGAGCTGCCGTTTTTGCCGTTACCGGACCCCGTTACATACTGGCCCCCTCTAGTCGGACGCTCTGGTCAGCTATTCTACCGCGCTACCGGACATTTGCGCTCCGCTCGGTATTGATTTCTTTTCGTCTAAACAATTCGCACACAAAAAAAAGTAAATTCGAAGCAAACGGTACGACCCCGGTTGCCGAACAAGCCACAAGACTGTAGACAGCGTGGTGCTAGTGACCCCTAAAGATTGATGTCGCGACTTTCTCGGCTCACCAAATAAACACCCGTTTGGATTTATGGTCCCCCACACCGGCGGGGGGTTGGGGGTTTTGACGATCGTGTTACTCGCTGCATGATCGGCAGTAAACAGTTCAGATCGCGCAAACCCCCCCGCCGTGTAGGGTTCTTCGGTTGGTTGATGGTGGATTGAAATGAATACTAGGTTTAAGTACCCAGGAGCGGTGGGGAATTTTGTATGATTTTTAACGCCCTATCTGGCGCAGTCAATGGTTAGAAATTGGCGCCACTATTCCTAAGACAGACATCAACCTAATGTTGACCATAGGCCACGCAAAACATATGCTTGAGGGCTAACAATGTAATGCTATACCTTCGGGGTTGAATCGCTTTTTTTATAGGTGTTGCTGCATGGTAATTTTGTCAGTTTGGATGGGTTAGCGTCATAGATCATGTATCGATCATTGAATTTTATATGTTTATACCCAGCAACACAGATTTTTATTTCCAATAATTGCATAACTGTCCAACCGGTAAAATTGCGCAACTGTAAGAAATGCGGGTGAAACTGCTGAAATACTTTTTATTTAAGATTCAATCGTTTGAGTAACTATTGTTCCAAGATCTTCACAATGTCACTTTAAAGTGCACAACAGAATACATTCGCAATTTATTTATAATTTGTACCATAACTAGCTAAACGGCCCACTTACAGGGTAAAGCGATTATTCGGAATTTTCACATTTCTAGTGTATGCAAAATAACAAATGTACCGGAATGTAATAAGCATTGCTTTTGGGTAATTTAAAACCATTCAATTTGACGGGATAGCAATCACCTTTTTATTCGAAAATTACACATGTGCGGCATGTTGCAAGCTGTTTGAAGACACATATCATATCATTAAGAGCGTTCGTTTTATGAAGTAAACCAATAAGTCACCTTATTTTTAACTTTCTCATAGGAAAATAGATCCTGCACAGCCAATGTGCGTCCGATCGCTGATAAAAAAATTATTATATCAGGTGTATAAATAGAAACTCGCCGTTTTTTCTCAAGATTTGAGGCTTTATTGTAAAAAACTCCTTACATACTCATTCTTCAAAGTAATTGCCATAGTTAGCCACAACTTTTCCCTATAATTTGGGCAGCTTTTGAGTTCCTTGTGGGAAAAATTGTTCATCTTTCGACGCGATCCATGCATGGATCCAATTTTGGGTGTCCTCGAAAGAACGGAAGCGCTGCTCGGCCAGGTCATGCGTCATCGATCGGAAGAGATAGTAGTCTGATGGAGCAATGTCTGGAGAGTACAGCGGGGGGGATAGTATGTGCCATTTTAATGTTTCCAGGTATGTTTTCATGACTTCCGTCTTCGAAGCCGTTCGATGTCCCTCGGCTTCAAATCGTGCGGCACCCAGTATCCTAGTTTCTGGATCATTCTAAGGACTTTTAGCCGATGCGATATTGCTTGTTACGTCACGCACAATAAGTCTGCAAGTTCCTGTTGCGTTTGACAAGAATCTTCTTCCAGAAAAGAGTTCAATTAGGCATTTTCGAACTTTGTGGGACACTGCTTGTCTGGCACGTCATAATCGCCATTTTTGAACTTGCAAAACCACTCCCGACGCATTCTTTCACTAATGCAGGCTTCACCATAAACATTTACTATCATTCGATGCGCTTCAGCTGCATTTTTTTTTGTATGAAACACAAAAAGCAACACTTCCCGCAAATGGCACTTATTCGGCTGAAACTTCGCCATGTTCGCACATGAATAACTCAAAGCAGGGTGAAAATAAACAAACGAGATTTTGGGGAGTTGTGAACAGATGCCCCAGCTGTAATTACCAGGGTTTTGCATATTTTTATCGATTAATTTGCAGCTGCTAGACTCCTTAAGGGAAAACGGCGAGTTTCTATTTGTACACCTAATAGGATTGCTCTAAGTCTAATGAACATAACCATCCAAGTGCTCCGACCACCAAAGCTAGAGAGATGCATCTATTTGTACTTAGGAATAAGAGAATAAACAATCGAGGCATGCCTTGATCCATCCAGCCTATAGCAAATGCAAGACCGAATGCAAGAGTTGTTATAAATGTATCTTCATTCCATTTTTATTCTCGGATTTTCCCTTTGAAAAAATTGAAATTTTCACTACTGGTACATTTGTTTATTTGCTTATTATTTTGTTTCATGAATTTACGTTGCAATTCTTAAAGAATATTTGTTTGAAATATTGAGAGCACAGATAAGCTAAAGATGATTCACCATCGGATTCTGTAAAGGGATGAAAATTCACACGGGACAGTTTATTGGCAGCTTAACGCGATCAAACACAACCGCATTTTTCTGAATCTTTGAAGCACCCGGACGTGCCGGACGTGCGATCACATTAAGCTGGCAATTTAGCTTGAAGAGAAAAGTTGAACAAATCGTTCAATCGACCGCGGGGGAATAATAGCGGCTGAGTCATTGCTGAGACGGTAGCGCGCGACGATTGCCTTGAAGTTCATGATCATGGCCTCAGTGGCAGGTCATTTTGGTGTCCATTACCGGCGAACCCACCACCGTTTCCTCCTTGCTGCTTGTCTTATGTGATGAGCCTGATGTCTGTTACAATAAGACGTAAATATTAGCTGACCCAGCGATCTATTCTATCGAGACATTATGATTAGTGCTGCACTGGTGCGATTCCATGTCTCTCCGAGAGTTCGGAAATTTGTAAGAAATGATAAGCTTGTAACTTGTAACATTACATTAGAAATAACATCGTTGTTTGCAATCTTACAATCCAAAACTATCAACTAACGTTATTGTAATGTATGCCAGACCCTGTAGTGTTTGAGGTAAGTGAAGTTAAACGAAAATTCCAACAGGTTCAACGACGAACCATTTCTTTTTTACTTCCATTTGCTTCCCTCAACCTATCAATCCACGTGATGTTTGGCATGTACTTTGGAGGCCAACCTTACCGGGCAGAATGGCACGGCTCACTGCAGCACTTGCTTCTTATTTCCTTGCAGTTCACCCCCACCTTACGCTAACGCACGGCTTACGGTGTTGAGATCGAACGCATCTTTCCAAGAACCTGCCAGGGTGTGTTTACTGTGCGCGTTGCGGGAAAACGTGACACGCCGTCGATTGCGTGCGGGATTGGACATTCGACAGAGCAACCGACGACACCTTCTCATCGTCGTCGTCGTCGTCGTCGTCGTTGTCGTCTTTGCGAATCCGCGTGGCTTATATGAAGATAAAGGAAATAAAGGAACAAACAGTCCGATGATGGCCAACTCGTTCTTCGCTATCACACTATCCATATACACACACACACACACCGTACACACCTGCACGTGGCGATACCTCTGGTCCCCCAGACCAGAGCCTCTGGTCCTCAACAAACGATGCCCTGGTGGTGGTCGTTTCAGCCCGGGACATTAGTTTCATTAGGGGCTGGGTTTGCTGATGGTGGATGATGGTGTCCCGAGGCCCCGATAATAATGATGGAGGCTCGTGTGGGCGCGACTTCGTTTCGGGCTTCGTTTTTCTCACGTACGCCAATGAAGCGAAGGCGAAAGACAAACGGGTTCCAATTGGGGGGCGGGGGACGAGCAAAGGGGGTTGATGTTCACCGTTGAGATGATGGTGATTCATATATGAATCTGTGCTGTCGATCCACTCGATTCACTCGATGATTAATAAAAGTAATTTGTGTGTCTGTGTGTGTTGAAGATGAGCTATCGCTATTCTCTCGCTCCAGATTTTCTCCAGGTTGTGTTTGATCCGAAAAAAAGAAATAAATAAAACAGCCGATGTCGAGTGCTGCAGGATCACAGGAATCTCTGACGAGGGTTCCGCACTTATCATGTCCATCCTATTGTCTCACCATGCACCATAACCCTTTCCAAACAACCGGAACAACCGGGACCAATAAATCATCAATTACCAGCAGCAAAGCTTTCGGATCGCTAACACATTCGCATGTGAGTCATGCAGTCAGGGCATGAATTTGAGAAATTATTTTATTGCGTAGAAACGAAACGAAACGCAAAAAAGAAGAAAAACAATCGAAGACACCGGCGGCACTCACGCGATCGGGTTTAATTACAGCGAGCGGAATCCGTTAAATACTTTTCTCCATGAATCATAACACACCACCACGAAAAAGGGGTTGGGGGGTCTTGTCTCTAGCAATGCGATCCACATTTTACGCTACATTGCGGATTAACTGCCTTTTGCTGTTTCTTGGCGCATAAGTCATGCACCTCCATTACTCTCTCTATCTCTCTCCGTCTCTCTCTCTTTCTTGATGGAAGAAATCGAAAACTTGGCGACTTAATTGGCAACTTGGGTTTGCGTAACGCGCAAAACGATGGGTCACCGGGAACGATGCTTGACCAAATGGACTTTACCCCGATCTATCTATGGGCAGGCATCGGCTGGCAGCTAATTGATTCTTGTGCCTGCCTTCTCCTGGACCGCTGGAAGTTTGACCAAAAGTACAAAAAATGGGGAAACTGTTCAACCAATAAAAAAAATATCAGAATAGAAGAAGGAGCCGGAGCGTGAGGTGGACAATAAATCGCAGCATCGATTCCACCGGGCACATAGAGGGGGAAAAGGATGCTCTCCGTGTGTGTATGTGTGTGTATGGAGAAAGCGGGCATCCGTCCCATAAATAAATTTTATGCGATTTCACAGGACACGCCTGGACACGGACCTGGAACTAGAATGCATAGAAGTGGCCTCGCATGCACCAAAGGACCCTATGCAAGGGATGGTACATAGAAGCAGAGAGAGAAAGAGAGAGAGAGAGTTGGTCAGCCAGTCGATGGCTCGATTTTCCACACGAGCTGTTTGCCAAAACTAATAATTGGCTGCATTATAAATCATTGTACTTTTCTGCAAGTCTCGGCACCTTTCAGCTTTCAACTCCCGGGCCCCCTCCCCCTGGGTTATCCTCGCGAGAAGCGTACGAGAGGAGAGGGTTTCAAAATATTCGTTTCCTCTTTTCCACCGTCGCTAGGCGATGGATTCCAGCTTCAACGCTGCCGGCTCAAACGCCGCGTGTGTCTGTGTGTGTGGCCAGCATTCTTAGCCGGAACGTCTTACGTTCCAATAGAATTCTTGCTCGCTGCCTCCCCTCCCCCGGGATCTCACTGGTCAACACCAGTGCGCCATATTTGTGCCAGTGTGTGGTTCGGGATGCATCACACAGCTGGATGCACCTCTTGATGATTCGTTCCTTAACAGCAGCAGGCGCTGGCCTGCCACATGTGGCCTGCCGTGGAGAAGGAGCAGAAAAATCGAGAAGCAAAATTCTTGCCAAACCCATCGTATTATGGTTTCCGAGCGAACGCGCTGATGCGAAAGGATTGGGGGGATGCATACAAGGCAAGGAAACATACAAAAACCCCGCACCACTCCTTCTGTGGCCAAATCGTGGTAAAGCTGTCACCTAACGTTATGCTTCTTCCGCAGCAGGCCTTGGACCGACGACGACGACGTGGACGACGACATCATCGCCGATGCAGCAAAATTTAAAATTCTTTTCCGTTGACATGCATCAAGTTTTCGGTTTTTGTGTGTGTGTGTCTGGTGGCGGCGCGCATTGACCATCAGAATTTATGTGCCCAATATCAGCTCACAACAGCGCAAACATGACACATTTTGGGGGGCGCGAAGAGCTTAAAATTCCATTCACCAACAAAACGATGCACGCTGAACGAATAAGACACTCTAGCAGTTGGGTAAAAGTAGTTTAAACCAAATCACACCACCACCATCACGCTCTCTCTCTCTCTCTCTCTCTCTCGATATGATTTTTCGAGCAAAATAAAGTTATGGATTATCCGATGACAGAAGGTTAATGTGCCAATTTTATATGTTTCTCTTCGGTTTCGATTCTCTCTCACTCGATCACTACATTGGCACCATTGGGTTGACCAAGTTGGCCAAAACTTTAGTTGGCCAATGTTCGTGGTGGTTCTGTGGCACGATGGCAAGATGGATAAGTCCCGCTGCTGAATGCTGATCGAAGCTTGCATCGGGACTCAGGACCGTCATTGCAGTGTTGCGATAAAACCACCAAGAACAGTAGGAAGGATAAGAGAGGTAGAAACAAAAGTCAAAAAAGGATTTACGTGAGTCCTTTGCGTCGTCGTCGTGGTCGCCGTCGTCGTGGGTTTGACAAGTCATATGTGGTGGCCCCGGGAACGTGCGTACGTGCGGTGTATTCCGAGAAGCTGCTGATAATGGTGATGATGCTCGGAGCGCATCGCTTCAAAACCCTTCATCCAATACCCTTGAACGGCTACCGAAATCGATGACAGTCTATGATTTACCACTTTTATGTGCCTGTTTTTCCAATATTCATGACCTTCCTTCTCGCTGTGTGTGTGTGTCGCTGTCGCTGTCGCTGATCGCCAAAGTTCTCCACTCGGGGTTAATATATGGTGTCATTTCGACAGATTTACAATTTTCGTTCGCACGTCGCACACAATCATCATCCATCGAGCGGGTTCGACCGGAGCAAAGCGCGCGCGAGAGAGGAAAATCTATAGCAGCGATAAGCGTGCGTGTGTGTGTGTGTGTGTGCTTGAAATAATTTGGATCCAGGACAAGTGCGAGCTTTTATTGAGCAAAACTTTGGCCTCAAATTGCACCACACTCTTTCTTGATGATTGTTTGTTTTTGAAGAGCGATATTTTCCCCCGTTTATTTATGAGCACTTGTTGAAACTGTTTTTAATGTCTATTTGTGAGAAAAAAGCACAAGTGAAATAAATTATTTATAATAAAATATTTGCTCCTAAAAACGTAAGCGAACGTTTGTCAAAACTTGTCAACTACTGTTTGGGAAGCGAAGATATCTACGTTCCATCCTGTTCCGTTGCCAGTTCATCGTAGAACGGGCTATCCCAACGAAAGCGGCAAAACATTTTCCGGTATACACCGACAACGACGACGACGACGACGACGGCGGCGGCGCCGACGTCGGTTTGGGGCCGGTCAAGCAGCGCGCCGGCGACGCGCCTACCGAGATCGGGGGGCCTACAATCTCGTCATCGCACCAACACCAATACAAGCGCCGACAGCGACGCACGACAACGACAACCGGTTGAACAGCTGAGATTCGACGACGCCAATAAAACTGGTTGTTGCTGCTGCTGCTGCCGCTCCCCCTGTCAAGCACTCCTCCACCACCCAAAAAACCACCCCAGCAAGCCGAAGGGGCCGCGGACTCGTCTTCGCACACGAACTTGAACATGATTTTCCCTCCCGTCGTCGTTGGTCGTTGGTTCGTTAGGCCTACTACTACACGCGCTGCTTGATAAGTTGCTTTGATTCCGGGGTAATGTCATAGCTTTGACTTTCCGAACAACACGATTGCTTTAATGCTACAAATGTGCGTTTGTGAGAATGTGTTAACGAGCCACTCAACACAATAGGGTCACAGTGCGGTGGACAAATGTTTTCCGCGACTTATCGAGCAGTCCTATCGAGCAGGATGCATGCAAACTGACGCCATTCGGGAGGGCAAAAGCGCAGGCATGATGGAGCCACGGAATGGGCCGAGTTTTCCCGTACGCCGTACGTCACGCACACTACCGACTAACCGCATTGCATTAGTGTGTGCGCACGCTTCTTGCTCCTTTTGCAAATCACTTCCTCTATGGCATGGCAGAACTGGGCCGGGTCGGGCCGGGCCGGGGGGTTAGAAACCGAGAACATTCAACAGCTATTTACGGGCGGGTTTCCCCAATTTTCCTGCTTCACTTGCCCGCCTCCCCGTCTCCCAGTGTACGCGTGCGGTGTTATCGTGTGTTTGCGATGCTTATGACGCGCCGTGTTTTCCTTCGCGATCGCGGGTTTTTCTTCTCCGTTTCTATTCACTACGTCACTACGGCTTTGCATGCCTGGTTTGTGAAGTTTGTCAGTTTTATTAGAAAGAGGAGGCTGATGGCTGGCTGACGACACACCTTTTACGTGGCGTGGCGTGTAGCTGGTAGAACTTAGACTTGCAACGCACTTCGGTTTACACACGACGTCATGCGTAGCTGTTACGTTGTTTTCTTGGTAGCTTTTTGCAGGGATTCCCCTCCTACCAATTGTTTGGGATTCCCTTTTTGGCGTGAAGATAAATTGCATTATTGGGGATGCTTACTTGGTATACAGTTTCTCAATTTGGTGAACAATTTTCGATATTTTTGCAACACATCGTAAAGCGTATCTTGTTTATCTTCAATAAGTATAGGATGCAGTAGATCACTAGTCAATAGCAGGATATTTTAAGACAAAAAATAAGACCTTAAAAAGACTAGCTAGATGAAAATATATGCACATAGATAACGTTCTTTTAATATGTGTAAGGTTCTTTTAATATGTGTAAAAAGGACAATACACCTTGAACCAACGGATTTTTGCATGGAAAAACTTATAACTATATAATAACCCGGCATTTGTTAATATTTTACATACAATATTTGCTTTTATGATAACACATAAGCACCTAGCATATATGTAAGTATGAGTTAGCATGCACACAAGGGCTTCATAAAGAAACGGCCATCACAACGTTGGACTTTGATTTTTTTCTTCAATATTCTAGACATTATAGCAATAGCAGTCCCTTGCATTTATAAAATGGTTGAAGGAATCAATAAAAGAGACGCCAGATGCGCCTTTTTGGATAAGTTATAAAAAACATTGGCTTTCGCTAACACTGAAAAACGTATGAATAATATTCATTGTATGAAGCATTTTCGAGCTCGCTCAGTGATTGAAGCATTCTTCGGAAAACAAATCAATCTTCCAGCAAATATTGTGGCTACACAAATCAGCGGTAGAGATACAGTTACTAGCAAACGAGACTGTGGCCTTTTTTTACACGAAGGTTATCATCTTCCCAATTACGTAATAAAACATTCAAAAGTCGCATATTTTCGCATGTTTGACGCGGACTCAAAATCAATGAAAATGTTTTTATCGGCTTTTGAAAATAATAAAACCCATTGAAATTCGATTTGATACGCTGCAAACTAAATTTATGCGTACACAAATAAGAGAAACGAAAAAAGATAACAAAAATGTGTCTTTTTACAATTTGAAAAGTTTCAGGCCATATTTTTTACTTTTCGTGTAGTTGAGGATATGCTAAACATATATTGAAAAGAGAGAAATTAATTTGGTGTGACTTGCAGGTAGAAAAAAGTGCTTAGAACGCACCATATACGCCCATAGAAATACATGTAAATGCATAGCGGTCTGGCCAGACCCATCCGTTTGTTCGAAGGGTATCGAAACATCCGTGGGTACGAGGGTTAACTGAGCAAATTGCCATCGTGGTTGTGTGGCTTCAGAAATTGCACATACAATGAAGTTTCGTTTTAGGTTAAGTAAATAAGTATTAGCACCAAATGAAATATTTTTTCTTGGATCGTTGATTTTTTTTGCAACTAAGTTAGTGCGACTTTTAAAAGTAAGTAAGTAAGAAAGTTTTCTAGTTGATCATTGTTCAATCGATCCCATATAAAAAGCTCGAGTCGTGCTGCATTTGATAGTCGTCCTTGATGTTCCTTTCGTCGTGTATTTAAAGTATAGGTTGCAGCAGTTGGATATCCGATTCTGCTAGATTCTAGACACAGTATCTTCATGGACAACGCTGTAACAAAGCCGACCGTCATCACGCCCGTAGTACAATCCTGCATAGAGAGAGAAAGAGAGAGCATTGCAGTGCATCGCAAACGCAGCTACGATCGGATCGCCAACAGCGATGAGTAATTGGTGCATCCAACCGTAAAGACTCTTCCGCATCCATCACGCGCGGGAGTACGGCCAATGTCAGCAGCAGTATGCAGTTCGATTCAACAAAACAAACAAACAAAAGCAACACACACGTCAACCACTCGCTTGGACCAAGGCGGCTCATCGGAGGTTCATCCCGCTATCCATATGCACCGTATGGACCACCGACTGTCTGCTAGACAGACACACACACATACCTGCACACGCACCTGCAGCACACGGATTAACGGGAAGGTTTTGTCGTTGTCACAGCGCAGGAAAACTATTTTTCCACCACAGCAGTAACCCCACGTCGTCGTGTCCTTGATCGTCGCGCATCGACGATGAATTGCGTCGCAAAAAACCCTCCCCCTAAGCAAGGTGGGAGGTACAAGTGCGACCGATGTTGTGCGGGATTTGGTAGTGCACATGCATGGTGGATGGGGAGTGGGGGATTTGATGATTAATAAAATTTTCCCTCCTACCGTGGAGAGTGGAGACGGGTCCAACTTTTCCGCATCGTCGTCGTCGTTGCCGTCGTTGTCGTCGTGGTCGTTGGTGTGGCGTGCGGTGTTGGTGGCCGTGGGAGAGAATTTTCCATCCCATCATTTAAATATTCCTTAACAGAGCGGGAGAATCCCGAAGGGCACACAGCAAGAGGGCCCCCTGGCCACGCCTGGCAGAGGTTATGGATATGGGGTTTGGGAAAAACTCGGAAAAATTCTTGACTGATGAGCATCGTTTGTGTTGTGCCATGAACACACACACACCCAAACACACATACACTGGCACACAAGATGGACAACTTGTTTGCACGAGTATGGTGAGGAAGATATGGCAATGTGGCAAATGCCACAAGCTGCGACAGAGAATAATGGCTGTAACAAAGGATGAACCACCATGTGGCAAATAGTGTAGCATATTTACTCCGGGAACCTTCCAACCGAACCAGGTAACTGCGATCCGCTTGCGCATGGTTTGCGAACGAATAAAGTTCAGCAAAAAAACAGTGTTCCTTGAAGGAGCACCATATCACTGGACCTGCATTAGCAACAGCGCTTCAAAGTGCCGCCATCAGTTGCTATGGTACATTTACCTAATGACGGAACTTCGGTAGCAATTATCGGGAAATGCGTGAATGCAAAGCACATCAATCGGTTCAACGTGACCTTTTTGTGTGTGTGTGTGTGTTTCTGCAAAAGGTAAGCTGTTCCGCTGGTAACGGTCAATTAAAGAAAAAAGGAATGTGCCAAACGGGGAACATTCTTCGCGGTAGAAAATGAATATGCCACCTTTAAAGGTCCACAATAATTAGTTATCGTTTTGTGAATATTTGAATGGCATAAAAGTGATATCTGTTGTGATAAGGTTGTGAGTTGGTATTATACTTGGCGTAATAAGAATAACACCACATTAAGCTGAATTCACCTTGACACTAATTTCACAGATTTTTTTTGGGGTTTTTATAAGATAAGGAGTCTCTGTGGGTTAAACAGAACATCTTAGATTCGAGGTAAAAATCAACTCAATCAAGGCTCTCGTATAGATAGATAGGTCGAAGAAACGTGTAAAAGAAATGGTTCAAGGAAATTTCGTATAATCTTATTCAATAAGAGAAGAACATCAACATAAATCCGGGTGGGGTTGGCGTTCCTGGTCACTGTATGTTGCGTACAATGAGTTCCGGCAAGTAGTGGGAACTTCGAGATGAATCCCTGGCCGTATAACGGAAGAACGGAATCGTTTTGGATGAAAACAGATCTGCATTTTTGAATAGGAATTTTGGAATTGTTACTTTTCGAGGAATGCTGAAGATAACATAGAAATGTTGTAGATAAGTTTGATTTATCATACCGTGTCTGGACATTGATTATCGCAAAAATAGTGCTACAATCCACAACTCACTAAAAAGAGGATTTCTGATAAAAAAAATGTAGAGGTTCGCGATTGATCAGCCACTTCTCTGTATCTGAAACCCATCGAGAACCTTTGATCTATTCTTACATGTCGCGTTTTTAGAAAAGCAATTCGACAATGTAATCATGCTCAAATGTTGAGTTTGAGGAAGACTGGGAACAATAGATAAGGAAACGTTTGAAACACTGATTTTGTGCATGAATTCCTTTTCAATTTGAAGTCATTTGTAAAGATTTATATTCAGTATTAAATGTTAAAAACATGAAACTTGATTAATTTTGAAAAATAAAGATGGATTTCGTTGAAAATCATAAGCGTTCTTTTAGTTTTTCTAGATTAACTTTAAAAAAAACGGTCCCATAAAACAACACTTCTTCACTCTGCTGTAATCCGTAAAACAAATTAAAACATAGAACAGAAATCATTCAGTTGAAGCTCAAGCATTCGTCTACAAAAGAGAAAAAAGGCTGACTGGTGCTATTTCAATTTCGCTCCGCATATTATTTGCAACACTCCGAATAACTCAAACGTAGCAACAAAAAAATATGATACACTCGTTGAGACGGTCAGTTTATCCATCTGTCAATTGAGTGGAAACGATTGCATATCGTAACATTGCGTTCCGATAAGTTATCTAAGCAGCAAACACAGCTGGTCTCCGGTTCCCGGGGACCAGAGACCTGACACCACCTTCCGCCACTTGCCCCGATCGCCTGGCGGTCGGTGTTGCTAGACGGCCGCTTCGTTTGCATCAAACATTCCAGAATTCTTTTACCAGAGCATCAGCCCGATATCAGCTGGCTGGGCTGGGCTGGTTCTTACAGTACACATGGCCGCTCGGAGAAGGCATTCCAGACATTGCTGCAAATCAGCCAGTGGTCGCCAGGGGCGGCCCCCAGGCTGTGTCTCCAAGGAACGCCGGCTTGGTGCGCCACCCTGTAGCCACCCCTAGCAACACGCGGTGTGTTGTTTGTTCAGGTGGACCAACAGACATCATCGGACATCGGCCGGTGAGCCATCGAATACCATTCCATGCCAATGGACTATTGCATCTCGTTGCTCTTTTCCGTCGCCTACTTTGAGTTCCACGCACCGTATAAGGTCCGCATAAGTGTTATGCAACAATCAATGCGATTGTTAAAAATTTAACCAAAGCAACCAAAGGTCCGGTGTCCCCGTTCCTTGAGTATTTCCACGCACACACTTTCCATAAGTCATGAGACGAGCACAATCAATACCATCGAGCGAATCGATGAGTAGCGTCATGTTAGTAGTTAGTTTGAGGTGTACTAAGTACATACGGCAGAACATTGGCGTGCGAATACCACGTGAGAATCACGTTCCGCGATTCGAAGAGGATCATCTCTAGCTGTTCCACTTCCGCGGAACTTCACACGTTTTTACCGACCGTCACTAGCGTGTAGCGTACGCGATTGCGGCTTCGATGCAAAGTTGCCGGCACCGACAAGTGCGGTGCCTTGCGGTACGACTTGGTGCGTATTTAGCTCGTGGTCATTCAACCGGCAAGCCTCCTTGGGCTGCCCCACGATGATGGTCCCTGGATGGGCTGGAAGCTCGGTGCTGTTGCGCTCAAACCCGGACATCCGGACGACGGCAAGCAGCAACGCACTACACGGCCGGCAACTCGGCCGGTGCCGGTGATTCATGCTGTGTGTGTGTGTGTTGTGCAGTTCAATGCAACGATTATCATGTTCGCGTTCAAGCGCTTGGCGCTGGATCTGCCCCTCAGGCGTTTCGGATGGCGTTTCGAGTTGCGTTGAGTTGTGCCCCTTTGATTCATGCCACTGCGATGATTATTGATATGGCTATAGCCATAGGGCAGCGAATTCGCGGAATAATAAATGATTTGTTTTATTTATTAAAGCTCGTGTTAATTGCGAGTGGAACTAGTAGGTTGTTTCATATGTACTTACGGGGTTTTTTTTCTTACAGATGTCAATGATCATTCTTTTGTGTTGGGCTTTTGGCGACGTTTTTAAGCAAATCATCACAAATATTCAATGATACATTGTTTACAATAATAAAAATAGAAAATGATCCAGATCGAAGCGTAAAGAGTCACTTCAAATGATCTCAAAATGTTCCATTCATCAAGAGAAGATTATGTGGTTAGTTGGGAGGGATTGAAAGGATACGGAATCTTTTTAACCTCTTCCGAGGAACGAAACGAATGATTTGAGTGTCTTTGGCCAAAAACTGATCAAATTGAATGCAACCATCAACAAGATACGACCAGATTGTGTCAATCGTGAAGGTTTCAAAATTCAGCAGGACATTACTGTAGACCGGCTGCATATTTATGCCCTTGCCCAACATTTAGAGAACTTTCCTACGATCTCTTGATACACTATAAATATTGCTCTGAGCTGAGTCAGACTACAGATTTTTTTCGATTTTTGCAGAACTGCTTAAATGGCTAAACTAATAAGGAAAAAGAAACTATGAAATCGCACATCGTCCAGGTTTTTGACGATAACAACCGGAAGATCAACCACCGATGAATCTTGAAGATGCCAAAAAGACGTCAAAATATCATATAACAAAATGAAATATACATCTTTGACCAACCGTCACTCTAAATATTTACGAAATAGTATTTATTTTCAGTTTTTAAATCAGAAATTACTTATAAAACACGCTAGCAATACCCATAAGATGTCATTACGCCATTTGCTGTCGATTAAACAACGCGAGCACTGCTTCAAACGATCCGATGTAATTGTTTTGTTTCGGCGGACAATGTCCTGCGCCTAAATCCTTCACTTCAATGAAGATTTATTAGCTACATCCGATAACAAAATGATCGTAATTAAGTTATCGCTTTAATGGCCAATCCGGCCATCCGTCTATGATTCTTAAATGGTTGTTTAGCGCGTTAAGCTCAATCCCCTTCCAATCACGCGGTGGTCTGCCACACGGATTCAAGCAAATTCAATATCCTATATCTTGTTGGAAAAAAACAAACAAAACCCGGCCTAAACTGCACCACTTTTTGTTCCTAATCAGCAGCAGCAGCAGCAGCCCACTGACAGCGACTGAATGATCGATTGATGCCGGAACGAGAACGCGTGTGGCGCACACTTGGGTCACGCTTTCTTATCGCACTTCCACGGTAAATTCATCGCCGTCGTCGTCGATCGTCGTCGCCGACGCTCGTCGCCACTGCGCAAAAAGGGCGCCGAAGCATAAGGGCGAGGAAGATAAACTATATAGCCAGTGGCGGGACCCGACAGCACCGCCTGTGGGAAATGTGATACTCTCTCTGTCTCTGCCTCTGGTACAGGACACCATCGCGATCCGTTCTAGGGTTCGCGATCTTGGCTGCGCAACGCACTGGATCGCGCACACACACACACACACGTGAGGAGGCGCGTCGACCATAAATCAACGTGCCCGGTCAAGCAGAAGCACGAATTGAATGCTTAGTAATTAATTTTATCGAGAAACTGTCGACCAGCCGCTCCCTTTAACCCAGAAGGGAGGGGGGGGGGGGTGCTTTAAGTGTTGGGCGCGCTGACACACAGAAGCACCAGAACGATCCTGCTCCTCCTCCCATCGTAATGGAGAGCGATGCTGGAGAAGCAGTAGTCGGCAGTCGAAGTCCGTTGCCATGAAACGAACCGGCTGGTCAGCTGTGGGGTTGTATGTTTGATTTTGAAGCCGAGCCGAGCTGAGGCGAGGCGGCTGTCAGCGTGAAGATCAGAGTAGCCGGCGCATGCCGTACTCGTCGTTGCCGTCGCCGCTTGCTGCTCATGCTTATCATGCTACTCCCGGGGTAGGTTCGACCGTCGTCGGTCGGCTTGGTCGGCTTGGTCCGCGGCACAATCCCTCAGCCAAAGACTCAAACTCAGAAGGCTCGCCCGGCCCGGCTTCTTGTAGAAGCCGCACTCGCGCTTATCGCGCCAACGCGTACGAGCAAGTTTTGGATTCAGCTTCAGCGTTCAGCGCGCGTCGTTCCCGTGATCTCAACGCGATCGCGTGTTTCAATGACACACCGCCAAGAGGCGAACTGAACCGCTGGTTGGGAACCGGGGCTGGCTGGCTGGCTGCTTCCTGCCCACATTACGCCGATGTTCCGATCCTCCGATCCTTTGATTGACCGGCCACTGACCGAATGCGAAGCGAAGCATTCGCGCTTGCACTAATTAATGGCGGCGATAAAATGGTGGTGGTGCAGCATCAGTGCGACAGGCGGATGACCCCTTACAGCACACCAGTTGACAGCTCTGAACTGTGCGCACAGCAGGCCTTGCCGGCAAGATTAAGACTGCATCGCAGCACCCTGTGGTGTGCAATAATGAGTTATGGAATTGCTCGTGGAATGTCATTAGTGGATTGATCGAAATTTCGACGCCAGGTTATCGATTCGGGATCGATTCGAGCCCCCCCCGGCCAATCATTCATGTGCATTAATTATGACACTTTATATGCCTTCCATGCCCCCTCCCTGGTTACGGCAACCATGTCTACCATGAGCAAAAGAATGGCGCCCATTTATCAAAGCAGAAAAGCAAAGCATCGACCGAGGGGCAGAGCAGTGTCTGAGACGTTCTCGTGAATCGTAATCGTCTTATTGTACACGTTTTCGTGGAATTATTTTGATGCCACTCCCGATGGTGTGTGCAGCATCATGCTGCAGATCGTTTACGCGCTTGTCATCAGCCTCGGTGCGTCAGCCGTCAACATGCGACGCCAGCGAAGAATCCTCTGATAAAACCAGCGACTAGACAGAGGGTGGTGGTGGTGGAGACGCAGCTCCGCGCGGCTTCCTGAAAGAAGAAGCCAACTAGAGCCAGATCCAGAGCCAGACTGATATATCAATACGAAATTCCCAGTGCTTTGATGTTGTCGAGCGAATGAAACGAAAGTGAAATCACTCGGCATGTTGGCATAAGAACGTGGCGTGGTGTGCACCATTTTGAGTGCCCCTACACCCCTGTGGCTGTGCAGACTTGTGTGTGTTTGTGTGTGTGTGCCGGCTGGTACCCCAAATAACCGCTTTCATGTTTCCATGGACTGAATTCGGTTTTCATCTCGTTTTTTTCATTTATTTATTTATTTATGGCCAGTGGAAAACCGATGCTGCGCTGGAATACCTGTGTCGGTGCCGGTGTTGACTGCGACAGTGCAGGGTACATACAGAACAGCGCGCACGCTGGCAACAGGCGAACCGGCACATAATTGAATTACCTTTTTTCTGTAGAAATGTACACTCCCCCTCCTGCCCTTCTCTACTTACCTCTTAAGCCGCAGAACAGCCGCAGGTTTTCAATCTTATGCCGCGAGAGATCCACAAGAACCGCACCGCAGACTCCATTGGGGTTGGCTCTCGAATTCGAATTGTCCGGGTTGATTACAAGCCCAGATGCAGCTATTAATTTCCACGAAGCAGTAGCATTGCCGCATAAATTATGCTGTATTCATTTGATCCATCCAATGAGTGAAGCGAATGGCTGTGTCTGGTGTAGCGATGATACGAGATGATGATGATAATTCGGTCTACCGTGAAGCATCGCGTACGCGAAAGAAAATAATTATTACCACAGATAATGCGGCAGATAATAATGTTCTTAGAATGATCAAATAAAACCTTGTCATCTAGTCACAAATTCCAATTTGGCTCGTTAGATACCTGAAAGAACGACTGTTCCTTAAACAAATTATGGTTATACTCACGGGTCATGGAACATCGTTTACGAATCAATACATTCAAGTATCCACATTCTAAGTATCTGCATTTATTGTTCGATTTTCTCTCTCTCTCTTACAGTGACCGGCATAAGTAAAAACCCACCCCTGAGACGTTTTTTTTACATTTTCGATTATAAATTCCACATTTTCGATCGTAAAGGGCAAGTTTTGTGTTTTTCTTGAAGGTGTAACATTACTCCTTCAGTTTCACTGGCTTTAGACTCCATTGGATCAATAGCAAATTTGTGAGAACTGTTTAAATAAGAGATGGTCGATCGTGAGGGTGACAAAAGTAAAAGCCACATTCAATCAGCATTCCTAACAATTAATATGATCATTCCTTAGCCCGGATTTCAAATTAAAGGCGTTTTAATGTGGCATCTACGCGATTTCAGGAGTGCATCCAACAAGTTGAATGACCTCACAAAATTATTGGTTTTTTTTAATAGTATCATCGTTCTTAATGAAATTATTATCAAAAATTGCCCACAAATTCTCAATCCGATTAAAATTACGGCTTTGAGAAGGTCGTTCGAGAAGGAGGGATGCGGGAACATAAAACATAAAACATAAAACGGGAACATAAAAAAGTATCAGTTATTTTAACGGCTTTTACTTACTTGCCGGTCACTGTATCTACATTCTAGGTATCTACAGGTTTATTGTCCGATTCTCTCTCTCTCTCTCCCTCTTAGCTTGAACCTCTTCCCCTTTAAAAAGGGCTGACGACTGCGAATGTGTACGGAAGATGCGCTGCTATTAGTGGCCACGTCATCGTTGGCCTATCATCCGAACTCCCCGCCCTCCATATTCTTCACCCAATACTCGCTATCAATAATAATAGTCGGGTGTCAATTGGACATGGTTCTGGACCGCGCTCTGCACCGACACGACAGCGTGCCGCTCGAGGGGTTGAGGAAAAGCAGGAGATCTCGTGTTTCCATTTCTTCCCGCGTTTTCGATTACCTTCCGTGAAGCTAATGCGCGCACACCGCATAAATGGTAATATGTAAATGGCCGGTGCAACGGTGTTTTCCTCCCTTGTGTACCGGCCACCCTTCCCCACCCAGGGGCCTTATGTTTACGCTGGAAATCCGATTCACCCAAGAAGGTGGTAGCAAAGGCGAACGAACGATCGGTTCGGGGGCTCTCCGGGCGATGAAACCACGGATTGCTGTGACCGACAAATGTTGGGGCGCTGGTTACTGCGCACTTCGCCTTCGAAAACAACCACCACCGGACGGCGACCACGACGTCGTCGTCGACAATGTTGCCAAGCAGCAGGCGGTGATGCGCAGCTCCTCCATATCATGCTGTTGCAGCGCGAGGAAGAGATCATGAGTCAGTGAGGGAATGATGTGCAGTCCAGGCCCGTGTACCAGGTTCCGACCCCGACGTAGTAGTACGTGGCCAATGCGTGCCGGGGACAGGGGAATTACTCCGTCATCACAAAAATAACTGACCCTAATAATATATTTCCAAGTTTGCGCTGGTCGATTAAATAGTGCTCAAGTTGGCACAAAATCCAACTCCGTGCCCACCGCTTCCACCGCGTCCGTGTGACCGACCGAAGGAACCCCGGTGGTGTAGGATACTGTCGCGCCCTCCCCGGGGGAGAGGGTGCTGTGCGCCCTTCAAAAACCGCGAGGAAAGCAAAATAAAACTATCTATCAGTCGAAACGTGCTGATAGCGTGAACGACAAATCCCCGCTCGAGCCCCGAGGAGCGGGATGGGGTGAGACGAACGTGAGCAACGCAGGCACCGGTAGGCACCGCAGAAAGTGAAACGGGGTGGCTTCGCGTGTGCGTCTTCGCGGCCATCGCGCGGTGGAGGCGGGATGGCGTTTTCGCGTTCGCAAAATTGGCGGAAAACAATGTAATACTTTACGGAGTTGCAGACTCGACCGCTGCGCGGACCGCATATCGTACTTGCCTTCGACATCCCGAGTGATTACGCGTCCGTCCGGGGGGGGGGGGGGGGGGGGGGGGGAAGGGTGACCAAGGAGACAGTAACACGATGATTAGTTTGGATTGATACGCTCTACGGTCGTTTGATGTTTGTTGCACTCTCCTCACTGGGTGAGTTTGTTGGGGATCTGTCTCCCCACAATGATAACCGCGGACCAACGTGGACCCTACGTTAGGAGTATGTAAGGATTCATATTTTATTGGTTAGCTTTAGTTGAGCTACACTTTAAACATTATGTAACGTAGATGGTCTCAAAATAGTCTGTACATAGAGGATTGTGCTTGAGAATAAACTGCTGTAGCTGGTACCGTTGAACCGTCAATTTGTAACAATGAACAACACTTTGAGATCGGAGAACATACGAGAGTGTGTGCTTTAAATGTTCACTTTTGCGTACACGTGTCTCAAAAATATGTTGTCTCATCAATTTATTCTTATTTTTTGTTTTTTTTAATGTGTTTTAAAAACATTTTCAACCTAATACTTTCTCATCCACGACGAGGACAGTGCTACTAATAATCGAGTCTACTTAATATTTTCTTTAACAAACCACCAAATTTTATGACAAGAACATGATACAGTTGCAATTCTAGTTGCCGAATAGAGTGTTTCTTTCTAACAATGTCCTGAAATGTCATCCCCTTCGATCGTTTTCCCTGCGTGCCTGGTGCTGGTGAAAATGATCTTCTCTCCCGATTTTTTCTTTTAGTTATGAAGGTAGTTTGTCCTTAAGCATTTCGTGAATAAATTTCATTGTACAAGACACCACCAACTGTTCCACTAATCATGCAGTAAAATATATTAATCATAGAGTTGCTTGGCCACGATAGCAGCTTTACGTTACGAACTGTTAAAAAGGGTGTTAAAATAACGTTACTATCGAATCTTAGCATGATTATGATGAAAGAAACTTTCTTTCAGATTGACCTTGCTCTTATCAAGCTTGGTGTGAAATTCGTTGTAAAGAACTATCAAAATGAGCGACAACTGCGTCGTTAGTATAGAGTCCCGTCTTGATACGTTGTTGATATGTGTTTGTTGATATTGAAAGATGCAAAACAAAGTTGCTATCGTGACAGTGTGTCTGAAATAAGTTTCGTAGCACAGTTTTATATAACATGCAATCTATGCAATTGTCTCTGATTTCTTAAAATTATAATGGGGGAACAAAGTGTGAGGATATAATAGTTTACCCTCACATAATGCTATATTATGGCTTTAATAGAAACCATAATTTATTCGACTAGAATACGTCTGTCGTAGGGTTATAAAATTAATTTTGTCCGTATGATCGCTCAAAGGTCCTTAGTACCGAATGTCAAGGCCGGCTATATGGCCAAATATTGTTACGATTTTTTGTAGAGGAAGATAAAGTTAATCCTTTAGCCATTCTACTAGGTATTCCAAATTTGTTTGAAACCATAGTGAAGAATACATAGACCATATCGATTGCTTCCTTGTTAACTATGGTAGTAACCAATGTTGGTCGTCGTCGAAATAAGCATAAAACACTTTTTCTTCGCGATAGTTTCTTATACTTTAGGGAATGATCCATTTCGTATCTTAATGGTTCTCAGACAATGATTCTAGTCTAGTACGCGAGTAATAAAAAAATAAAATAAATATCCACCATTCTAGCAGTACCGTGAGTTTCCTTGGCACACACACACAGTAAGTAGCCACTATCCCTTTCTCGAATTATTGTAACGACGCAAATTAGGACGCAACGTAAAGAGATGCGTTCGTTTGTTCTCAAGTGAAGATGCACACGATGCCCGGATGGTTGATGGTGATAATATAGAACCACAGAACGCGTTTCGATGCAGCATCTTCACGACACACGCACGCACGGCCTCGTACACGCTTTGTTATCGGGACCGGTGGCCCATTTTCGTTTCGCGCGCCCCAGCAGCACGCCAGCAAAATGGGTCACTTCGGAAGACGAGCATCGCGCATCGCGCTATCAGACAAGTGTCATGGGGAAGGTGGCTGCATGAATTGCACTCCTCATCCAGCGCACCATTTTGCACCATTCCCCTAAAGGGGGCCAAAGGGCACAACCACCATCAGCCCAGTGACCAGTGACCAGCCGGCCGGCCAGCCAGTGCCTGATGATCGACAGACACGATATAGCTGCGTATAGTGCTGCAACGTGTGTCTCGTCTCATGCGTATCCGTGTGTTGTGCTGCAATGCATCGGCATTGCACTCGGCCTCGGCAGCGGCCTGTATTGATGTAATGGCGTTCGCGCGATTGTAATTTCATTTGCTATTTGCTTATTATGCAACACGCGAGTCGCCGTTGCCCTGCCGCAATCTTTCGACCGTCCGACTTTCCGATACAGTTTTACTCAAAACAGCGGCCCTTTACGCCCTTTGCAGTGCTCGTGTGCTTTCTATGCTGCAAGCTTGCGACCACTCTCTTGGTTGGGGATCGACGGTGATCGCTGGTGGCTAGAAGAAGGAGGACGAGTGTACCAGAGCGGGACTGTCTTTAAATGTGCCACCCGCATCAATGCGGGTCTCGGAATCACACGAGCCACGAGACTAGCCACTGCCGTAGTGTCTTATCAAACGCTGGCACAACCGACCGAACGGACTAATGCGCCTCGCGATGCGCACCATCACTCGACCGATTTGATAACATTTTCTACGTTTTATGAATTATAATTATGTTTACAGTTGCAGTGACAGTAGTGGCGGTAGCAAACGCGCGTCGTCTGCCTGTCTTGTCTACTGTGGACAATACTGTTTGTATGTGTGTGTGTGGATGTCGCTTGGAGGAATGAGGAAGTGTAAACGGCTGCACGCTTCGTCGATTGTGCCCGCCCCGTTATCACGTATGCGTGATTTATTGTCATCTAATGAGCCTCTGATGGGTATCAATATTGTTGAAAACGTGTTAAACAATCGATCGGTACCGGTGATAAACCGGGCGGGATTGATAACGCTGCCTAACCCCGGGGGTGACCATTATTTCCATTAGCCCGAGCGCCCGTTTGCTTGAGCTGTTTTACAAGTCCATTATCGTTGACCGGCGAGTGACATTGCCCCTAGAAGGTTCTTGCTAGCAGCAGTTTTTTTTTTCTGCCGTAAATTATGCTTATGTTTGCTATTTTTAATGTGGTATTTGGGTTACCAATGGGTTCAGCTGTTAGCTTCGCGCCTCACATTTGACATTTGCTTTTGTGAGTAGCTTTGCTCGATATGGGCTTTTATGTCCTTACGATGGTGTGTACTATTTGTTTGTGGCAGAGACCTACGCTATGGTTGTTTTTTTTTTTAATATTTCCCGTATGTTTACTTCCATCCCGATTATGTGCTAATGCCAATCCGTAATTTAATCTACTTACTATTAAGGTACAGGATCATGATAGTAACTTTCATAGTTAAGAAACTTTTATTGGCGTTTGGCGACTTGCAAAACTGTGTTTGTTGTTTTTAAACTTTATTTATTGTAATTCTGTTTTGCAACTCTCAAACATGTTAAAACCAACAAAGACGCATGCGTTGTGCATTTTGGCAGCTGTTTACAGCGAATTTCCTTCAAAACAGGATAACGGCAAGTTGGACCTGAAAGAAAGATTCTTGTACCTTAACCGTACTCAGCCTTAACAGCGTCTGTACACACGCTAAAAATTTGCTTGCTATGTAGAATTTTATTATGTAGCATGGAAAGGTCCATATAGTTAGGCCATAAACCACATTTTTATATGAACTTTTTGAACATTCCCACATCGCATGCAAAATATGTGTAAAGCGGCTGTGAGAACTCTATTTGTTCATCTCTTTACCAGTTCCTAATGGAGAGTTGTTATCGTGCATCTTGAGCTTACTGCAACAATAAACATGTTAGTTCAAATTGATTAACTCAACTAAGAGTGACTTTTAATTGTTTGTTTCTGGAGTGTACTCCATCACTTTCTTCATGTGATTCAGGAGATTGGTTTAGAATAGCTAATTGTCGTTAGATCAGTTTCTCAATAAACCACACGTTTTTGGTACAATTGCATTATGGTATGCATTAAACAATTACTTTGACAGCTTTTCGGTCGGTCTATCTTGTCGCTCGGAACTTCACTCGAAAACTCGCACAAACGATCGCTGACAAATCGTCGTGCCGCCGTCTGGTTGATGATTGATGAGACCACTGTCTCCACTGTCTGTGGGCAGCGGCGCATCACACTGGCCGCTGGCCTGGCAGAGATCGCTATCTTGGCGTTGGTTTTTTTCCCCCTTTCCGAGTCATCATCGTCGTCATCATCAGACCCGCAGCAGACCACGCAGACGCAGCTCGCGATAACGCCAAAACCCAAGCAGCCGGCGGTATCCGAGCATCGAGCGGCAAATTACTCTTTTTAAATGGTTAATGATTTTCTGGGAAGCCGCGCCACAACATGCGGCGCGATGCGTTTTGTCCGTGCATTCCCGGTGCTGCTGCTGCTGCCGTGACGTGTCCCGTGTCGCGGGCGCGGGCATGTTGTTGTAAATTTTGCAACATCTGGAAACACGTGGGAATCGTGGGTTATGTCTGTCCGTTGGCCGGTCGGTCGGTCGCGTGGTGGTCGACCAGAGCTGATATATCGCACCGCGACAAACAGCGCACATCTCCTACCTTTTCCTCCACCTTCTCCGCTCGCATCCTCTTCATTGCATCCTGGTCGAATTGAATAATTAACGCTTAGTCAGCGGTTTCGGGATTTCCATTTGTTTTTCGAGCTTTCACGTGTGCCAGCAGTCCCGATAGTAACGCAAACATCGTCGAAACACCCTTCGTCGCGATGTCGTCGTCGTCATCGTAGTAGGCGTCATCGTAGTAGGCGTCATTGCCCTATCAGAGTTTTGGAGCCTGTTGGACGAGGCGGCGCTGATCTTGCTAAAGTGCTTTCGCCGACTCTTCGCCGGGGAACCCTCTGGCCCCGTGTTTCCGATGAAATGAATTATTAAGATTTAAACTCCCCGAGCGGTGGTCACATTTTCGGCACAAGGCACACCGGCACAACACACCACTGCGGAGTGCACTGTGGAGAGTGCACACCGTACGTTGGATGATGCATGATTCATTGCATCCCCGGGTGTACGGGATGGATCGCGCGGAGATCGTCGTACACTTTACTGTAATTAGAGCTCGCGGCAACCGGGAACCGGCAGCACTTACAGCACGGGAACTATATGCGTACCGCGAGCTCCTCGAGAGTTCGAGCACCATGAAGGTGTGTGTGTGAACCGGTGGCCGATAGAGTCGATATCTGCATTTCTAAATCTGTGGCTTTATCTTTACAGCCCACGCAACGGGTTCGGCACTTGACAAGGTTTACGAGAAGCGATAGGGAACGTTCACACATGACAGCAAGCCAGCTTCTGCTACATAAATGTGCCTTGATGGATGCACTACCCATGCAACCATGTTCACCGTAAAAACTACATTACGGGTGTCTTAATGTGGACGATAGTGTGCGGTGTTCCTGCTGCTGCTGCTGCCGCTGGCTGCTGGCTGCCTTTTAAGCGCCCCGGGTTGGCTTTTTCCATAATTGATGAAGGAAATCATTGGATAAGGTCCACTTCTAATCACCTCATTCTATACTCCTAATAGCAAGACAGCATTAAAACCGAAAGCATGGCCTAATGCATCAGTAATGTTTAGACACCTCTTCAAACGTTTTACCTCGAAATTCTTCTCCGCTCTGCTCTGCTCGGATTGATTTAAAAGGCACAAAGATATAATCTCTCCGACATCAGCATATGACATCCACAGAGCCGAACAGTATAGTTTGATGTACACTGGGTACACTTTAAATTCTTTTCCATGAGGCAGGCATTGCGGCTGTTATTTTAAACAGAAACCACCTTATGTTTTTAAGCAGAGACCTCCGTTCATACATAACATTAGTACACTAAATGTATAAATTCAATTTAAATACTACGCTTTGTTGTTTTTCCTCGAATTTAATCGAAGCAATCAGTGGAATCCGTGTTCTTGTGTGGGGGAAAGCATTGGCACGAAGACAATTTCACCTTCACCTCATCTTGGTGCGGTCTTGCTCTGCCCTTAATTCGATCCTAGTCTTCAATCCGCACCTTTCCCGGGCCGGGACCCCGTAAACAAAATGTCTACTCAAGCGTAAACCGTTGACCATTGGACGCGACGGACACGTCGCTCGTCGGGTCGTATGTAGACTACAGACTCCGTAGCGAATGGTGACCGACCGCGAGTCCGAGAACAGACCATTCGTTAGTCTCTCTGGCACCTTGCGCGCGATTAATCGCGCGAAGAGGCGTCTCGCGCTGGATCGAAAGAGTGAAATTAGAAAAGGAATGAACAAAACAAAAAAACAACATCTCCAAGCTCATATGGGCGAAGAGACTCCGGACTCCGGTGTTACGCATTCCGATTCGTTTCGGCCTCTCGTGTACCGAACGACGAACTGACCTGACCGTTCCCATGTACACAGTCACTTGAACATGTTTTTTTTTCTTCTTCTTCTTCTCTCGTTACCATCCCACAGGAACACGCCTCATCCTGGATTGTCCAGTGAGGTCGGTCTGAATGACCGATGCTAATAAAATTAATTACACCTAAATAAATAATTAAGACACGTTTTGTTTCGCTCTGTTGTTGTCTCAAAAGGCAACACGTGCGATGGTCCAGCGTGCGTTGGTGCGTGCGTGTACGCGTTGTTTTTTGTGATTATTGCGTGATTTTCCCGTGTCTCAAGTAGTTGAGAACGGGCAGCGTTTAATTTCAAGTGTAGGGCGAAGAAAATGAACATTTTAAGTGAGTTGCCTTGGCAACGAAGGGCACTATAGTCCTCTAGTACTTCGGGAGAAAGGTGCTAGGAATTTTGTAACTAGCTAAGGTATTTTTTTGTAAATTGGTGACGCTACTAAGAATATTGTGTCAAATTGTTGATGCGATTGACGCAGCAAAACTAACAAGGATATTGATTCTTGAAAAATATCGCGATTCATACATGGTTCAATGCATTTCGCTACTTTGAAGTAGCGTAAGTTTTGCTCAAAACCTCCATAATGAAAGTCCATCGTACCAAAAAATCTACTGGACCAAATCTTTTGATCGCTTTATCTATATAAAAATTTTCGCTAAATAATTTTGATCGCTTTATCAGTACTCTTCTTTCCATGTAGCCTTGTAGAGTTTCCATAACTCTTGTTCAATTTTTTTTTTGAAAAATAATAACCGTTTCTTAAACAAAATCGTAAAAAGCGTAATTTTTTCAACTTCAAAATGCTACCAAAAATTAAAAAATGCAAATTTAACAAAAACTCGACCAGGGTACCCTGGATAAACTTTTTATCAAACAATAAAGCATCGATTACCCTATCTGAGGTATGTCATCATTGGAGTACGATGAACACTGCAAAAAACACATGTTTGAAAACATGCCTCCCTGAAATTAATGCCAATACCGTATTATTTTTAATAAATGTTACTTCAAAATTGAATCTCTGTTTTAGCCCGAATCCAGTTAAGATAACCGCCCTATGTGCTCTTGGTAATTTACAACAGCATAAGAAAAATTGAACAAATTTTGGTAAGCAAAAGGATAAGCAACATTCAAAATCCCTTCAGAAAACTTTGCTCCATTTAAAAGATGGTCGAAGAAAGTATAGGAATGTGAGCAAACACAAAATCCACCAAACTCAATTACAGCCATTGGCAGGTCCGCAGCAAATCAGCTGTTCCTTCATCAGCTGATTGCGTGTAGCGCGTTCTACTTCTTCATGCTTCTTCTCGCCATATCTTCAGTTCGTTACCCGTAGCCCGTCTGCGTTTCTCTCCGTCTTGTAACCAGTTGTTATCGCCAAGAGCGGTTAGCCGGGGTTGGGGTGTTTATTCGCCAACTGCCAGCGACAGAGACTCTTGCACTTGCCGCATACGCATAGTGTATATATCTGCCTCATTCCTGATGGCCATCATTTAGCGGCCATCCGCCTGCATCATGGCGACGACGCATGCGGTTCCCAGGGCCTGCTCCTGCCCATGTGCCATTCCGCCATTCCCGTAATGATGCTGTGTCAATTAGTGAATTCAAAGAAAATGATTATCAAAACTAATAATTTGCATGCTGCGTCGGCCTCGGGCGGGCCGCATGTCGATGGCGACTTGGACCCGGAACCTCTCCCCGGGGGCGGGTGAACCATTTCTCGAAACTGTTTTGTGTTCCTTCAGCTCCTAGCAGTGCGTGTTGGCTGTTGTCACGGTCATCTTTTGCGTTGACCGGTTACTGTTCTTAAAGCGAACCGATGGGGCCCGAGGAATGAAAGTGATACAATGAGGAGTATCTGGGTGGATTAATTATGAATATCCCTTTTTGGGTGATTTAAGGATGTTGCGTAAAGGAGACAACCAAGTGGATGGAGTGGATGGTTTTAAGAAATTAACACATTTCGAGGTATCCGGGAGATTCCGTGGCCAGATCCGCGACCTAATTCCCAACTCTGTGCCCCCAGTTCCAGCGGTTACAGTAGCGATGGTGGACACAAACGACGACGCACCGTCGCAGTGCAGCACTAACCTACTGCTATATGGCCGACTGGCCGCACGCGCTGGCCACAACGCGTGGTCAAATGAATTGGACACGACGCACGATCCCGGAACGCGGTATTATCTACGCCACGCTCACCTCACCAACAGCAGCAGCAGCAGGAGGAGGATGACGACGAGTTACTACGGGGTACTGCTTCGTTTTGTTTTATTTCTGCCCCCTGCATGTTTTGCATGAGATAGCATAAACTGGTACATTCACACGTGGCCGCTAGGGCCA
>NC_064875.1:38508438-38635938 GCF_943734745.1 Anopheles darlingi | reverse complement strand
GGCAACGTCGCTCGGGTTCTCTCACGGCACGGCATGCTTTGTGGTGGAGTGAACGAGACCGCAGGAAGCGGGTGGACGACGCACCCGCCCGTTTGTGGGTGGTGTGAGCGAGAGGGCACGAACCGAATCTCCCGAAGAGAGATAACCCGTTCTTCGGGCCTCGTTCGGGCTCGCGTTCGGTTGCACGCACGCCCGTTCGGTTCGCCATCGGTTGCACCAACACCACGAGGCAGACCGTGCCAGCAGAGCTCGAGCGGTCGAACCGTCGCCTTCCGTGAATTAGTAGCCAAGCGAGAAGCGACTTAGCGAGAAGTGTAGTAAAAGCGGTGCCGCAGCTAGTGAGGACTCAGAGAATTCAGCCAGCGTCTTACGAACTCTGTGTGACGAGCAACAGCAGCAGAACCAAACTCCCAGACCAGAAATAATGCACCCAAACACAGCATCATCGCTTCAAACTGCCCAACGACGGTGTCCGAGTTTAGTAGCGTGCGGAAAGGAACACACTTCCTAGTACAAGTCCCTCGACTGGTGACTTCCTCAAACAAAACAGTCGTCGTCGTCGTCTGTCGTCCGTCGTGTAGTGTGTGTTGTGATCGGTTAATTTGTCTGGAGCGTTCGCTCCAGTAAGTAAAAGGTGAAAAATATGGAAATCGATTTTTCCCCGGCGGCGGCGGGTGTGTTTCGCGAATTTTGAACCCACTTTTCGGCCGGTGGTGGTGTTTTCCGGCGTGAGCGGTGGTGAAGGACTCCATCCTCGGTTTTTTTTCATTTGGTGCGTTTGTGTGAATTGTGCTGGTCTGACGACGATTACGGACGTCGAGTCACAATTCGATTGACGCGATTCTGATTTCGATGTTCACGTCCGTCGCTTGTTGGGTCCACACGGGGTGGGTTTGGTGGAGCAGCAAAGAGCAGAGCCCTGCTCCTGTTGCTGCAAAAAGGAAGTGATCGAAGAAGGCCGGGACAGCGGATTGCTTTGAAACGTGTTTTCGGTGGTGATTCGGTTGGATTTGTATTTTGCTGCTTTTTTTTTGTTGCAGAATTAAATCCCAACGATTACCCCTCCCGGACTCGGTCGGTCGCCTGGTCGGTCAGTCGGTGGGTCGGTGTGCCCCGTTCTCTGTCAAATCGCAGTGAACAACAGAGCGGCGAAGTCGTAAAGTGCAACAGTTCGTCCGGCGGCGTAGTCGCCATCGATTTTTGCGAGCGACTTCATGTGTTTCGAGCTGCACGTGGGGAACGCCATTCGTGGCCGTGGTTTTGGAAAGAGCTTCGCGCAGTTGCAGTTTGCAGACTTCCTGTAAATCGCAACTTTTCCTGGTCGTTATTTTTTGGGGGAAATTTTTTTTTTAATTTTTTGCCCCCCTTTTCCAACCGTAACTTAGAGCACTCTTTCGATCGATCGCGATTTAACTGCCAATCGATCGGATCGGAGCCGTGTTTTGAATAATAGAGAACACACTTTGTGCAACACTTTATCGATTTTTTAATGGTCGCGACCCAGTACGTGATTTGAACAAAAGAAAACGAAAAGGCGAACATTTAGCTGTGACTCTGGCGTGTGGAACGAACTCTCGATAGCAATGCACTTCCAACACGTTCCCACATCCTGGATGGGATGCCGGACGGGGACGATAATCGTGTGGAGGGTTGAGAATTTGAAATTTTCGAAAAGAATTTCCAAACCACCGCCAGTGCCCCGGAACCGGAAGTGTTTTTAAGCCGGCTGAAAGTGAAAAAAAAAACAGTTTAGTGATTTGAGGTGCAATCGAGGGACAAACACATTGCCTGGCTCTACAAGTGGCGCAGAGTGTGTAAAGAAGTAGAAGCCCCTCACCACAGAGACAGACAGACAAACAAACGTGTGAAGTGGAAGAATCGGCCTCGTGGTATCGGCCATCGGGTGGTCAATCAGTAGCAAACGGAGAGTTTTCTGGATTTTGTTGTTGTTGTTGGTGGAAGGTGTTGTTACTCTGTGAAGCCGAGCCGCGAGAAGCAGCAGTTCGTTCGATTTGCAACGAAAATAGCTCTCGACTGCGGCGCCCATGAATGCAGTTCCTGCGACCGTTGGCTAGCAACCGCCGCCCGTCGCCGCCAACTGCTGCTGTGCTGGTGCACCATCATCCTGGGAGTGACCGTGTTTGTGTGGCCGCGTGTGTGCGAGGATTTTGTATTATCAGAAGAAGTGTGTGATGTGTGTGCGCGCGCGAGTGTCTCGTTTTTCTCTCTTTTCCCATATTCGGCGGTGGGGCTTTCGGGGGGCTTCTACGCAAAACGAGACACGAAACAGGCGGAAAAATAAAGCCACCCCACCCCGGGCATTGATGATTGGCGTGATAAACCTGGCGTCATTCGCCGCGCGGTGTAGGAGTGCCTGCGATAGACTTGTGCAGCGTGCCGCGGCGGGGTCGTCGTACCGTGACTTGCACACCTTCAAAGTGCATTTGGTGCATCTTGGTGTGTTCGTCGTCGTCGTCGGGCCAATCGTTAAATGTGTTTTCGTTTTCCCATTTGCTTTTTTCCTCCCTACATTTAGGATTGCATTGATAACAGCGACAAGTGACAACAAGAGTGTTGAACAAGTGTGTGACACGTGTGCGTGCGCGTCTGTGTGTGCGAGAAAGTGAGACGGGGTGGAACCGTAGAAATAATCGGTAAAAGTGACGCACAAAAAAAAAAACAAAACATCAACGCCAAAAAGGTCCGGGTCTCACGAAAAGAAGCCCCCAACACATACACTATCTCTCTCTCGTTTTAGAGGGGCTTGTGCGAATGTGCCGGGAAAATGGTATTAACTGGCTCCGTCTGGCGTCGTCGATACCAAGTCGTAGTGTTAGTTGGAGGTCTAGTGGTGGCAGCAAGCTGCGACACAATCACGAGTAGTCCACCAGGCCAGACCAGGGGTGAAATCCGTAGCCGGGGCAGTAGCATCCTTTGATTGCATTCTGCATCGACCAAAAAAGGAAAAATAAAGTACAGCATCCATCATCCCCCGTGCGGTTGTGCGCCGTGTATGTGTCCCACGCGCGTGTGTGCGTGTGTGTCGCGTTGTCGTTCTGGAAAGGAAGTGAAAAATATTAGAGAAGGAATTGTTTGATTTGATTTGAGTTTCGCTTTTTGGAGTCCTCGGTCGGTCGGTCGGTCGGTCGGTCGGTTTCCTCTTTTCGTCTCCTCCGAAAACGAAAGGCAAACGCAGTAACCCGCGTGGAGTGTGTGGTTTTATTTTGAGTGTCAGTTGAGTAGTTAGTTCTTGGTGTGCATCGCGACGGCCGTGCGTGTGTGCGTCTCTGCCCTTAGTTAGAAGGGGGCAGTGAGTATAGTGAAGAAAGAAGAAGAGAAGAAAAAAGAAAAAGTGTATTAGTACCAAGATCCTAGTGGAGAAGCAGCAGCAGCAGCAGCAGTGATGATACCACAGCACAATCAGGTGATCAGCAGCGCGCTGTCTCAGGGCGAGGTGGTGATGGATACGCAGCAACAACAGCAGCAACAGCAGCAACAGCAGCAGCAGTCGGTGTACATGACGGTCGGTGGTGGTGCAGCTGCTGGCGGCAGTCCAACACCTCCACCACTGCTGCCGCCCCTGTTCGGCTCGCAGATGGTGGATAAGAACTCCAGCACCCCCTACACCGATGCAACGCAGGTGAGTGAACTCTCTCTGTTTTTCTCTGACCAGATGACGCGCGCGACAGTCGAGATCGATCAGTCAGTGGTGTGTCCGCGTGTGTGTGTATTTTCACTAGAGGGCAAAAAAAAAACAGAGTAAGCAGTGCATCTGCAACCCGCGTACTGCGTCGCTCGTGTTGCGTGCGTGTGTGTGTGTGCCGTGGTTAGACCGTTTTCCTAAAAGATATTTTTGGCCACCGAATCTCGCGAATATATTGGTTAGAGAGGGGGTAGGAGGTCGTGTGCGACGACGACGATGGAAGAGTGATAAGCCGATTGACGAGGGACGGTGTGTGCGTGTGTGTGTGTCCGTGTGTGTTTGTTTGTTGCACGGTCGCTGTTGTTATCAGTGGCTAGCAATTCTCACGTAGACTGTTTGGTGTCAACCACCACCACCACCACCACAGTCCGCTTTCCACGCCCCGGGCTTCTTGTAATCGCGCCCATCCCAGCATGCCTGGGAAAACGGATGGATCTTGTTTGTGTTTTGGTGGAAGGAAAGGTCTTTAAAGATTAGCAGCAGCAGCAGCAGCAGGCTTTGCTTTTCTTTGCTATAATCGTCATGTAATGAGACCGATCAGCAATCTATCGCTCGCTAGATGCGATGCTTGTTGCTTGTTGCAAATCAACAAATCTCATGATCTCTGCAATATGAGATGTGTGCAATCGTTGTGCAATGATGCGTTACGAATATTACAAAACTTTACGAAGCTAGCTAGCGAGCGCATGATGGCGTCATCAGCATTTATGTGCGGTCATTGGAGGACACGTTTAATCAAGCCGATTGCCCGGCACTTTGGACATTGGAAGTGATTAAACGGGGGTTCTCTGTCTCACTGTCTGCCGTTGCTTTTAATTTAAAAGAAAACCTTAAAAAACACATGCGTCCAAAGGAAAGATACGAGCACGTGTGTGGCGTCGTCGTCGTCGTCGTCGCGTTTCTTGAAAGGACACACTTCTATCTCTCGTGGTGGTGGTGTGGTGGGCTTTTGGGCCCAGGGAGAAGATAAATCAAACACTGCCCAAAACACTGATGGCTCATAAATTCGTTTCCCCGCCGCTCCAGCCAGCCAGGCCGTGGTCAGGGATAGAGAAGGAAAAACCTTCGTCACCTTTCCACCACCATTTCTGCACGAAGCAGAACGTCTTTCGTTTTGCTGGTTGCTTCTTTGGTTTCCCCCCTCCGTGTGTGTGTGTGTGTGTCTGTGGTCATTGATCGTTTTGTCACAGATTTTCCGGCTCCACGAGCCCGGACACGAGAGAGATGACCCTTCACCCCGAAAGTCGACAACGACAACGACGACGACGACGACGACGACGACGATCTCTTCCATCCTTCTTGTTTGTCGTTGTCCTCGTCCTTTATGGTCCGGGAATCGATGCCCATAATTTATATCGTCTAGATTAAAACATAAATTTCCATATTATCTGGCTCTGCGTGTTTTTCGCATTTGTTTTTCGTCGTGGTGGTGGCAGCGACATTCCTTCTCCTCCGCCTCCTTCGACCAGATGTTCGCTTTTGCGATTTTCCAGTGCGATGGATGTCGGTCGGTTGGTTGTTGGTCTGCTTTTCGTTTGACCGAACTTTTGGGCGGCCAACAGCATGGGAGACAGACAGACCAGACACAGGCGCAGAGGGGGGAAAGATGATTTTTGTTGGTTGGAAAGTTGTTGGAGACATCTTCTCTTTAAGGTGTGTCTCCTTTTCTACTTGGTTTGTTTCAGTTTCAGTTTCGATGCTCTCCAGAATTCTCGAGGAATTCTTCTTCTGGTCCCTTCATGGTCAATGAGTTAGAGGCAAAGAGAGGCGCTCTGTCGCTCGAAGAAGAAAGCAATTGTGCCATTCGAATGAAACAAACACTTTTCATCCCCAAAAACTTCTTGGCACTTCTTGTTGGGGGGGGAGGGGATATCCCAAGAAATGCAAATTACCTTCCAGCTGCTGCTCTGCAGAATGTTTGCCAAAAACCGTTTTTGTTTCCTTAACCACATCTCGCCTTTTCCACCAAGTGTGTGCGGAGTGCGTAAGACGACGACGACGGTGGCCACGACGGTGTGTCGCGGATTTAGTGCCGGTAAAAAACCAACCAAAAAAAGGCGCCCCAAAAATACCCTTGAACCAAAAATAGAACCCAGAGCGCGCGCGATAGATAGTATGAATTATTAAAACCGAATTAAGGATGATGTATTTTCTGTGGCGCGGCGCGACGCGACGCGACGCTTGGTTTCGTCGGTTTTTGGTGTTGGAATTTTGCGTCCACCGTGTCCGAGAGCCACACAAGAAGACTGGCTGTCCCTTCTACTCCTCTCGAGGCATTCGTCTTTTTAGCGTTGGGTTTTTTTTTTCGCTCCACCCCCGTAGTAGTACACTTCTCTGTCTATCTCTCGTTAGCTCTTTTTGCTATTTTATCATTACCCGGCTGGGTCACGGTTGTTTGCTGAAGCGGCGCCACGGATAGGTTGTTGTTGTCGTAGGCACCAGTCGCTGAGCGCTGGCGGGGAAAACTGGGATTTTTCCCTTTCGCTGAAGAGGAAACGCCGGAAGCACGCAGCGGGCCACCGATGCCACCACCGCCGCCTAAATGGCGCGCAAAGTGTTGAAGAAGTGTTAATTGCTTGATAAATAGGAGATCGTTTACGAGACCCGAGACCCGAGAGAGGCTCGCAATCTGAGGGCCAGATTGTGCCAAAATTATGCAAGAAGAGAACCGCCAGCCTTCGAGCATTTCCGTTCTGATGGACGGTTTCTTGGAAGAGGAGAAGGAGGTGCGTGGTGTGTGGTTCTTCTCCATTTTTTTTTTGCTAACCAGCGTCCGACTTTTGGCCATATTTGGCCAGTTTTTTTTGCTAGCCACTCCATTTTCCAACCCCCCTCCCCTTCTTCTGATGATGGAAAAGGTGACGAAAAGTGTGGCCAAAAGCTAGCGACGAAAACACGACACCCGGGATGGATTGTGTGATTTTTCGTTTTCGTTTTTCCTTTTTTGGGGGGGTCGTTGGTGACTCGTTATGGTGGGTGGTGGAGAGGCGTCAATCTCCTCTTCATCGGCGACGACGACGACGAGCCTCCGGATTGAAGAGAGTAGAGTAGACGGACCGTGAGAGGTGCCAAAACCTTCTGCGCTGCTACAGCACCACCATAATGGATTGTGTGTTCCGTGTTTTAATCCTATTTATGTGTTTAGCAGAATGTTTGCGGCATGTTTTTTTCTCCCTTCTCTGCCCTGCGTGATTCGATTCGTGGTGCTGCTGGTGTATATGGTTGGTTGGTTGGCCTTTGAGCTATCGCCGATACCACCGACCGCATGAGTGATTGCGAGCGAACCGCTCATTCGCTTCGGTTCCGGTTTTTCGAAATGAAAAATCGATTCGCAACCGACACGTTGTGGTCGGTGTTGCATGAGGTGTGTTATGATAACACAGAATTAGAGATGGCCGATAGAGTGTCAATGGCGCGCGGAATGTTTCAAACGAACGGATTGTGCAAAAGAATAATGCACAAGCAACATATGTTGTTAGTGTACTGCTAGGCCTCTGCTACGTGACCTCTCGAGGGGAAGAAGCATGCAAAGCATTGATCATGACGAGCCCCCCTCCCTCTTGATGAATCATCAACCGTCATGTCGTCTTGTCGTCGATGCGAATGCGAGCGAAACTTCATTTCAGATGATTTTTTTTCCTCTCAATCCACCTCTCAACTGAAGGGGATCCGAAATCAGTGCTAATTAGCAAACACTCCCGCCCTGCCCGCCCTGCCCTGCGTCTCAGAAAAATCTGCCAAGAGGGCCACCGAGTGCCAGACGACGACGACCACGACGACGACGACGTGTCGAGAGACAAGTTTGTTTGTCCTTTGGTCGTGATTTAATCGTTGTTTGTTCTCTCACTCTTCTTGGTCAAGTCCCCGGGCACCAAGTGGCCAGTGGCCAGCGCTTTTATCGTATTCCTTCACTCGCTCCGTTGGTGGTGCATCGCGCGCTGTATTGTCAGTGTGCAACGGGATGGAGAAGAAATCGATCGATCGAGCCCGTTAAAGAGAGGAGATGCCTCTTCAGGCGACCACCACTACCAGCTTCGGGCTCAAGTAGTTTGTGTGTGGCGCACTTGTGGTGGGCACAGAATATGTGGAGCAATGGGAAGAAGAATTCCTCGTCGTAAAGGCGGAAAATATGATTCTGGGAATGAGATTAGCAATTTCTTATGCCATATGTACGTTTAGAACGGTCAAAATGAGGTAAATGAAGGAGCTATCGTGGGCTGAGAAAGGTTAAGATGAAAGAAACGTTCTAGACGGTTTATTTCCTGTTCTGTTAAAAAATTGCGCTGTTAAGAACTGCCAGAAATCTCTCTCGACACGTCGTCTACATAAGTACCATTGGAAAAATGTCAACCTAGAAAAATATAAAAAGCCAGAGCTGTTGCTTTTTCTTATGGTTCTTCAATTAGTTTTGAACCTGATCCCGTCTTTCTTAGGCTCCGAGCTAAAATAAAGATGGAATATCAAATAATAATCAGAATGTAGGTACGCTTTAGATGTTAAAATTGATAGAGCAGCAGCTTCAACGCAACACTACATCAATTAATTGATCATTTTTCAAAGATTTTTACAAATTTCATCTTTTCCAAACAGATAAGCTGTCTGTTCTCTATGGTTTCTGCCATTTTCTAGGCCTAAAATGTCACAGTGTAGACACTAGAAAATAACCACCATATATTGGCTTATATTCTTATCATCTGGACCTGTGGTTAGTCGACTCTGAGGCACTAATATGACCAAACTGATTTCTTTATAGTCTCAAGATTATTCAACATTGCTGTTAAAATCTGTATCAATTCCCAGCTATTGATTTCAAACGAATCATACTATAGCTTTTTCTATTAATAATCTACTAAAAAAAAGTTACTATCGTGCATCATTAATAACGCTTCAAACACTCGCCACTCGCCAGCCAATGAAGTTCTTTAATGAGTTTCTTTACTATGAAAGGTGCTATATCGTGGCTTCAGACACTTTAACTGAAGTGCTGTTTTGCTCAATCGTTAAGCCGGCTGCTGTCGATTGCCTTAAATTTGCTGCTTGAAGTTATCTATAGAACGATAAGTCTCTATGGGTTGTGTGCTGATGTAACCATCACCAAAGCGACTTGACACGGCGGGGTGGGCCTATCACTAACCGTCGCCGTCACCCGTGTGTACCAGGTTATCGTGAACAGCCGCCAGCACGTTGGAGAGGGCCTTTCAAGCCTTTGCCAGACGGGGCGGCTACACGACGTTGTTGGTCACCACTGGCCCGCGATGAGTCAACTATTGTACCGCGCGGTGCTGAGGTTACGTGGTGCTTCTCCCCAGCTTAGAACTGTCCAGTACCGTGTCTCTCTGTTGCTGTATGTGTGTCTATGCACTTCAGCACACAGTCCGCGTCCGGAATGATGTGACGCAAACCGGTGCACCGATGGAGGCAAACCTTCTCGTGGAAAGGGAAAGGTTAATTTCTCATGCGCGATCGTCTTTCGTCCGCGACTAACACACACACGGACACTATCGGTGGCCCCATTATAGGGTTGTTATCAAAGAAATTTCTGCATTCCTTTAACCCAGTGTCCAGTCCACGGCGAGGGGCACGTTTCTACGAAGGGGAGGATTGTAGAACACATTTCGGAACAGCCTAGAAAAGGTGTTCGATTGCCGTACTCGACACGCGGTCGCGAATTAAGGTCGCGTATGACCTCCTGTAGCCTCCACTCCCCCTCCCCACAAAACACCAAATCGAGAGCAGAGCCGCAACCGGCGTAACATCCTTTCGTTGTGTTGTTGAAGTTTTTGATTTCTTCTTCATCGTTTGCCGTAACACAATCCTCCGGAGTGACGCAAGTTTGTGAGGGGTGGTTCGTGGTGAGTAGCACACCTACAAAAAGGGTGGTAGGGCGGAGAAGGGCGAGAGGCCACTTCCGATACGCGGCCAGAGAGCACTCGCACAGAGTTTGTTTGGTTAAAAACGGACGCGCGAGGGTTGCACTTTACCTATTCCGCGCGTATAGTTGCGCGCCGTTGCATTCTAAATTTAGTCCACCCCGGGCCCGGTAATTAAAAATCGCCTAGTTATGGCCACGATGGGCACGTCGCCGGTCGCGCGGCGAGAATCGAAAAATAAATTCCATTTTTTGCGCTCGCCGCACCGCGCACCTTTCATGTCGTCGTTCAATGCGTCACAAGAAAAGGGGGGGGGAGGGGAGGTCTGTCTTCAATGTTTACATTGCCCTATACCGGCATGACAAAGAACTGACCACTTCAGTGTTGTTATCAAGTTCTGGTTTTTCTTTTCGGGGACAGTATCTCTAAGTAGCGCATCACTAGGAGACGGTTTTTTAATCGAATGCTTGTTAAAGAGGTTGTAAATCGGATTAAATATTATATTCTTGAAGCATTATCATGGAAGATACTTGTGTAGTTTATCTGCATGTTCTTGATATCTCGTAGAGTTGCCAAGATTACTGTATCAGGTATCGACAACGATAACGATATAGGTATTGTTTTAAATGCCGCAATTCTCTAGGTTAAAACATGTTTTGTTATAATGAATTATTCAACCATGCCGCTCATTTGTTCTTATGTTGCTAAAAATACCTAAAATTTATTAGTAACTCAAGGAAGGAATTTCAAAAAAAAACCTTAAGGCTTAAGGAATAAAAAAAACCTTCGAACGATGTAAAAAATATGCTACAGATACGTTGTTTGTGATTTTCTACTACAAACAATTGAAACAGATCAAAATATGAATGGTTATAAATGAGAAGAACATTATTGTCAGCAGATACATGTTAAAAGTAAAACATGGTTTGTTTTTTGAGAAAAACTACTCCTAATGAGCTATTACTGCACTACTAACTATTCTAACCGTTTTTTCTTCTGATTTAAGTACAAAATTCCGGAAATATTCCATAGAACTTGCCCCTAACTGGTTAGCAAACTGTAGAAGATCTTCCTCTTGATCCTCTTTGTCTTCCTGAGCAAGAGTTGAGACTGCATTAGTCTGCATTCAAATCCGATGAGTCAAAGATGATCGTCCTCTACACACACCATTCGTGCTCACGGAAGAAAGACACAGAGGTCTTGTCCTTCGGTCACCCTTTCTTTCTCACGCGCCACTCTCTCTCTGTGCCATCGGTATCGGTATCCTTCCGGTGGTGATCTCCTCTACCCCACGATGACCGGTTGGACCGGATTGTTTACACAACAAATCAACGATAATTTAGTTGCACTTAAGACCGTGTCGTGTCGTGCAGTGTCGTGTCTAAGGCGCCCTAGACCCCTATTCCGGTCCTAGTGCCATCATCGGAGAGTGGTGCGAGAGATGCGTGGTGGTGATGCTCCAATTTCACAGAAGCGGAGGGTTGACAAATGAAGGTTACACGCGCTTTGTATCTATCCAATGTCCACCATCACCACCTCCTAATCCAATTGCGTTCTCGCTGGGTCGCTACTGCAATTGCAACTGCATCGTTTCCCTTGTCTCTCTCTCTCTCTACCTTTTTCTTCACTCTCTTTCTCTCTTGCACACCGAGAAGCGAGAACGAAATTGCATCAAGTGCACTGTCACCATCGTCGTCGCCATCGTCGTCGTCGCCGCCGACTTCGATGGTCGTTTATTCAATATGATGTCGGTCACAATCTCGTTTTCGCTTCGCCATTTTGTGCCATTGCTCTACAACACAAGGTGCTAGACTCTGTGCGTAATTCGTTCTTCGTCTATTCACGCGCGTTGATGCGTAATTTTCATAAAGTTTTCCACGCGGCTCTCTCTATCATTCCTCAAAGAACTGTGGCGTGAATATTTGCTTCTGTTCGATGATGACGATGATCGTCATCATCATCGTCGTCGTCGTCACCATTGGCACAAGATTGTATCGCTTATTAAATCGCGGGGCTCGGGATGGATTTAAAGGTGGCCTTTTTAGTGCGCCACAGGTTCAGGTTGCCGCGAGGCGGTCTCCTTTTACCACCAACCACCCTCCCCACCTTCGATTCGATGATGGAATTTAATTAAATGATGAAATTTGAAAACTTTCCTGCCCATTTCCAGGGGGCCCAAGGAGTGGGAGGGTGGGTGGTCATCATTGGCATCATCCTCATGGCATGGGCGCGCAGAACGCGTGCGTTTGTAGTGGTTTTTACCGTGGGTGCGTGTCGCGGTCCTGGGGCTGCTAGGAGCACTTGCAGCAGGAAAATTAAAGTTTCCGCGTTCCCGATTTTAAATCTCACTTCCCCGCCCTCCCTCCCTCCTCCTTGTGGTGAACTCCTGGTGCCTCTGGTTGGATATAAAGTGCGAAACCACCAACCAACCATCCAGCCGGCTGAAGGAGTGTTGTTAGGTCGCGCCGGGGTTCTTTGGCGTGTTCTCTTAGGCTGCAAATAATGATTCTTCTATTTTCGGGTTAAACGCGCACACCAATCCGGCCATTTTCCGGCGTATTTCCGCCAGATTGTGTGGCTTCCCCGTTTCGCGCAATATTGGATTACGGACGGACGGAGCACGGGATGAGGCACGTCAATCGTGTTACTTTCGGGAGTGTATTTGTTAATTTTATTAGACCGAGTGAGAGAGACAGGCAGGCTGCTTTGGGGGGCAATGAAGTGGCGGAAAAGTATCGAAAGCTAAAAATATTAGACATTCCATTCACTTCCCCCCTCCAGCGGCCAAGCCTGGTGCGCTCGCGGGGCGAAGTTAATCCTTTTGCCTGGAGTGGAGGAGAATAGGATTCCCAAAGTGTACCACCGGCGGTCGTGGCCGCCATTGGCCGTTTTGGTAAAGGGATTATATGGGATATTGCCGGACGCTTAGGAAATCTGATGTCGTCTTCCCCGGTAGTTAACGTCAGGCGAAGACGTCGATTGGTATTGTCGCTCATCGAGTTTGTTAAATTTCAAGTATCGGTTTCTCGCTCCGCCTAAAGTCCCTCATACATGGGCATATTGTTTGTGATTTTTTACAGTTTTTTTTAAATGTTTGTCAAACAATTTGCTCGATAGTAGCCGCAACAAAATTGAACTCGACCGGAAACTTTGTTTGTTGTAGTAGGCGCAACAAATGTTAGTAGGCTGCCATCTATTAAAAGATTTTTTCCCAAACCCCTGAGCCTTTCAACTCCGCCGATTGTAAACGAAAAAACGAAAAACAATTTACCTTCGCGATCTGAACAAGAGCAGTAGGCGGCAGCAATTGTATGTTGGCCAACATGTTGTTTGACGAACAATTTGCCAATGTATGGGGGGCTTAATCCTGTGCTAAACTTCTAATCACAAGGAGAGAAAGATGCTGTGCATGGTGATGCTTTTCGAATTAAGCATCCAGAGCATCTTCGGTTTTTTGTTTTGCTTTAAAGTCTTTGTTGGACTGCTTATTTTTTCCAGTCATAGCTCCAGAGCTTTAAGCGTTCTTTTGGCTTCCCGAATCATCATCATTCTTCACTTCACGGTGGCCTCAGTCTCGCACCGTCCTCTTCCTTTATCGTCGTCGTATTAGATTACACTTTTCCGAAATTGAAATCCAGCCCATCTCCTTCTCCGTCTGACGAAGATGGCACGCGGGGGCCTTCGCTCCTAACGTGCTGTGAATGATAATAAACTAGCGGCAGGACAGGATGGAAATGGGTTTTCCCCGTTGTTTTCCTCAACGACACACACTCGTTCGCTCGCTCGTTGTTTCTTCATTATTTCGGTGGCTCCCCCCCACCCCTCGAAGGACACCGTTTACCACCGTGAAAATCTGCATTTGAAGGGGCAGCGAACAAGTTATGAGCCGGGAAGAAGTTATTGTTGGTTATGATTTGTACGTGTCCGACTTTTCGTCTCGTCTCGCATTTGCTTTTATTTAATTCCGCTTCCGCTTCTCCCTCGCCTTTGGTTGGGGAGGTCATGTGCCATCATTACAGGGGTGCAAAGGAGAAGAAGAAGGGCTGCTGAAGGAGTTGGCCACCACCGGATAGCCCTTTAGCTTCCTCCGGGGGCTGTCTCGGTTGGTATGCGGTTAATTTAGTTGTAATTAATTGGATAAATCCTTCGGTTTCCATCCGTCCATCCTGCGCGTGACTACTATACGACTTCCGACCGTTCCGACGTTGTGCTTTGCGTGTGAGTCAATCGACGATATATACATGGACCGGTCAACGCTTCGCGCGCTCGCGTCTATTCGCGGTTGGCTGGCTGGCTGGTGAGTGGTTTCAAACTTCAGCTGCACTCTCGACGAGGAGGAGACCATCGCTAGCAGTAGTAGTAGTAGTTGCTGTTGCGACGATGGTGGTGGTGGTAGTGATGGTTTTGGTGGTCAGTAATAGCAGCAGAAGCGGTAGCAGTAGTAGCTCCCGGCACCACACACCATGTCGTGGTCGTGGCATCGGCATCGTTGTGCGTGATTCGATTAAGATGGACCCCAAGGACCCCAAAGGGGGGGCAAAGGTGCCGCAACAGCAATATGGAGAAACATGCAACGATGTTCGAGCTGCTCGCTGGCTGGCTGGCTGGCTGACGATGATTGACCGTCGGATAATTTATCACGGTGCGTGCGTGCGTGCGTCTGTGTGCGTGACGCGCCAACCATCTCTCCTCCTCCTCCTCCTCCTCCTCATTCTCCTTTTCGGTGTGCAGCTGAAGCGACTGAAGGTGGTTCAGGAGGCGCTACTTAGCCCTCATTTCCCTTCCTCACTCACTGGCGCTGGAAAAACCAACTGCGGCGCGCGGCGTGACTGGAGAATATTTTTTTTGGCAAAACGCACACCAGACGACGACCACGACCACGACGACGACGACGACGACGACGACGATGACGACGACGAGAGACTAGTTACAAGGTGGTGGCCACAGGATGAACGGATGACCCGTGGAGGGGGAGGAGCATGTGGAAAATCTCGCACCCCGGAAAAGTGGTAAAAACAAAACGAAATTCTCTCCACTCCCACTTCACTCGCACAATGACCCCTTCGTCTTCGCCGTTCTCCTTTGCCTTTGGTCGTTTGGGTAGCGCCGCGCCGCGCGTGTGGATGACATGGATAATGGCCATTTCCCTTTTAGCAGGTGGAAGGGTGGAGCGCACCCTGGAGGGCGCTTTTTGGTGGTTGAAAAATCGATGAGCTGCTTGCCGCGTTCCTTTTGCCGAGTGGCTTTCTTGCTTCGCCGAGGAACGGTGCCGGGCGCACCGGGATCTTTTTGCAGATCCTCAACCCAAACGCCGGTCACGGCGGGGATTGCGGGAAAAAGTAGCGGAAGAAAAAGGGAGGTGGAAGGTTTACTGTTTTCCGTTTTCTCGGGGTAATATTTGTTTTGCTTTTGGAAAGGATCAGTGGGAAGTAGTGGTAAGGGTCGTGTGTCCCAGATTGGTGTTTTGTTTGTTTTGAAGCTTTTCTGTTTTTCGTTCGTAAGTGGGAGTGAGCTTAAAGTAGTTTTAGTGAGAAGGAAGAGGAGGTGCGATGTTGTCATTCCTGCGCTTGTGTCACTCTGTTCGCGATCTAAGCAACCATACAGGAGGAGTGAGAAGCTTTTAGCATCTGTCATGTTGCCTCGAACCGAACCAAGAAAAGGAGGGTTCGGTTTACATATTGACTAAAAACAAAGCAACCCATTTGGATAGTGGAAGCCGTTGAGCGCGTCGAAGTACACTGGATGGAACTTCGGGAACATAAGGGGGGACTTAGGTGAATGCGGGTAAAAAAAGACTCAACTTTGGACGATTTTTTTGTGTCGAAACATTAACTTTATTTTTTTAACTCGAAGTTCATATAATAATACAATTTTTCAAGAATATTTGAAGGTTGTTTTTGGGTGCAAGTAACGCCGATTTTGAATATAGGTTTTGGGAAAAAATGATCTTTATAGAACTCAATATCTCTGTCAGTTTTCCTTCGAATAAACCGACAATTTTACACAATACTTTTGAAAGAATTCATGCAAAAATGTGAAAACAAAGCACTGCCGCTGCGAACATGACTGTTCCTCTACGCTGCCATGGAGACGCCTGGTGGTCGTCCCATTTTTTTAGTGTGTGTGTGTTGAAACCTCACCAGCAAATGTACGAGAGCGTGAGCGAGGATTGTGATTGAATACGCGAGGCGACTTGGATCTCTGCAACATCATGCATTAGCCATACTTCGATGAACTTCGCCTCCAACGAGACTTATCAAAAGAATAGGAAAAAAAAAGAAAGAGAGAGAGAGCGATGAAAAATTGGCATACGCAATTTATCGCATTAATACCGGTGTGTGTGGGTGGTGTGGGGGGTTGGGGGTGGTCTGCACGACGATCGCGGATATCGCCGCCGGTCGCGCGCTCTCGGGGGTATGTAGCGCAAATCTGAATAATCATCATTAATCTTCCTCATCGACATCCTTCAACCGTTCCGTTTGCAAGGGTGATAGAGGTAGGTGGTGGTAGTGGCGTCGTGATGTTGCTGAATTTTCGTATTTCCGGCTTCTTCCACTTCCACCACCACCACCATCATCATCATCATCATCATCATCATAGTAGTCTGTACCGTGTTTCTGTTCGTCTTCGAATACAATATTTTACGTTTTTATTTCCACGATCACCACAGGAGGCTCTGCTTTTCGTTTCTTTCCTTCTCCTGAAATTAGCGTGCCAGCAGTAGCAAAGGCAGAAGGGAGGAAGGAGCGGAGTTCCGTGTTTCATCGTGGAATTCGTTTTATCCTCAGGGTGTGTGTGTGTGTGTACTGGCCGGTTTCGACTTCTGCTTTGGTTGAATGACTTCCTTTGGAGTGTGTGTGTGTGTGTGTGTTGGGTCAGTTTATGGTTTGTTAATTTTTCTCCCTCGGTCCACTGGTCGGTCACTACTTCAAACACTTCTCTCCGTTCTTATGGTCACCTTTTCCTCCCTCCCGTGGCTCCTGCGGTCCAACACCAGGAGAAGGGATCGCTGGAATGTTTTCATCGATTCTCAGTCACCATCAACTCCTCTTGATGCTGCTGCCGAGATTGATTATGCGAAGGAACCTTCTTCTTTGCTCTCCTCTCGGCTTCGAGTCCATCAAACGTTTCCGTGACGACGAGAAGGGGGAAGGCCGGTTGCCGGTCCGGTGAAATAAAACATTTTCATTCATTTTTATTTTTTAACGATGAACTCACAAACACCCAGACCAGAGAGTGGTTACTTTTCCCTCGTGTCCTTACACCAACGATAAGGTCGTATATAGCGGTTGCCAATTCCATGCTCCAAAACATTCACTTGACGACGTGCACGTGTGTGTGTGTGTGTGTGAAGGTGTGTTGGTGTGACTCGGACGAGGACTCATAGATTTGGCTTTGCGCACAGTTAGATTTGGTTCCGGTTGGCAGCGAAAATTCAATGTTATGGTGCTGGTGGTGGTGGTGATGGTAGGGGGTGGTTTTTGAAAAGATTTCATGAAGCGTTTTCCAGCCAAACGGCGCTGCGAAAGTTGAGCCCGGAAAGAAGAATGGAGGAGGAAAAGGAAGGTTTGCTTGCTCGTTTAACACTCGTCTCGAGACTGGCCGTAGGATGTGAAGAAACGGAAACACCCCCTCCTCACTCCCTTGTCTTAACCACATTCCCAGTCAGGGGGAAATGTGTTTTGGGCTGCGGGGTTGGTTGGTGAAAATTCGAATTTTCATTTGAAAGTAAAATAAAATTGGCCATAAAAATGAAATAAAAAAGGTGTCGTGTCGTGGGGTGGGGTAGGAGAAGGGAGAGGGAATGAACTCCCACCTCTATCCCGTAACCACCACCCACCACGCAATACATTCCGAATCTCCAGTTCCAGTTTCACGGATTACAGATTCCTCCTTCTTCTTCTTCTTCTCCTCCTGCTCCTCCTTCCGGGGACCCGGGGAGGTTCTTTTGGGTCCTAACTCCTCCTCGGTCTGTTGGTGGAGAAAGAAACGGAGAAGCAAATCCTATTTAGGTTTATCGCTTTCGAGACCTTTTGGGCGGTTTCTGGGAACGGGTTTTCTGGGTCCTTCCTTCTGTGAGAGAGAGAGAGAGAGAGAGACAGCAGAGAGAGAGAGCAGAGAGAGCGAGCAGCAGTTCGTTTTGCAGTTCGCGCAGTTTTCGGCTTTTGCCAACGATTTGTTTCTTCTTTCTTTCACCCACCTTTACCTCATCTCGAGTTGGGTGGAGTGCAAATGTATGGTTAATTTAATTTCGTTTGATTTTTCCTTCGTTCGTTCGTTCGTTCGCTCATCCTTTGGACCGTGCACACAAATCCCGTGGCGGTCGGTTTGGTCGGAATGTCACTAACGGGGCCGAAGAACCGAAAAAGGATGCACGAGCAAAGCAGCAGAGAGAAGCTCTTCAAGGACTTCAAGCTATCGGATCTCTTCTGACATTGAGTAAAGGGCTAGTGTTGGCCACATGCCGGTGCCGCGAAGGAGAATCTCCAATTCCGAAAGGGGCCTCCTGAGCAGATCAAATGCCACCACAAACACACACACACCACACACCACACACCACCGCGACTCCACAAATCTTATTTATGCTCCTGCGAGCCACGTTCACCTCATCGTTCGCTGGTGTGAAAAGCGTGAAAAAAGCGCTTTAAAAATGCAATTTCGAATTATACTCACCCACCTCCCATTCCTTCCTTTCCCTACCGGTCGGGGTCGCTCCCTTTTTCCGATGCCGATAGCGAGCGAGGTTTAATTTCAACAGCCGCGAGCTTCGATCGTAAACACCAATTCTGCGCGTTCTGGGCCGCGCTCTGGTTGCGTTTTTATCTTCTTCTGTTGTGCAAAAACGGGAAATGGGAAATCGACAAGACGTGGCAAGGGGGGGGGGGGGGAGAAACCCCTCGCCTCGCCGAATGTTTTATGCAAATCAAACGGGGACGGAAAAAGGGACATTTCATTTACCCTCCTCCTATTCCGAGTTTCGAGCTTTCTCCGGGATATCTTCTCTAAGGGGTTCGATTGGCCACCACCCCCCCTCGGATTGGTCTGCGAAATCTGAGAGGAACAGCTCCTGCTTTACTCAGTTCCTCCCCAAAAAGGGCCCAAAGGGGATAAAGTGTGCTTTAATCGAAATGGAAATGTGGAACAAGTTGTGTAAGCGGCCAATCGGACTGAGAAAGAAAGGGAGTGTTTTTGATGCAACACTCCTCAACACAATACATTATTGTGTGTGTGTAGTTCACGTAAAAACTAGTCAACCGGCGAAAAGCAGCTTAGCGGCTTTCTCGAACGAAAGGAGAGAACAAAAAGCACAAAAAAAAATGGAATCCAGCCAATCGAAATGCCGAAACGAGACGAGGACGAGGCCGAGAGGCCGACAAGTTTATGATAAATCGCGCCTTGCGATGGTATTTTTTTTTTTTGCCAGGAAAGCAATTTACTGTCGATGCTTTATCACACTAGAAATTTGTCATTTTCTTCTCCTCATCAAGCACCCCATACACCGGGGAAATTGTTTGTCAAATTTTTCGTCCGGTTTTTGGAATGTTTGTCAAACAATTTGCTCGATAGTAGGCGAGCAACCGACAAAATCGAGCTTCGACGATTCGAAATTTTGTTTGTCGTAGTAGGCGCAACAAATGTTTGCCTGCAATTTTTTAGTAGGCTGTGACCTGTTAAATGGCAACGAGGAAATATTTTTTTTACTCAAAACCCTTTCAACTCTGCCGGTTGTTAACAAAAATGGACTTCATGGAGAACAATTTGCCGCAATTGTTTGTTGGTCAACACGTTGTATGGCGAACAATTTCGAGCCAATGTATGGGGTGCTTCAGTGTTTGTGCTCGCAAGGATTCCATTTTGCTCGTCTCGTTGTCGTCGCCGTTGTCGGTGACGATTTCGTTTCACTTATTGGATCAATAGTGAATGATGTTGTGCTTGCTTGCTTGCTTGCTGGTTTGGTTGGTTAGTTGGTGTTGGAGTCAGGTACCGGAGGAACTCCAAAGAGTAGTAGCTGCTGCTGCTGCTGCTCCAAGCGCTCCGCACCTTCAACAACGGAGTGGAGTGACTTCATACAGAACGACGATGAAGACGACGAGGTGGCTGCAAAGAGAGAGTTCTTTGAACAAAACGGAATCGTCGTCGTCGTCGAGTCGAGTCGAGCCTTGATAGCATCCAGACATGACAAGATAGCCTCCATCCCCATTCGCCCGGGCCGTGCCTGTGGGTAAACAGTAATAAATTCATGCACACACACACGCACACCAATACAGCACAAACTTATTGTTGGAAACGTTGTTGGGTGTGCTGGGAAGGGAAGCGCGCATCGCGATGACATACAACGTGACGATTTCACTCGCCTCGTCGCCAACCCCCCTTCCGGCCGCCAGGTGCTGACTCCTGGGAGATATGGTTTCGAAGTTTTCCCGCTCCCGCTCCCGCTCCCTAAGCACCTGAAGGAAAATAAAAATCGAAACATTTTCATAATTTGCTCCCTCGATTTTCCTTCGCGCCTCCGTTCCGGTTTTACCCGAAACCACCAAGCAGGCCACGATGACTGCGATGACGACCATGACGACGACGATAGTGTGTGTGTGGCTCTGTTGCGCTTTAACCCCCTTTCCTCCCGAAAACCATTTGCGTTTCACGGGCGATAGCAGCAGCACCACGATGCTGAACCTCAATTGTTGTGCACGATGAGAATAGAATTCGGAAAAGAAATAGAAAGGCGGCCACCGCGTGTGTGTGTGTGTGTGGAGATAGAAAAGGCAAAAATAGTTTCCAAACTTGCGCACCAGACTCTAGCAGGACACACCACATATTCACCTTCATCCGGGGGGAAAAAAGCGAAGAAGAAAAAGGAAAACGAAAAGAAAGTTTACAAATTACACCGAAAACTTTTACTTCCATGCCAGGCCAGGCCAGAGGGCCTCCATATTGAGGTGCTCGGGGAGGTAATCCTTTTCCCAGGACCCTGGGTAGTGTCGGAGTGTGGTGTCCTCCTTCGGTGAAGAGTTTTCCCCGGGAGCGCACAACATGTGTTTGTATCGCCGTCACCGTCACGATTGGGGGGCGAATCCGAGGGGGGAATGCAAAGAGGAAGGAAGAGAAGGAGGGCTACAGATCCTTTGCATGCCACGGATCATTCAATCATGGTGCCGGTTTGTGTGTGTGTGTGTGTGTGTGTGCTTGAGGCCTGCAGGATCGATGTTTATATCCTGGCACTCGCCAACTTGAAACATATTCCTTTGACAGCAGCAGCAGCAGGCGGCGACAAACACACATAGCGCGCGCAGCGCCTACTACTGCTACTACTACCAGCAACCGGGACGAATCGAGTCAGAGTCAGAGTCGACGTCGAGTTGTCTGGAAAATGGATGGCGATGGCGGATGATAATAAAACGAAGGAAAATAAAAAAAAAATAAGAAGAGAAAGAATTGGCCGGAGAGGGCTGGGGCGCGGGGAAGTATGATCGAACGAAATAAAATTGAAAACATAAAGTGTTTGGGGATGGAGGGCTCCTCGTCACAGATAATGAAAAAGGATGAAACAATGCTCAAGAGAAGAGCGAAAGAGAGAGAGAGGAGCGCCCTGTCAAGGTGTTTGTGAGTGTGTGTGTGTGTGCGAGAGTTCCTCCCTGTGAAAAAGGTGACAAGAACCACCTCAACCACAACTGCCTCCTGCGTATCATCCCCTCGTATCCATTCCCCGGAAAGAGAAAAGGGAAAAGTTTTTCATATTTTTTCGATTTTCCCATCGATTAACGAGCCTCTTTCATGTGTCTCTTTCGGTGTGTGTGTGTCGGTGCAGGCGCCATCATCGACAGGTTTCCGGACGGCGCGCTGGATGGGGATGAAAGTTTTGAGCAAAAGAAGAAGAAAAAGACGAAGCAAAAGAAAACGGAAATCATAAAAAGAGGGGGAAAACATAAAATGTCGTGCATATGGGGCGGAGAATGTTATTTTTCCACCCCTTTCCTCCGTGCTCTGGTCTGGTCTGGTCGTTCCGTCGTCGTCGTCAGAACTTTGGTATCAATCGGTTTTGGTGTCCTCGTCGGGGCGGGTGGGGGAGTGGGGGACTCGTCTTCTTCAATCTGTTCCTCGAAACCCAGAAACTCCGAGGTTTTCCTCTCCCGGAGAGAGGGTGTGCCATACAGCACAGCGGCAGTGAAAGTTTTCTTATTTCCCGTTAAGAGGGAACCCTTCACCCCCTCCTTCCTTTCCCTCTGAGTGTGTGTGTGTGTGTGAGAGAGAGAGGGAGAGCGAATGGTGGGACCCCTTTTTTGGCAGCGATTTGGGCAGCGAGATAACAACGGGCACACGGGAATGTTGTGCTCCCTTCGTTGCTCGTTCCACCACAGTGGGAGGAGGAAGGACGAAATTAGGTTTCGGTGGTTTTTTGCCAAGGAACCGACGGAACGACCGAACGACCGAACGACGACGACGTCTTTTTGGGGCCACACGATTGTTGACATCATTGACATGATATTTTGCTGCCACAGCAGCGGTCTTCACAGTGGGTGGCGGCAGCGGAGAGTGGGTGGCAGATGATATGATTTTTCCTCCGAGAAGTAAGTAGTTGATGGAGAAGACAGACCACCATCCCCAACCCCTCGTTTTGGCTCTCAGGCGGTTCGTTTCCATTCTTGAACAAACAACCAATCGACCTAACCCCTCGCCTCGCTTCGCCTTTCTTCCTTCGAATCCTTCCATCCATCCATCCAGCAGCGCCATCGAAGACGTTGGCATCTTCTCTTTCTCTCTCTCCTCTTCGCATCATCTCGCGACTCTGGACACGGTTCCGACCGACCAGGAGAGAAGCTGAAGCTGGAGAAGATGGCACGGAGGACGGTCTCTGGAACTCTGCAAAAAGGCACACGAAAATCAATAGCAAACAACAACAATTGATGTTATTGTTGTGCGCCTTGTCCTTTTCCTCCTTCGGTTGTGGGATTGATGCTTTTGCTCTGGAGTGTGTTGCTGGAGGCGCTGAAAACAGCTGGAAGAGGTTGTGCACGACGCGACGCACACACACACACACACACACACACACACACACACACACACACACACACACACACACACACACACACACACACACACACACACACATTTCCCATTCATTCGCTTTTCGTTTCATCAATTTTCGTGGCCTCCCACCACAAAACACACACACACACACGCGGAGAGAACATCATTCCTGCATCACCACCACTGGAATCCGTGTATCGGTGTCCTTGCGATGAGGCGAAGGAGTAGATCGTGAAGCGGTGGTGGCGACGTCGGAATGATTGAAGATTCGGTTCCGGGGCAACATTAAATGTGTGTCAAAAAGTAGCTCAATGTAACATCCTCTTCCTGGTGTACTCCAATTTTAGAGATTCTCGCTCTCTGAAGCTCCCCATACATTGGCTCGAAATTGTTCGTCAAACAATTGCGGCACCTACTAGACTACTAGATCGCGAAGGCAAATTGTGCTTTTCGTTTATAACCGGCAGAGTTGAAAGGCTCCATTTCGTGGAAAATTTTTGCTCGGTACCATTTAACAGCTCGTAGCCTACTAAAATGTTGCAGGCAAACATTGGTTGCGCCTACTACGACAAACATCAATTCGAGTCGTCGAAGTTCGATTTTGTCGGTTGCTCGGACACTATCGAGCAAATTGTTTGACAAACATTCAAAAACCCGGGAAAAATTTGACGAACAATTTGCCGGTGTATGGGGGGCTTAAGGAGCGCTTAACAATGACAAATGCATTGCTTTCGGACGCGCGCCGAACAACCCATTCCCATTATTCATCATTTGCTCTCCCGGGAAGACAAGACAAGACAAGACAAGAAGAGGCTCAACTGCTTTCCGGTAATTTTGGTCCCAGGTTCCAGTACTTTTCTCTTCAAACACACAACCCCCAGAGAGAGAGAGAGAGAGAGATGTGCATTCAGTGGAGATCCGGTCGAGAATATCACTTCCAATCGCATGGAACGACAAATATTTGTTCTAACATTCACTCGACGACGACGACGACGACGTTGTGTTTGCTCGCATCCAAGTCCTAGTACCATGTAGATGGGCCTTCTCTCTCCCTCTCTCTATCTGCCCTGTGAAACACGGAACTCGGTCCCCGGGAAATCGAACAATCCTTCGCGCAACTTCCGTGTGCGATGCGTCGCCATTTGCGTTGGGCAAATATATGAAAATCTGAATGTTATTCTTCTCCTCCACCCTTTATCCTGGGTCTTCCTGGGAGAGAGAGAGAGAGGGTGATGGGAGTGAAAAGTGCACTGCATGGCAAAAAGTGGCCGTCGGTATGCTGCTGCGCGCACAGCACAAACAATCACGGTAAAAGGACAAAATGGAACGTGGAACGTCACACACTACTTTTACCTCTACTGCTACTACTGCTGCTAGTAGTACTCCTGCCGATACCAATGTGTCTGTGTGTGTGTGTGCTGAACCGTTTTTTTGTCCCCACGTTGGCCACGACCACCTTTTTGGTAGACCAACTTTTACGCAGTTGGTGCTTATCAAAATTGTTATTAAGTAGTTCGTTTGGGGCAAACGATATCCTCGGTTCTCTTGGTTCGCCTGTTTCCTTTTTTTCATGGGGCAGCGGAATCGAGTTTTCGAGTTTTTCCAGCTTCCAACAGCAGAGTTTGCAGAAAATTGAAATCGAAATGCGTTAACCTGAGCTTTGAGCTTTGCATCTGTTCCCTTTTAACTCTTGTACCAACGGATGCATTTACATGTATTTATATGGACGTTTATGGTGCGTTCTAATTACTTTTTCTACCTGCAGGTCGCACATTATTAGTTTCTCTTTTTTTGCATATGCGTTTAGCATATCCTCAACTACATGAAAAGTAAAAAATATGTCTGAAATTTTTCAAATCGTGAAAAAATTACATTTTTGATATCTTCTCTTTGCTCTTATTCTTTTCTAATCTATAGTTCTATTCTTTTTTAATCAGTAAGTCTCGTTTGCTAGTAATCACTAAGCGAACTTGAAAATGCTTAATAATATGTATATTAGTCATATGGTTTTCAACGTTAGGTAAAGCCAATGATTTGGATATCTTATCGTAAAAGGCGCATCTGTTATCTCTTTTACTGTTTCCTTCAACCATTTTTCAACTGCAAGAGGCGGCAGGTGCCATAATATTCAGAATATTTTACATAGGCCTTTTTTCACATATTCAAAGGACATTTTTTAAAACAATATTGTGACCGATATAAAGCCAATAAAATTTTAGGAAGCTACCTGAAAGTCCAAACCTCTACAACTAATAGAATTATGTGTCATTAACAAATGAAAATGAAATAGGTCTAACCAGAACCATCCGTTGGTACGAGAGTTAATACTCTGACAGCACATTTTAGTGCAAACGCTCAACACAAAAACCGTTTTGTGGAAATTTTCCCCGTTTTTCCCCTCTAGTTTTTCCGCCTGTAATCACTAAACGCGGAAAAGCAGTGTTCGATTAACCTCATGCGCGAGCTTTCTATGCTGTTATGCGGGAAGCGATTCATTATGCTCAATAGACAGCGGGAGGAAAGCGAGAAGAAGAAGAAGAGATATGAGGCTCACGGAACTGTGTGTGTGTTTTTTTTTTTAAGTAAACTTTCGGCGCAGTCAAAGTTCATCGCGAGGAAACTTGAAGGAGGGAAATGCGGTGAGAACAACAAACATCTTCTCCTGCTATCTGCTGTGCGTTGTGTTGCACACGCCCTTCACCGCCTGTGTGTGTGTGTGTGCCTGTATGTGTGTCAGTAACCTAACCAGCCAGCCAGCCCGCCAACCAACCGGCGTGAATCGGTGAAAATGTCTGTCGGAAATGGGCAAAACCGTGCCGAAAACTTCCGAAAACTCTCGTTTCCTTCTCCTGCGTATCAGACCCAGGGGGGGGGGGGGGGGGTGGTAGCACCCCCTTTTTGGGGGGAGGGGGGGGGGGTGGTTGGATCCATCGCTGACGCGCTCGTACTCGTACTTAGCGTGGGTCCTGGGGACCAGGACCAGGACCGCGAGGAGATGTGCAGAAGAGAAGATCATTTATTATCTTCTTTCTTGAATCTCATGAATAAAGATTCACTACTACTGCTACTACTACTACACTCGCCCCTACTCGGTTCATAGAACCACCGGTGGGTGGATGAGTGGGTGGGTGCGTGGGTGGTGGATGAAGATCCGAGGTCGGTCTGTGGCCCCCTCGGTCCCGGAACTTTTTCGCAGATCATTTCAATTTCCCGTCTTCCTAGAGAGGGCGTGCGTGCGTTGTTGTTGGAAGCATCCGCATCCGTGGCCTCGTCTCTCTCTCTCTCTCTCTCTCTCTCTCTCTCTCTCTCTCTCTCTCTCTCTCTCTCTCTCTCTCTCTCACACGCTCTCTCGCGCGCGCGCTACTAACATGGAGCACTAAACCACATAAAACAAAAAGTAAAATCGTGCAAAATTCTGCTTTTTTCGCGTTCGCTTTTCCTATGCGAGATGATGTGCAGCCACCGTTAAACCAACCTACCCCCTCCCAACGCCTCTTATCTCAGCTGATTTGTGGCGTTTCAGTCAACGGTTGAGCAACGTTGTGGTCCGGAGTTCAAATGGTTCACTTTATTCGCTTTTCGCATCCCATGGATGATGGGGGATGCTGTATGTTGCGTTTTGCTATCGGTTTGCGATTCTCGGTCGGTCGGAATCGTGACTCTGGATTCACATTTGTCGATCGAACAGACACACACACACAAACGCACACAGGGAAGGCAACCGGATCCGGGGGTGGGGGGGTCGAGTGTGAATAATTTGATTTCCTTAACTCGATATCTAATAAAATAAAAATCATTCAATTTTATTTGATTCTTCGCCGCGCGCACACACACTACTAACGTCGCGGACCACCACGGAAACGGAAGTTGAGTCGCGAGGTAACGGACAACTTCTTGAACCGTTCTGCTCCTTTTCATGAGAACCACGACAGAAAAACCTCTCCTTCCCTTGGGTCGGAACGACAGTCGCGTGAGTTCGCGGTTTTTCGGTGTTTCGGCGTTTTGTTGGCGTTAACTGGCTACTGGCTGGATCGTCTGTCTGTCTGTGTGCCTGTCTGTGTATGTGTGCCCCTTGGGGGAGGTGCTGTGGGGGTTTCTTCAAGCTTTTATCATTATTGCATTATCGATGAACCGAGAATATGGAGTGAAAAGGGAAGCTTAAATGAATTATAAATAAAAATAAACACACTCCCATAGCGAGGCAGGAGAATTATCCTTTTTTTTAGGCGAGGGCCGACGTGAATTCTCTATAGAGTATAGTAGAGGGAGAGATGGCGCCATGGGGGGGTGGTAAACATTATCATCAGCATAAGCCATCACCATAAGCATCGCCAAACCCTCAGCCAGTTGGAGGTTGGGAAAGGGAGAACACGAGAAACGCGCAGATAAACACGTTCAACATAAAATAAATAAACAGAAAAGGCGAACAGAAAATTGCGAGAAGTTCGCCGCCGCGGCCTTTGCGGTTTTTGGGGGAGATAAAACTTAAGCAAAATCATCCACAAAGCATTAGCCAGTGGATGGCTTCAGTCCGTCTGGAAAGGAGTTCGTCGAGACGAGAACTTGTATTGTGTGTGGTTGGATTACAAGGTTTAGATTTTGAGCTAAGGAGAGAGTGGTTTGAAAATTCTAGTTTTTATTCTTTACTTTATGTTTTACACTGTTATTTACTCATTTTTTATTTTAGTTTTTGGTTATTTTCATGTTTTTATCATTATTTCTATGTGTTTTGTTGTATCTTTGTTTAATTTCTTGTTTTAATTTGTTTTCATCTTTTCTCTTTTTGTTCCAGGTAATTAATTTCTTCTTGCACAGAGGCTTTTAGTTAAACATTGTTATGGTAAGCGAGTTTGTTGTTTTCCTTTCTTTTTATCTTGACTTGAATTGTTTATTCATCTTTACCGTACTCCGATACTCGTTGTGCTGTATTGAACATGAACATTCATGTGTAAAATGTGTCTGGCAGAAAATTAATTACTTCCTGGAAGTAAACATTTGCTGTCACTCTGCGTGTGTGCATGTGTGTGTGTGGCACCGTCAACGAATAGAAGGAAACGCACCACCGGTAGGATCCGTCCCCGGAGTACGCGTGGTGTGTTTGTTTGGTGATATACACTCGAAAGGCGAGGACCAATTCGCACCAACTTGTGTGCTACAAAGCCCCATACCCAGAATGGATGATGATGATGATGTTGGCTTGGCTTTTGACACCCAACCCCTCACCCAATAATGAACCCCAGGATTTGAGCTTTTTCTTGTTTCCAACCCAAAAGTCCTTCGAATGGCGGACAGCTCTACTAATACCAATGGGCAGTCCATCTGTGTCGTTCGGTGCATGCAACGTCGTACGTTGCTGGCCAACCCAAGAGTGGTCAGTTTGTTTTCCACACGAAATCACACACACACTGGCCGAGTGGCTTTGCTGTGGAGTTGGTTGAGTAAACATTTAATTAAATTTCATATGTTCACTCACACTTCGTGGACAATCGTGTTCCGGTTCCATGTGCGGGATTGTGGCAGCCGCCGTCGTGAGAGGCACGAGGCAATATCAAAAATCTGCTCGAAAGTTCGAGGGGTGATGGTCAAACATTAAACAAACACAATTGTGCATCGAATGTGAGTCAACAAGCGTGGTATTGAATCCTTGCTTCGAAGTAAAATCTCGGAAAAAGAGGAGAAAGAGAGAGGAGGTTACTGCGCCCAGTTCCCGATTGCAATGGACTGCGGTAAGGGTTGCCCCGCCACAACACCGTTCACCGGGTACCGGACACTGAATGCAACTTTTCATTCGATGAAATATTTAGCGAATGTTACAAGCAATTACTATTGCCACGTTACGCGCGGCGGGGGCCATTCCGTTGGTGTCCCGGTCCGGGACCAGATGAATATGGATGAAGACAATTCGATGAATTATAAATGCCGTCCGCGCGTGTGTGTGTGCACCGACTTGGTCGATCCTGGTGTCTCTGGTGGAAAAAGGGGAGCTTCATTAGCGATAGTGGGCTGTGTGCATCCAACTGGGTTAGGAATGACGTTCTCCACGGGTTCGTCGCTTTATGGACGGTGGACCGTTGGCATTGGATCTTGTGTTTGTCCTCTGGTTGCATCGGAGGATTTGAGCTAACATGACGGCTGGAAGCAGCTTAAAGGGGGGCTAACGTTAATTCGAGGCCCGAAAATGGTAATTTTTGAAGATTTTTTGTGAAGAAACTATTCAACTTTTATTTTTCCTCTAAATCTCATATTAAACTATAGTTTTTCAAGAATTTATCGTTGTATTTTGTAGGAGATTTGTTAAAAACAGCATTTATGACATCCAATCTAGAAAGACGAATCTGCAAAAATGTACTTTTTTCGGTGCCCAATCATAGCTTGCTGCTGGATTATAGTAATCGGAAATATAGTAATCAATTTGCTTTTGTTAGATTACAAGTTTATCCAAGTAGGCTCCTTGGAGGTTTTATTTCAAATCCGATTTTTCGATGTTTGGTAGCTTTTTGAAGTGGAAAAAGTGATGCTTTTCACGATTTTGCGATTTTGCTTCATAAAACAAGTCTTGTACAATAAAAGGTTTTGAGAAAATAGCGTCAAAGTAACGAGATGCATTGAGAATGTATGATAATGAGTTCTTGCATGAAAGGCGATTTAAAATCAATATCTTTGGTAGTATTGAAACAATAAGCATTCGAGAAAAAATACAAAAAGTGAGGGATTGGATTGTTTGGTGGACAATTTAGAGGGAAATACGTTAAATGCAATTCAATTGCAGCTATCAAAGCAGCGTTTGAAATGTTTAACGTACTATATTCTATTAAACCTGGATCTTGCGGTCTATTGCGCTCAATGTGCGTTCCTCGCAGATGCAAGAGATACAATCGAGAGCAACGCGAAGCTCTGCGCTGGTCAGTCACGCATCTCCTCCTCGTCCCCAAACTGGGCGAACGTTTGTCTTCACAAAAAACACGGTTTGTTACGCCTCGACGCCTATTTGCAGCTCGTTGGTGACGACCGCGCGTTGCGTTCTCCTAGTCCACGAGGGGCACAAGAAGAAGTGGCAGGAGGGGCTGGTCAGGGTCATCATGTGGCCATTCGCCAAACTGCTGCTGCTGCTGCATCAGATCCAGAAAAGAGAAGACACTGTTTCAATGCCAAGAACGCAGAGCTGCTGCTACCCAACGGAGAGGAGTAAAACACAATGTTTCATGCCACATTGGGTGGGGGTGGCAGGGGGTGGTAGATAAGGCTTTGCGAAGGCCACCACACCCCCTCCGCAGCGAAACAATAGAAGCAGCAGCAGCAGCATTGCAACATTATGTGCAACCTCCTCCTCCCCGGGTAAATGAACACCAAAAGTGCATCAATACAGTGTGCGATCGCGAGGCCACCTCCGGATCGTTGTTGCTGATCAACCGAAAGTTCAGCGATGCACCGGACTTGGGGGGGCGGGCGGTGGATTATGTGGTGGTGCCAAGGAACTCGCGTCGCGTTGGCTTTTCAGAGCAGCAGCAGCTTCACGGACAAGAACGACGACGACGACGACGACGGTGACGGTCATTTACCTTGCACAAAACTCGTGGACTTGCAAGCGCACCGAAGGGGGTGGTGGGTGATCATGGTCCACCCACCAGCGTGAGCGCGCACGCGCGCATTCACACACACACACACACACACACACACGTACACACAGACACACATTTCGTCGTCGTAAACCTCGTCGTTTCATATGCGCGCCAACGATCGCTTCCGACTGCTGCTGCTGCTGTTGTCGCTGCGTCGCTGCGTCGCTGGCGTCGCGTGTTGTGTGTTTGCTTCTGTGCGTCGCGTCGCGTCCACCGACCGACCGACCGACCGACCGGCGGACGTCGACCTGGTGGTTGGCCTTCGCCAGGGGCCTTTTGCCTATCTCCGGCAGTTGATCTCTCGTTCTATCCTTCTCTCTCTCTCTCTCTACACTCGGTTGTTGTTGGTTGATGCAGAGCAGGGGGCGGGAGGGGTTCGCTATCCTTTTTAAGAGCAGCAGCAAAACATCGTGTTCGTGATCGCTTCCCTCCACCCCTCTCGCGGGGAGTTCTCGCATCAGGAAACGCGACGCGACGCGACGCGAGGTCCAGAAATTTGGTTTCCGCTGCAAAGCTGCAGATCAACGATTCTCGAAGCACACACAGCATCACCAGCACCAGCACCACCACGATCCAAGTGATCATCACCGGTTTCATGGCAGCTCCTTATTTGGTAGAAGCAAGAGGGGCAGTGAGGCACACGTTGCTCACGGCACTAGGACCAGGCAGGCCCGCGTGAAACGCAGGACACTCGCACTCTAGCTGTGGAGTGGCGAGAGTTTGACGTATAGTATTTGTAGGTTATGTTCTGGATTCATACTTTCTCAAAACTTAGCATGCCTTGTTTGTATGCTAACTGCTTTCACTTTATAGACACCTTTAATATTATTGATCAATATTATTGAAGCATTATTGATGTTTTATGACGCCTTTTTTTAATACGATCTAATATCAATCGTCAGTAATATGTTTAGTAAAGTAATCTAAGCAATGTTTCCAATGCAATTAAAGAAATGAAATAGGAAAAATGCTCTAAAATTGAAAATGAAATGAAAATGAATGATAGAAATTATATAACAATAGTAATAAACGATAACTCATAGGTTAATTCATGCCTTCAGACATGGCATCAATATTCGGTCTCTTCCATACATTTTCAACATCCAGCAAAAAGGTTACAATATTATTGCCGCGAATGCTTCAATGTTGTGTATCCTACGCACGCTTTTCGCTTTTCGAGCACATCTTCGTGTGCGTCGTCCTTGACACTTATGCGCCACCACCACCACCGGCCCCCTACGATCGCCCCATCAGGGGACGCGAGTTGCGTGATGTTGAGACGATCTTTCAGCCCCACGAACGCCGGTGTGTGTGTGTGTGTGTGTGTGTTTTGTGAGTCCGATTATGTGTGACCCAGAAAGATACGCGCATTACCGAAAACAGCAGCAGCAGCAGCAACGGTTGGTTGGAGTGTCCAAAAAACGTTTCGTCGCTGGCGGGTTTTTGGCGGTTTTGGCCATGGTTTGCTTGGTTATCAAATGTTGTGTGTGCGTTACTACGTTCCGCGAAACCGTCGGCGTCGTCGCCTGCTTCGCCGGCGAATGACAAACGAGAGGGGGGAGGACAAATAAGCGGCGAACCACCATAATGAGCACTATGCACACACACGCACACACACACACGCGCGCACACTCTTTCTTTTTCTGGGGTTTTGGGTGCGATTTTTTGTTTGCGTTGTGCGTGTACGTCGTGTAACCTGATACGTGACCGTGCTCGTGCCCGAACTTCCGATTTTAGGGGTACCGATTACCTGAAAATAATAATAGTAATGATGGAGATGCAAATGACAAATTATGCACCATTCCCCACCCCCCGCCGAAGCCGAAGCTGGCAGACATCATCATCATCAATCTCCTTACTCTCCGTCTCCGTCTGGGTGTAATGATTTGCAGCGAGGAACAGGATGAGGAGAAAGAGAAGGAGGAGAAGGGTGATAGCATCGATTTTCGGGTCTCTGCATGTCGAAGAGATGAGATCATGGTCTCGCTCGCTGATCAATCGATTGTCGTCGTTGCACAGCTGATCCTCTGAGGTTTCTTATCGCAAAGCCAAGGCAAAGCATTAGTTCCGGGAGCAATAGCGAGGTGTGTGTGTGTGTGCGTGTGTGTGAGTGGTGGGAAGAGTGGAACAGCTTTGCAATCAAAGCAGTAACAGTAAAGATAAGCATAAGTAGAGTTCCCTCCCCCCGTAAGTGTGAGCCAAATCACCATCAAATCGTCCGTCCAGATTCAGTTTCTTTCACGAACTTTTCTAGTCAATTAGTCTAGAGAGAGGGGGAGAACGACGACGACGACCACAACACCTCACAAATGGACGCTTTGATGACGGTTTGGTTCGATGTTTTGATTTTTGGTTTTTGAAGGTGAATGCCATTGCCATGGCATGCTATGCCATGTCATGGTGGTGAGAATGGCACACTGCATCTATATGATGACACGAGGCAGCACGAGGCGACCAAAACGCACGACCAGCGACAATGTCCATGACGCATGCCACGCGCCTGGGTGCTCTCTGCGCCCGCCCCCCGCGGTCGGTGTTCGGTGTGTGTCCACTTACGTAGATGTCCGGTGGCATTGCCCCTGCGAACGACATGCGAACACACTAATGTGATCGAAAATTGGATTGTGCGGGATGCGGAGTGTGGGGTGCTGGTTGTGTGACACACTAGACGAAGGCGTTGTTGTAGCCCCCCCTCCGCGTGTGCCGCCGGACGATAGATAGAGGGCGTCGTCGTGCCCCAAACCGACCACACCGACGATGATGTTACTCACCCCAATAGGGAGTGGTAGCTGCGTGATAGCGAGCGAGAGAGAGAGAGGGAGGGATGGTAGCTTCGTTAATATAAACAAATAATATTTTCACGAAATATACATTAAGATGCATCAACACAGAGCGCAGCACCCGACGATAGAGAGACGATAGAGAGAGACGGGATGGGATGGGATGCTCTAGATTGGTGCAGCTGAATAGCGCTGATGTCAATGACCAGCTGGCCCGGGGGGGGGGGGGGGGGAGGGGGGTGTTCAGGTTAGCCAGGGGAACTCTTCTGCGGTCGCTCCGTTTGATGACAACAAACAGAGCGTTTAGAAGGATGTTTTAAGTAGGATAATGTCTTCGTGATGTTATTAAATGGGTGGGGAATATAATCTGCAGCATAAAACGCATAACTTTCCAATGGGAATCAATTATGATAAGATTAATTATCTATTCTTTTGATAGTTCAAGCAAGAATGTCATGTTTGAATAAAAATTAAATAGAAATTCCGTACACCGTCACTAGGTTGCAAATAAATGCAAATGCAGTTTCTTCAGTGAAATTTTTGGATTTCTGATAATCAGTTTTAAAGCCTGTAGAAGCTAAACATTTGTTCAAATGTAAAGCTACTTGTTTAATTGTATCGAAATAAATGCACCTCGAACTCTTGAACGTTCGGTCTTGTAAACACTGCCGAGTGAACGCTGCCATTTGGTGGATCAAAGTACTCTTTGGGTGTTATGCATCAATTCTAGCATTTTCTTCAAACCCATAGAAACTTATCTTAGTAACATATGCAATTTTAAGTCTGCATTTTTACGAACCACTTGCTGATGAAACAATTCTGTTGTGTGCATTAATGTGATGTTGTAATGTTTCTAGAACGCGATATCGTTCCCACAGTCGACGCAATATTCGAATATGAAACAGTGAAGTGGTTTTCTAATCTCACTTTTGCTCAGCTGCTCAGTTGAGAGACGACTCTCAACGGTCATTACAGAACGTTATGTTGCCTAAATGTTGTGCAGAGCAGCAAATGCGTGTGGAGTGTGCGAACAACCGAAACAAAAAAAAAAGGCGAAGAAAATGAAAAGCCGCCGACGACGACGCGAAGACACACAATACACGTGTCGGCAATCCCCCCCCCCCCCCCCCGCCCCGTTCGCGTCTCGCGCAAGGGCAACAATCAAAAATTGTTCTTAAATTGGATGATGAGTAATTATGCTAATAACCGAGCAGAATTAATGAAAGTCGCGAAACTCCGGATCGGTCTGCTGGCTGGCGGAGGTGCGGCGCTAGAAGGGGGGTAGCGAAGGGGCAGTCTGCGTGTTGTGCGTGTGGTCAAATCACTTAGCCCCGCTTGAGGGCTCCTCCTTGCCTCGAAAGCCGCCATTTAAGCCGCCCGTACCCCCGGAAACAGGTACCAGACATCCGAACCGAACCGAATGGAAGTCGAAGGGGGAAGTGTGTGGCCCCCTTTTTTTGTTCGTAGTTTCAAGCCAAAAAGGGGGAGAAGAATGGAATGGAGTGGCCCGGGCTAGGCCAGGTCAACATCTCGAGTTCATTGTGTTGGCCACGTGGCGGCATCATCACGGACACGGGCCCAGATCTGGGTAGGCGGGGCGGCCGCAAACCGTCCTCCTCCGTGGAAACCGTCTTCAAACCGTCGGTTACTTCGTCGGTCGTAAAATGGTCGACTTGGCGTGGTTAGCTCGGAAACCCTCGGCGCCCGGAGCTCTGATTTTGATGTATCTTCCCGTTTATTTTTTTTTACTTTTTTATGGAACGCCGATGCTCCTCACCGTGACCTCCCCCCCCCCCCCCCGAGCCGAGGGCCGAAACCAAGGGCCGCGGCGCTGGGTACCGAAAACTTTGGCACGAAACGAAAGGAAAAAGATTTTTCCTAACACTAGGCATGGCATGCTTTTCTCCCTTGTGCGATGTTGTGGGCCTGGAATATATAGAAGAGAGAGAGATAGATAGATAGAGAGAGGGAAAAGGAAAAGTTAATTTAACGATTTGTGCAGCTTTAAAGCCGTAAAAGTTTTTCGATTTAGCTATCCCGGGCCCTTTTTTTCGGAAGTTTTCTTGTTCTTCTTTTCTTCGTCACTTTTCTTTCCTTTCTTCTTTTTAAGCTGCTACTGATCAACGCCGAGGGAGAAACATACCACACCGGTCGGTCCGGTTGGATGATCCGTGGTCGAAAGAAGAAGTGGAAGAAGTGTTCGTCACAAAAAAAAATCCCAACGACCTCTAAGGTTTGGGGAACACTCCCTCCCTCCACTGGGCCCGGAAAAAAGGGAGCTTCTTCACCTTTTCTGCCACAAAAGAAGGTGCCGAGGGTGTTTTTTTTTTTGCGTTCTCCCCCCGTGGATTTTTCTGTCACTTTCGCGGACAAAACTTTGTCCCCACCCTCCGTCGGTGCTCCACCTAAAGACCCCTTTTAGTTGCCCAAAGAAGCTTTTTCCCGTAGCACGTTTATGCACATTGGAAACACGATTTTTCCTTAATAATGCCCTCCCCAGCGTTGAATTCGACGACGGTTGAATGTGTGACAAGAAGTTACCAGAACTTGATCACACACACGGGCTCACAACAAGGATAAGCTTATCGGGTGAATGTGTTTTTGTTCAATTTCGTCCGATCCATTTTTCGGGGATCGCGGGATCCGAGGGAAAGTTTTATGTCCTTTCGTGCTGGAACCGCGAACTCTGGGGTCACCTTTGGTTTCTGTGTGTCCTCGTCCAGTAGTGTATAGTGTGGGAAGAAGTAGTGTCTATTTGTGTGTCACTCACACACACACACAACTTACTCTTCACTCCTCCCGAAGTTGTCCGAAACTCGTTATTTATTTATACGACTCCGCAGGTTCGCCGCCACCCGCCGGAGCGATTCCCGGGAGCAAAGTTGCTGTAAAAACGAATACCACGAAGAGGAAGTGGAGAGGAAGAGGGGATGGGAATGCATGCAGAGGACCGGAACGAAAGGGGTTCAAGTGTGGAAGGATATGAATAGGACATTTAGTAGTAGGAACCTTGTGAAGCGGCTAAGCATCCTCCAAGGAATCATAAATTCATCGTTCGCAGCGTTCGCTCGCTCCGGGGTGTTCGATTCGACGATACGCTGCGAAGGGATCACACATACACGTCCGTGTGCACGATATTTATGTGTCCCTTTTCTCTGTGCAATGTGCTACGCGTCGCCATACGAGAGCATCGAGAGCATCGAGAGAGAGATGCTGCTCGTTATCGCGGAAAACTTTTTTATGGATCAACGCAAGAGGGATGGGAGGGTGTCCCATCGGACCGAAGCATGAGCATAAACAACTTATCTGACCTTCGGCCGGCAAACCCCGACCGATTCCGATGACCGATCAACGACGCCTTCCGCCGCCATTCCGTCAGTCCGCCCGCCAGAGTAATGTCAGCGATGGGGAAACGAAAAGTGACTGAAAGTAGTGCTCCGAGTGCTGGCAACGATCAACGATCATCGCACCAGCACCACGACGGCGGTTTATGCAGTTTCCGCATTGAGCATTTCAATACCGAATCCAATGTGCGAACGCTCTGGCGCGCTGATGGAATTTGCGGCTCGCGAGGCCACTGGCCACTGAGGCCTCGATGCATGCCTCTGCAACCGGGGAACACGCACGTAAACGGCTTCGCTGGCTTCCAGTTCGGTTCCAGATCTCGAGGAAGTCCGCGCTCGCGCGATCAATCCCCCACAACAGAGCTATCATTGATCGCCGTCGTCCTTCCATTGATCGGGATTCCTTTACCCCTCCGACCCGACCAAGGGGAGAAAGGAATGCGGAGTTCTTCGTAAACGCAAATCGCGCGCGCTATCGTCTTTATATCAGAACTTGAGTCCGGGGGGAGTGTTGAACAACACAACAACAACAGCAGCAGCTGCTTGGCACTCGTGGCAGTTGACTCACACCCGCGTGCGGCGATTGATGGTGGCGGCAGTGGAGGACGGACAGACTGGCACATGTTTACTGATAGTGTGTGCGCGCCCCGGTCTGGTCTCAGGCTTCTGGTTGGCCTGAAACTGAAACTGAACTCGACGCGACGCGTATCAGCGTTTTAAGCGGGTGCGACTCCTCTTTAGACTCTAGGTGCACGTGTCGTAGGCGCGCAACTAGATACGCGAGGTTGGTCCGCTTTTTATCATCAGTGGCCAATGTGGAAGGAGGAGCAGTTAATGCCTTAGTACCAGATAGAACCTGGCCAACACAGAATCGGTCATATCTCGTCCAAGAAATGGCGTAAAAAGAAAAGGTGTCCAGGCGTTGGATTTTTTTTTATTGTTTTTAATGAGAAATTGTTGGTGAAAATCATTCGTAAGTTTTTTACAAGTTTATTACATACATTTACATTAACTTTTTTTACCATATTTTTGTTGCACATCACCTGCATTTGAGCTGGTTTTGATAAATTGTTGATGTATTTGATGAGTTTTCTTGCACAGCATCATTTGTGGACAAATGAAGGACAAAATCCTTTTCTATAGACCGACTTCTTTTCACAAATGTTGATAGAACGTTGCCTTAATGGTGAAAACATTTGAATTGTACACTACGATTTCAGATTCCGTACCAAATCATCATCTTAAAAGCAAATTTGTCTTTGTAAATGAACTAAAACCTTCCTACAACATTCCCACCATGATTGTTAGAGTCAAATTTATCTCCTAGTGTTTATCGAAATCCCTTTTTACGTGTTTATCGAAATGCACCGTTTGAATTCGTTCAACACTTGTTCGTACAGCTTCCTCGCACGGATTTGGGCAATCAAGTTTAATTCTGGGTTCCCATTAGGCTATTTTCTGGCTTAAAACGACCTTCAACTATCTCTTAAACATATTTGCCGAACTGTTGTGACGTCTGTCGTGAGTTTTTTTTTTGTGGAAACACGGTGAGAGATCCCAGGATTGTTGAGAACTGTTGAACTCACTTTTGTCTGCAAAATCCGGTGTATACTACACTTTTTCGGTTGTTTTATTGAACCCGATTCAATAGGCCTTCAGTAACTTTTGAAGGTTTAGTTCAATTTTGACAAAAAGTTTATCACTAAACAAACACACAACTACGATTAAAACGCTATCAATGCGCAGAATTGCAAAGTGATGAATATAGGTGCACTGCGATGATTAAAAGTTTGATGTTCAGATTCTAACTGGTACAGACTTTACCCCCGATGCCTAGGTTCTCGGATCGAGTGCGCTCCAGTCGACTGAACCGCCTCCTCCTCCTCCTCCGTCAATGGAAGCAGAAGGTTACGTACGGCGTACGGTGGATGATGGTATGCACGACGAAGCCGACGACGACGACGTGCCTGTTGGTGCAAATCGGTGGCATGCCAACCGACCAGCAGCAGCAGCAGCAACAGCAGCAGCATCTCGTCAGTGGTGCTGCCGTGCATACCAATTGATACTTGCACCCACCAGGTCGCAACCAGACCGGGAGTCGTTTCAATTTCGGACGCTCAAAGGCGCAATGGTGGCCGCCGTGGTTTCGCGATGCTTACAAATCACCTCTTCAGTCGTTCAGCCGCACCCCGAATGCGCGGAACTTCAGCAGCAAAATTTTCGGAACGAACTGAGTATAAGGACTTCCAAATTTTCGAGTCCTCCCCAGTGACCTTGATTCGTCGTCGCCGACACCGGAGGTTTCCGGAGGCCACGTCCCCCGCCCGGGGTAGGCAACAGATGGTGTGCTACTGTTCGCTTCGCTTTTCAATCATCATCACTCACACGCAAAACCCTTATACACACACACACACACAGAGTTCAAAAGGGTACACCAATTCGTCAAATTTTTACGACACAACTTCCGGAATACACACGCACACACCGTCGGGGAGTGTTGAAGTCGTCACGTCTACGTCGGCACAAGAAGAAGTCCTGTGATCCTTCTGCGCCCTGGGTTGACATATGGGCCTATAGGCGCTCTAGCTACTACTACTACTACTGCTACTGCTACTGCTACTGCTACTGCTATAGACCCCCCACGGCAGTTGGTCGCAATAAGTCACGAGAAGAAAAGTAGTCTTCCAGGACCAATCAAATTACTTTTTATGGCTTCCCTCTAAATCATCATTACACTCTCTTCCGCTTCCGCTCCACGCTGGGAAGGGGTCAAGGGCGTGTGGCGGAAGGATAGGATGTCACTTCACTTTCGCTTCGCATTTCTTCCGGTAGCGCGCACCCCTTGGGTTTCCTCGGTTTGGTTCGATTGGATCGGTATGCTGCTGCTGCTGCTGCTGCTCTTGTTGTTGTCGTCGTCGTCGTCGTTATCATCATCGATTGAATGCCTGCTTATTCGTATCCTTCCTTCCTTCCGATCCATTCGATGAGGGGATGATGGTTACTAGTGGGTATCTCCCACGGGATGTATTCCAAGATCAATAGCCAAACGAGAGACAGGGAGAGGGATGACTTCTGGTATCATAAGCTAGCGATGAGATACTGCAGTAGTTCCCTGTGACCTCCCCTTCTTCCGTGTTTCTTTTTTGGGCGCGGGAGATGTTGCTGAAAGTTCAAGTCAAGTCAAGAGTACCGACTACCGATTATGGGTAAGTGAACTGTTCCTATTGAACAGTACAATTTATTTGCATGTTTTTCTTGGGAATTCTTGGATATATCAGGAATACAGAGTCCATGTACAGCTAGGAGCATGAATTAAATCTTCCGTTACAGTTCTGGCAGCAATAGAACGTATCGTATAATAGAATACTTTAAATTGATTGTTTACCTTCCATCTTTTGGGTAAAATAAATTATGTCGAAAGAACTTCTCATCTTGCGCAGCGATCTAATTAGAGATCCACTTTTAGATCAATCGGTCAATTCGTATCAATCCTGTAAAAAGTTCTGACGTGTTGGATTTGACGCCAATCGTAATCGCAACACTTCATCATCGACACATTGTTTTCGATACTCCAGGACCTTCCAGACCAAAGTATCCTCGTGGAAATCACACAACCAACTGTTGACAGGTATTACAGGGGCATATGTGACGTAAACGTCCATCAAAATCCGGCCGGCTTTCTGTTCTATTTTTCTTCGTGTTGAAGTAATGAAGAGCAACTTTCCAAAAATATACTTTTGCACTCAAACTTTGTGCAAAAGCAGTTGAATAAAAAATGAAGATGTTAACGTCTTGGACGTATACTTGCAAAAGATACGCACTGACAGTAGCTGTCAAGCGTATGTTTCGTTATTACGTCACGAAAACATGACATTAGACTTTTGCGTTGGGACATATGCCTACTAAGCTCTTCAATGAAGAGCGTATACTTGTATAAAATCAAGTGACATTAAGCAAGGTATGGTACTGCCAGATACCTGCAGACTAACAAATACCTAGCATCATATTCCTGGAAACAAAGCGTTGTAAACTCCCAAATAACGCACTGACGGTGGAACTGGCCACCAGCTTCTCTCTTTCTGGTGGCTGGATTCCTAATCTAACACGCACATTCCAGCTCCAGTTCCAGTCCGCCAGACACACACACACACACACACGTGTGGCCGCTAGATTTCGAAAGATCAGCGTTTGAGCAGCGGAACTTCTAAAGTTCCGCTCCGATTTTCAACGCCGCCACCGTTGCAGCAGCAGCAGTAGCAGCAACAGCAAATTGTCTCACAGGCATGGGGAGGGCCGTTCGGCGGCCAATGGTCAATGACTGCGTCGGATTCGCTACGCATGTGTCGCACGGTATACCCCGCAACCCCGCCACACCCCTGCACCGAATGCCTTATGAGAGCCTCTCTGAAAAAAAGAAAAACGAAGACGATGGTTGCCTCACCACCAGACGGGCAGAGACCAGACACCACCAACACCAGACACTCAGACGGATGGGTGGTTTTTGGGGGCTTCGAGCCTCTTCTTCTTCTCCTACTTCTTCTTTTGGGGCGCATCGAATGGCTAGCTCGAATGGAGCACAGCTCTACATCAAATATTCGTCGGCAGCAGCAGCAGCAGCCAACCGCAGCAGCAGCAGCAGCAGTAGCCTTCTTCCATCACCATGACGCCGCCGCGTCAGCTGAAAAAGTCAAGGCCGCATAACAAAATTGGGCGATGAGAAGTCGGCGAAGCACAAAATGTGTTCCGTCTTTGTGATGTTGATGATGATGGGGGGAGAGTGTGTGTGACCAGCACCACCACCACCACCACCTCCTCGGACCGAGAGTGGTCCTCGAGTGGTAACATAGCAACAACAGGCACAGCCAACGCCGCACGCCGGGGCCAGGGTGTAGAATCGAACAGACAGATTACCGTCCACGCGCCCCGCGGAATGTTGTGCGAAGTTTAGAGAGAAAACCTTTTTTTCCTTTTTTTTTGTTCTCTTTCAAAAACTGCATTTCCATCGGCTTTTGGCAGGCCAGGCCAGGCCAGGCGGGCGAGTAGCAATTATGGGGAATTGCTTTTAATGGTCCCCGGTCAGTGCGTGGCGCGCGCACACTCCGGCTCTCGACCGATGTCGTGATTATCTTCTACCTCAAATCATCATCGGCGTTCGAGGGGCGCGCTCTCAAGGTCAAGTAGTGAAGCCAGTCCAAGCAAGTCCGCCGCGACGCGACGACCACCACCGCCAGGCGGCCGCGATGCAGTTTAGCGCGATTTCTGGATGGATGGATGGATGGATGCACCATCCTTCCCCCCCCCCCCCTTTCCCTTCCATTTCCCACTATCCTCTCCCCTAGCCCGAAAAAAACAAAACCGGCACGATTCGTTGCGGTTCAGCAGCCGCAGCAGGCCATGAAATATATGATTCATTCCCGTTCTCGCCACCAACTGGTCGGTCGGTTGGTCGGTCGGTCGGTCGGTCGCTGGTGTCATTAACATCGTGAGGTCGGTTTGCAGGGCAAGGAACCACGAAAACAAATTATAGAGTGCTCGTGTGTGTGTGTGTGTGTGTGTGTGTGCTGCGTCGAGGGAGAACGTGCAATGGAATCCTGTTTCCAGATCTACTATCATCATCATCATCATCATCGGTATCGAGGCCCGCAAGGGGAGGTTTGATCCCCAGGTAGAGGGAGGTTGCAGGTCTTGAAATGACGCCCGAGGCTCCAAAAACCACATTTACATGTTTTGGGCTTCTCATCGAGCATCGCGGAGCGGCCGCGGATCACGGCGCTATCCACTATCCACGTCCCCAGGAACGGCCCCAGAAGTCGTCCGAAGTCGAAGACGAATTCGAAGGCGAATGGTAGTAAGGAAGGCGACTAACCGCTTGCAGCAGCAGCAGCAGCAGCAGCTGGATTGCATTGAACGGTTTCAATGAACTCTAGAGAGCCGGGCGCGTTCAATGCCTCTCGCGCGCGCACATGGCGGTGGCCGCGGTTCTCCTCTGCCCTGCCCTTGCCTGTGTCGCGCTATCTGTGATGCTACCTCCAATATGAGCCCCTCTCACTAGGTAGTGACCTCACTTCTCACTACTGCAGCACTATACCTTCTCACTGCCTACTTAGTTCTCATATCAACAATTCGCGGTGGTGGTGGTGGTGGTGGTCGTTGAACGATTTCGGGGACATCGTAGTAACCTATACCACCGTTACACCACACCACCACCTTTCTGCGACTGCGACGCCGATCCCGAGAGTGATTTGGACACGGAATTCAAGAGCCAAGAACCGACCTTGCGCGTACCATCGTCCTAGGACGTTGTTTCGCCTTTAAAGGTAGTGTCCAGCAGCGAGCGAGCGACTTTAGCAATTTGCTGGACGCCCGGATCTCTGCGTTGCTGACGGTGCTTGGCTTGCTTGGATCTGACCTTGATATGATGCGCTGGGCTCTGGGCTCTGGGGCTCTGGGGTCTTCGCGCACCAGTTTTCCGGTCTTCATGGCGTGCGAGTAGTCCCGGGGAATAAATAATGATGATAGCAATAATAACAATAACGATAAATAGTCGTAATTTCGCAGCCCTCGGGCCATTCCTCGCCATTGTAGCATGAAGATCCCTATCAGCGTTTTGTGGACCGAGGTATATCGAGAAGCTAAGAAGCTATAGAACCCTGTGAAGCAGTGGCATTCTGACCGATTTGGTGCCCAAAAAATCCAAAGAACCGTGCGTCGTGACCTTTCGATTTCGATGTGTCTCCAGGAGCAGGACCAGGACTTCTCGACGGAGCAGCGACGATGATTATTAATGATGGTGAAGGCGATTTTTCTTCGGTTTTGCAGCCATTTTTCTCACATTTCCTCCCTTCTTTTAGGTTCCCTCCTCGGTGCGTTTGGCGAAATTGATAGATGAGTGATTGACGATATTTTTCGTCTTGCCGTTTTCAATGGGCTGTGATCGCTTTTTTTCCTCTTTTCCCTTTTGATTGTGTGATCATATCAGTGGAGAGGGTGTCCTTTGGTGCACTGAGAATGGAGAGAGGGGGTCTGTCAGGATCTCGATTATACGAATTTACCTTTATCAAGAAGAGGGGAGAACACACACACTGGGGGAGGTTATCGTCAAGGCAAAGAACTGGCTAACTTTAAATAAATATTGGTTTTTTGGTCCGGTGATCGGTCTAGAGCAGAACCACAACGGACACAGACACACACACAGACAATCATTCCTGCTTTTCGGCCGCTTCTCCTTCCTTTGATTGATGATTCGAATTCGTTTCACGCTTCCTTACGATCTCCGGTCCCTCTCTTTCTCTCAACGACGACAACGACTACAACGCTATGAGCATCTTAATCTCTGGATTTTTCCTTCTTTTTCTGCTACCAATGGTCTGCCAATTTTTCGGGCAACCTGTCAACCGGAGTCCAGAGACCGAGAGGATAAAAATGGTCATTAAAAGGTATCACAAGAGGAGGATGCTCTTTTGCTGGCTGGCTGGCCGGATGGTTGGTGCTCTTTTGCTGTTTCCCCCCCCTCCCCCCTCCGGAATGGTCCGGAATTTGATAAATCGTCATCAACTCTGAACTCGCCCTTCGCCACCAGGAACCCCGGAAGGCCTTACGCGGCGCAGGACCCGGAGGAAGAAGAATTTCCGGAAATTCCCCAAGGAGCACCACGGAGAAGACAAATCATTATCAAAAGTGAAAATTAAGAAATCAGTACCGAGCCGACCGGGCATTCGACGACGACAGGAAGGCGGAGGGGGAGGATAAGATGGTTGACTTTTCCTCTGCTTCTTCTTATTATTTTTTGCCGAAACATGGGGGGGAGGGAGGAGCAAAAGAGAGAAAAAGGAAAGAAATACCAGAAGAAATGTTTCGTTAATCTTCTCTGCACTGTGAGGTTCTTTTTTCTAGTTTCCGGCGTACCAAACGATGAGGAGGGGGGGCGGTGGCGGTGGCTGATAATGCCTGGAGTGTATGGAGTGACAGGCAATCATAGCCGATAATAGGCTTATCGTAATGACTTTCAATAGAGAGCGAGGAAGAGAGAGAGACAGAGAGAGATGTCCACCGGAAGCGATCGTTCCCGAAAGGACGCGCAGCTTAGTAATTATTAATACCTTTGTTTTGGTTCCTTCGCTGGACTTCTGGAGCCACAAAGAGAGGAGTCCTACTACTTCTGTTCTGTTAGGTCTCTTGTTGCGCCAAGCGCACTCTGTGTGTGTGTGTGTTTGTATCATTAGTAGAAGCATCAGAAGAGTCACTCAGAGAGAGAGAGAGTAGAACCACCTCCCCCTGAAGGTGGTTGCGGGTCCGTCCTCCAGGTTCGACAGTTGAGTGATTAATCATTTATTGCTACGTCGCGCGACGCACACACCGCAAACGCCCATAATATACAGTAGTGGCGCACATACACACTGCGGCGAATCCACCTGGTGTCCCGGCCAGTGTGTCCCGGTGTGTCCCGATGTCGTCTCTCGGTTAGGAGCACTGAATTGAGGACCACGATGGCCACGACCACGACCACGACCACGACCAATGCTTCAGGGTTATTGGTGGAGATTTGTTTTCCGAAAACCATAAATCTTACATCCCCGAGATTTCCCCGAGTTCCAGGCCCCATTGCTGCGTGTGTGTGTGTGTGTGCCGGGCTTATTTGGGACACTCGAGAGCCGGGAGGAGGAGAAGGTTTCATCGAACGGAACGATGGTGGAACTCAATAGCAGCATCAGCAGCAGCAATACTACTGCAGGTCGCTCGCTGTATCGTTTTGTGTTTGGCTTGGGCTGCAAAATGATTCGCATCCGCTGTTGGTGGTGCTGCTGCTGTGATAAAGTCGAGCACACACACAAACGCACACACACACTCGCACACACAAACGCACGGGCGCAGGCAATCGAGCGAAAAGATATATTATGCTGATTATGCTACCGTGGCATCGGCCTCGGCAGCAGCGGCGACGATACTGCGCTACATGAAAGCTTATTTCGTTCGCTTTTTTTATATTTATTGCCCGGGAGAGGGGCGTCAGGTGAGGAGGAGCTACCCAGAAGGGAGTAGAGGGGATCATCATGATGGGTGGAACTCGTAGTTCCCGTTGTCGGATGTTACAAACAGCGAGTGAGCGCGCGCGATGCTGATGCTGATGCTTCGCTTCTAGGCCTGCTGCGATGGTAGACCATAAGATGTGGCAGTTCCTGCAAACGGCCGTCGTTATGCGTGACAGTGTCCACCGGACACACACACAGACATACACATTCGTGCAGTGATGTGTCGCTAATTTATCAAAACAATTGATCGGAAAAAGAAGACAAGAAGCAGAGAAGGAGGAGGAGCAGGAAGTGGCCGTTCCGTCGTAGAGGAGGTCATAAATCTTTGGCCGCGTACTGAGAATCCCTTTTTTCAGCAGTCAGAGCATCATCATCTACTACTACGCGGCGGAGTAGATCGCTTGCAGGTGCCCTCTGGCGGTTTTTCGGGGTGGTACGATTTTGCCCCCAAGATGATCCGTTGCAGTTGTTGGTCATTGGTACTTTTTGCTCTTCCTGCTGCTGCTGCTGTTGCTGGTCGAGAGTTGTTTGCTGTTTATGATCGTTTCAGACCCCAAAACGGCACACACTACAGTACGGACGATGCCGAACCGATGGTTTATCTTTGATTAACGGACGTAGATAGAGCGACGGGCGATGCTTATTTGCATCGCATTGCGCCTCTACTACATATCTCTCTCCCTCTCGCGCTGCATGATCGCTGCACAGAGATATCCAGTTACCGGAGAAGGATCTCATAAATTGGTTAATGGTGACACTAATTAGCTGACCAAATAGTGCAGTGCAGTAGACAGAAAGGATCACATGAACGCATATGATGGGAGTCATACTCTGGGGGCCTTGGGAGTTCTTCAGGCGCCATCTAGACAGGGCCTACTGGACCAATCGACCAGATTCAGAAACGTTATTGTAGCGCTGTACATTGAACATAATCGTTCAATTGAAAAAACTTTGATTTTGATTTGAAAGGTCTTGCCATCATCTCATCATACGTGTTTTTGTTTGTGGCTTGGATTAAAAATGTTAGACAAATGCGTTAATTTATAGTTTTTGCTAATTCTATATTATTTTTTTAGGTTTTGAAAATAGTATCTCGCCTCGTGGATATTTCCTATATCAAACCTTCATAAGCTACGAAGAACACAAGATTAACATAAATCGGTGTAGTCCTCATTCTGGAAGACTTCTGGAAAATATTGCATTTTACATTTTTTCAGAAATGTTCCTTATGGGGCAAAAATGTCAATCTCATTTTCAGGGCAAAAATAGGCGAAAGTGAGAACACTTTCATGGAGTTATTTATCCCAAAATGGCAATCTGTATGCATTAAAACATAAAATTTTCTTGAAACGGATATTCCTCAAGCTATGGTACTCACAAACCGCAAACATGCAGCTCCACCACTTATCAAAAGATCTCATAGAAAAAAATGTCCGAAATTGTAAAATTGGTAACTTTAATTATGTTAAAATAACAAAACCAAGTGTGTTTCAAAGTTTTGATTTTCTATTTTTGCTTAATATACATTTGTATTAAAATGTATGAGCATTATCAAAAACTGTTGTTCCACAATTTAAAGCTACAGACCCATAGTTCCATTTGGTGTAGCTAACAGTACGACCACTTCTTTCCTTAGAGAAATACAGCGAGTAAAAAGTTACCCCACTTTACTCTTTGCCAACAAACGGAAGACTATTGAAGAGCTAAAAGTTAACATTAGAGCGGAAGTTGCTGCTATTTCGCCCAAAAAAACAATCAAATACAATGTAAAATGCCCAAATAATGTGTCCAATTGAGATGGTCATTTGATCGTTATTATATTCTGAGCAAATTGTCGCTAAATGGTATTTTATATGTTGAATAAACCTTGTGCATTTACCAAAATCGGCAAAAAACTGACGGGATTAGTCAACATTTAACTAAGTCCTGTCTAGATGGTGCACCCCCCGATGTATCCTTTCCATTCACCCTGGAGAAGACTTCTTGGAGACTTTAGAAAGATCTCTGTTGGTTGGTTGGTGGTGCATCGAAGCCAGTTGTATCCAATCTCGGCTGTATGTCGGTTGCTGTCGACGAAGGGCATCGTTGAACAAGTTGAATAAACATCCCTCACTCGTCATCATAATCCGATCACCATCCTCACGAGATCATCCTTCAAAGGGCTTCTTCTTGCACACAGAGAGAGCGAGAGAGAGAGAGCGAGAGATACACAACCTAAGGTGAGGTAGCTTTTGGGGCATTCGAGCGAGCTGTTTATTCAAAATTAATCCTTCGTACTCTTCTCCTCCCACCCTTACCCCCCTCTCCTCATTCATTCCGTGAAGCGCGAGCATCGGTTCTGTATCGTTTCCATTAAGGATGTCATATGGTGTGTCGTCGCCGCCACCCCGTTTGGTGGAACGGCGCGGTCATGGTCCGTTTCGTTCATGTGGTGGCGGTGGTGTATCGCATTTTAAACATTCACTATTCACCCCGCGATTATGCTGTCCGGGGTCTCGATGCTGCCGTTGGAGGCTGGGCTGCTGCACAAGAGGATGCGAGTGTGTGGGGTATGAAAAGTAAAATAAGAGAAAAAAACGAAAACGAAAACCCCCGCGAGAGGAGAATGGAAACATATGTTGTTGTTGCTACTGCTGCTCTGCAATGCCCGGCCCGGGGGCTGCAGCAGTGCTGCTGGCTACATATGTAAAGTCCTCTCTTCCCCTTGGTCCCCCTTTCTTGACTCTTATTTCCTTGTGTCGCCTTGTTTCGGGTCGTGGTCGGTTGGGGGAATGTATCTCGTACACTCGCCGCGTCGCTTTGTACAAAACCGACGGGGAAAAGGGTTTGCATGATTATTATCATTAATGTTACTTTGAAGCAGAAGCCCTTCGGAGTGTACTCTGTTTATACACTTTTTCCAATATTTAATAATAGATAAAGGGGGAAGGGGTCCAGAGAGTACTCATTTGTTAGGGGACTGACTCTTGGTATGGGTCTAATGCTGGGCGCATCTTTTTATCGGACGCCGCTCCTCCTTCGGTGGCATTGGAAAATAATCTTTTTGATCCTTTTGCTCGAAGAAATAGTGCTTACAGTATACTTAGATGAGGTTTTTTTAAGCCGCAAAGTGTGTAGTGTTGTATATCATTGTTGAATCTTAGTTCACTTTGGTTGCTATGCTGGGAAATATATAAAGCAGAGCAACCAACTGAGACGATCAGTTTAACTGTATTGTTGAGAATAAACGAATACGTTACAGAAATGAACTTCAATAACTGGTGAAAAATATTTTCATTTCTTGGCTTGAATTTAACGGCAATGCAGAGTCCAGCGTGAGGTTTGGTTTGTTGATAAGCAAAAGCCCTTTTTCCGAATTGCATGCTTACATTCTAATCGAAGGAGTGAAAAATGTATTGCTCAACGATGCAGCTAAACGAATATCTGTCTCTGTCTAGGAAAAGTTATCAGTTTAATTGTGATCTATCGCCAGATAGCATAAGCAGCCAGCTGTTCTAATCATATATATTTAATCACTCTAATCAAGTGTGTTTATTCATCTCCTTCTCTTTCTCTCGTTACAGGTACGTGCCAAAAGAGTAAAAACATTCGCTTGGCGTAACATTTCCCGCAAGAACTTTCTACCAAGGAGGAAGGTCCCCTCAGCAATCCTTTCTGAGAAGCATTATTTTCGAAGAGAGCGCCGCTAGAACGGGAACGAACTCCGTTTGTCGTTGACTTTCGGGTGTCAAAAGGTTAGAAAAGCACTTTCCATGTACCAACAGAGGGGACAAAATGGGTAAAAGAGCATAAAGAATCAATATTATTCCATCCTTTCGTCCAGACTGGTTTGTGGCCCAGGCCCTTGCGATGGAAAAGATCGCATAATTTCGCACTCACGGTTTTTGTAGACCGTGTTTAAAGGCGCGAACACCACCAGCAAGAGGCGTTTTTGGTCCCTCCACGGTAGTGCGGTGGTGTTTCCAAATTGATAAATAATGTGTCCATTTCTTCACCCGTTAAGAACGCGAGAACCGCGTACTAATAAACACTCTAACCTACTTTTTGCCGACGATCACGACGACGATGACGACAGGGGACGTCCCGTCCGGCGGTTTTGTGATGGGTTAATGATCATCGTGTTCGGATGCTTCGCTCTAAGAATACTGCAACTTTGTATCGCATTTTCCTTGACCAATGGTGTGTAGTGGCGAGTGAGAATGTTGTAAATGTTTTTGTAAAATGTAGTGTTGTAGCAAAAGTCAGAGAGATGACTTGTTGACATACGTTACTAGCGTTGCGGCCACTGCTGTTGTGCTTGATCATGGGGCGGGGGGTGTGATCGAGACCAGAACCGACCACCCCTTCTTACTCCACATTTCTCCCAATCGATCAGACTCGACAGCCTTTTTTCACGCAGCCACTAAAACTACTCCACTTCTGCTTGCGTTGGTCTGCGGAGCGCGGTTTTAGAGCAACGCGCGTTCCGAATCTCGCGCATCTCAAGTACATCGAGACGCTCAAGTCGAGTGGACGGCTCCGAGATATCGGATCGAGAGGCGTGATCGAGAAATGTGCTGGAATGTGGCCCCACACTGTCAAAAGCGCGCCTCGCTATCGCGCGCGTGTGAAACATTCGAAGCTCGCGATCGCGATCGCGTTCGCGTTGGGAGTTTTTATGATGTGCGAGCTGAGAAATGATCTTCCCGTACCCGAGGTATCAGTGTAAAGTGCTCTGTGTGTGTGTGTGTGCGTTCAGCATCTTAACCAGTTTCGATTTTCCGCGCCGAGCTACAGAACGAGAACGAGAAGTTGGAGAACGGGAAAAACACTTGAGAGAGACGGGCCGGGCCGGGCCGGGCCGGGGACACCAATATCCGACACGGATACGACGAGACATGTGGTGTGCCTCGGTGTGGGAAATGGGAAAGTCGCGGAGTCGGAGTCGGAGTCGTCACACTGCAACGACGGAAACGACCATTTTGTCAGGGCTCATCGATCGTCACGCATTTTTCCGCTCCGTGATTGGCCTTCTCACGCCGTGTCTCCGTGTGGCAAGGAGTAAGAAGAGGAAGGGGAGGTCCAGGGGAGGTGGCGGTGGATGTCAACCTTACGTAACAAATTTGACGATCCCTTCGGGGGGTGTCTGGGATGCTGCGAGATGATGCTCTCTATAGTGTGTCATCGATGGCCTCTGCTGCACGTGTGATGAATGTGGTGAGGCCTTTGAGTGGCATGTGGGTGCTGCTCGATCTCCTCCCACCCTCCCCTTGGTGTAGGGGTCGCTTGTTTCGGGTCATATTTCCACGGGTAATAAATAACATTTCCAAAAATGCGCGCGCTCGCTCGCTCGGTCCAAGGTGTGCTTCGCGAACGCACGCGATGATGGCAGGGCGCGTCATCACCTTCAATCTCTCTCCGTCTCTCTCTCCGGTCGGTCGTTTGCGTCGTGTGGCGGCGATCGGTCACCGTGAAAAGAAGAGGTCTGACCTGCATCTGGCACAGCAGTAGCAGCAGCAGCAGCAGCAGCAGCAGCAGCATACACGCAGAATAAATAAATTAACAGTCTAATTATAGGTGGGGCATCTACTATTGCTTACTACTACTACAACTATTGCTACTACACCCAGCGAAATTAAAATAGCATCACCAATCGTTTTCAAACACAATTTTTCCATTTTTCTGAAAACTCATCCTGTTTTTAATATTTAACAATCGTTTTTCGTGTGCCGTTCTTTCGGATGACTTCAATTAGATGTAATTTCATGGATACAACATAAGCGTTGTGAGCGTTTCCTTCTGTATCTCCTCGATGAGTATGTTTATGTTGTCCGGCATTGTATTCCGTTTTTATAAAAAACGCCGTCCAAGAATTGATAAAAGATTCTCGAAGGTGGAATTCTGATCCGGAGAAATGGCTCAAATCAAAACGCCTCCATATTTTTTTTTTAATCTGAAAACCACTCTTTTTTTTAGTGAGTTGTGAGGTGCGGAGTACAGCTTTATCTCGTTCGAAAACACAGTCCGGCCCCTTGAATGCCTCGTAATGATCAATTAAACTTATCTCCCATATTTCTACGTAATCTTTCAAATTTATTTTTATTGTAATTAACACCAAGGGAAGCTGATCTCAAACTGGAAAACCTTCCCTATATAACTAATGTACTACTGCCAAAGTTCCTGGTCATCATTGAATCAGGTTTATGGTGCATTAGTAGTACTGAAAACCATCTGGACAATCAAATTTAAACCTTTTTAACTCGAAACGATCGCGTTCTTCCATTCTTCTGTCAGGAAATGTTGTGTTTCGCGAAGAGATGCAACGAAGCACCTTATGTAGTTCAGTTAGTTTGGTGGTGGTTGGTTTAGGCAACAGAAGGTGGTGATAGTTTTATTTCGCATCAATTTTACGAAACAAAACGAAATATTGAATTTAAATGTTTATACTCCCAAAAACTATCTTCCATAAAAATCATACCAATCGTTGGTAAAGAGCATACAGATAACATTAATCTAGAGATAGGCAATGTACACAAGGTTATTGTAAAAAATAATGTATAAAACCACCGTGGTGGTGCTGTTTTGATTTCGTGCAGTGTATTCCTGCTGCTGCTGCTGCCACCCTTCGGAGTGGACTCTCTCTCGAGGCAGGTTGGCAAACATCCTTAACGCGATGGCAGCACTAGGAGCGTGACCTCCCGCGCTGCTGCTGCTGCTCATCTTACGCACCTATTTTTGGAGTCGAAAGCTGGTCTGCTATACTACCTCTTTTGGGGCACTCGTCGTCTGCCTCGTCGTCGTCGTCGAGTGGTGTGAGAAATGGTGGATTTCTTACGCGTGGAAATCTGGAACACAGCAACGACGCTCCTTGGAATTCCAGCTCAATCGTGTCAGTAGTGGTCGAGTTGAAATGTGCGTTTTTCATTGGATTGGTTCTTTCACAACTTCTCGATCGAAATCGATTATTGAGCAACACGGTGGTGGTGGTGGAGGTGGTGTCTAGATGCGACATACATGCTAGCATTAAGCCCCCCATACGTACATACATAATTTTTCGTAATATTTTTCCTGATTTGAATGTTTGTCAAACAATTTGCTCGATAGTAGCCGAATAACAACGAAATCGTACTAGACCGAAATTTTATTTGTTGTAGTAGGCGCAACAAATGTTTGCCTGCAACATTGTAGTAGGCTGCGACCTGTTAAATGGTACCGATCAAAGATTTTTTCCCAAAACCCTGAGCATTTCAACTCTGCCGGTTATAAACGAAAAGACTGTATGAAGAACAATTTGCCTCAATTGTATGTTGCCCAACACGTTGTTTGACGAACAATTTGCCCATGTATGGAGTGCTTTAGCCGTGTGGTGGTGTACTCATCGCAGTGCATTGCATGTGATGTGCATTCCTATCATCGTCTCACCACGGGGTCTGGTTTCGTGAAACGAGAATGATGGTTAGTCTGTAAAGTGTAATACCCGGGACAAACGAGCAGCAGCATGTAGCAGCAGCCAACGTTAAGACGACAGCAGCAGCAGCAGCTAAGATGCTGGCGCCATCGTTTCGTCGGTGCCTCGCGTTGTCGCTATCCGATAGAAAATGGGAATGAGAAAAAAACGGATCGAGCAAAAAACATTTATCAGCGACCACTCGCCCCGGGGGGGGGGGGGGATAAATTGTTGGAAAGCCAGACAGTGGTGGTGGTGGTGATGTGCAGCATCTTGTAGCCGAGTGCACCAGTAAGACGCTGATTAATATTGCATTTTCACCCCCCGAGACAGGCCGCAGTATGTAACAGCACTATCTAGTACCTCTCTCTCTGTACTAGACGAGTCACATGTTCATTTCAATTATGTCGACACACTGTTCAGTGTATACAATATAGAGTGACGTGGCGCAGTCCTCAGAGAAGCGGTGCGGACACGCGGGAATGCAAGAAATTGGCCAGCTGATACACAACGTCGCAAATGTTGCGAAACCGAAAAGGACAATGAAAAGGGGCACGAAACCGGAGGAACAGATGACCTATGAGGCTGCTCCAACAGCTGGTACGAGGCGGCATTCCTCGGTTTCGATTCCTCTCTCTCTTCTTTCTCTCTCGCTGGCCGGCCGCGCTGTTTGAACAGCTGATTGAGAAGTATCATCTGGTGATCTGGCTTTTCACACATGATTGGTGCTCCTCCTGCTCCCGGGCCCGGGAGTGATCGATCAGCATCTCAGCCACCAGCCAGCGCTTCCAATTAACGGCGGTCGGCCCAGAAGCTGACGCCCTTTTTTACTTTTTTTTCTTACTCGATCGAGAAACTGAGATGACGGATCCTTCGTGGCTCTGCAGCTTCGTCTGTACCGCACGTTGTGAAAAGCGAAACTGAAACCGAAAGCTTCTCGCTTGGTGTGGTCTGCAGCAGAAGCAGCAGCAGCAGCAGGTCTTAAAGATCGCTCGATCACTTGACAGACTTCTTTTCGGCTTTCGATGGTGGAGGGTAACCCGGTGGACCCGGAGAGCTATTTAGCACCGACCACCGACCACCGATCTGCTGGTGGTCAGACAGGACAGGAAGGAAGGCAACAATTTGCTTTACTTGCTGCTTATACCCTTCGGACTCTGTTCCTCTACTTCGGAGCGAGTTCAAAATTGACTTTTTGCTTGCTTGCTTGCGAGGGAAAGGGTCAGGACGCGGATTCCGTCGGTAATTTCGGCAAATGACTGAGGAGGAAGGAAGAGAGGTGAAGAGGTGTGCCCGTGGTCTCTCTGGTTCGGTACCACCAGACCGGTACCAGAGACCGGCCGACCGATGGTTGTTTAATGAGTTGGCTGTTTTCGCCTTTTTTTTCTCGATTCGATCGACCTTGAGCTGTGGCCACCAAAAACTAGTAACACCGGGCCCGGACCGGGGCAGCAGCAGCAGCTCGCGCCGGTAATTATATCATCGGAAACGTGGCTGCCTGTGGTGTGTGGTCAGACGCGCTTTGAGTGGGAAAGTGGACTAGCCCGGGGGGGTTTTTGGTGTCCCGGAAACTGTCCGCTGCTACTACTGCTTCGCGCCTATGTCTATGTTTATGATGAACTTGTAACAGATTGTGCTTAATGGTGAGCTATCAAGCGAGCGCGCGCACGGACACGAGGAAAAGCAGCAGCAGCAGCAGCAACGTGGTCGATACCTGAAGCCAACCACTTCTGTTATATTTTTGGTGATTAAGGGAGGTCTAAGGTGTATAACTTTTGTTTATTCGCATTTACTTTTTTCCTTTTTTCATGAATACTTATGCTTTCAATAGTATTATGTGAAATTTTTGACAAAGGTATTGATTTTTTTGCAAATTCCATTGCATCCGTGGTTCAAAGCATTTCGTTTTCAAACACGAACCATCGTAACATAAAAACCATCGTAGCATAAAAACATTACTCGACCGATCGATTTGACATCATAAACACTTAATCTGTGCACTATGGTGCCAGGTAGTCCCGTAGCGTTTTCTAAAAAATATTGATAATTAATAGTATCGTATCAGTTGATACTTAATAGTATGATACTTAATAATAACTTGTGTTTTGGAGGCAAAATTGTAAAAAGCAGAATGCTTTGATAGGTTAAAAAATTGGGAAAAAATCTACAAAACATTCGCCGAGGCTACTTGGATAAAATTATAATCTAACAAAATAATATTGATTTGTTCATTTGCGATGATCCAGTAAAAAACTATGATGGAAATCGCAAAAAAGTACATTTTTGCAGATACTAAGAATCAGAAGTACCATCCTTCGGATAAGATGTATCAAAATTTGATATAGTGCTTAAAGCTACTTTTGCAAACGTGTGAAAATGGACCAAAACGAGTTCCGTGTGTTGATAAAAAAACACACACACTGTTCATGCTCAGCAATGGCTTGAAAAACGTTTCCCAGACTCTTGTTCATCAAAAACACAACTATTTGGCGTTGGTATAACTGGCTTCAAATGCGGTCGTTCTGATGCTAATGATGCAGAACGTTCCGGTCGGCCAATTGAGGCAGTAGTAACTCCCGAGAACACCAAACAAGTATTGGAAATCGTAATGGGTGGTCGCAAAATTAAAATGCGCGAGATTTCAACATATGAGATATGAAAATATTTACAGATAGTGCATTTAGTATTTTGCACCAAAAAATGGTTAAGAAAATGGATTTTTCCAAAAATTATTAGACGATTATTAAAGGTTAGGAGGGGCACTAGAATGATTGTATTACGCTTGAAGGAGATTATGTTGATGAATACTAAACGAATACGACCAAACGTTCTTCAAATGTTTTAATTTATAATGACATTTACAAAAGCATTAGGGATAATAGATTTCTAAAAAAAAACAAAATCATCCAATCATGAGCCTTTTTCTGTGACCAGAATTAACCTTGGCCTCCGCTTAAACCCAGGGCTCAGGTAGGGTGTCGTCTATTAATCAGGCATCGGGGGATTGTACGGTCGTTGTGTGGTGTGTGCTCATCATCATCTGCTCGGTCAGCTGTCTGTCTGGCGTCTCTCAGCACATCTGTGGACCACGTGTGGATCCGATTCCATCGATATCGCGGTGTTGTGTTCGCTTGCTGCTTGCTGCTAGAGTAGAAGCCTCCTCTTCCTCTAATCGCTGATCGCTGCGCGAGATTTATGATTGGGAATTTATTTTAATTATCCATGGCAATGGTCTTCGCTATCCCTCCTTCTGGGCAACAACAGCGATAGAATAAGAAGACGATGCTGTGAAGAGAGGGAGAGAGAGACGGTGGGAAGGGTGTCTATTTATGTGACGGCGATGATAACTACCAACTCGCGACTCGCGATCGACGACTACGCGCGGTGGCCGCGCTCCGCATACCAAGAGCCCGGCCCGGAGCGGAGAGTCTGAGCGGAATTCAGAATTTTGCACAAGTGGCCGCGCGACCGACCACACCAAAGGCGGCCCATCTGAGCGTGCTGCTACATGCGGCGTCGTAAAAATTAATGAAGCTTTTCAAAATAGCATCCTGGGCGAACACGGACACACACCACCCTGGAACCACCACTCCACGGAGTATCATCATCCGATTGATCCTTCGTCGTGGTGGTGGAATGTAGAAGATCCTCTTGCTGCTGCTGCTGCTGCTGCTGCTTCTTCGAGGAAGAGGAACTTGCCGCTAGTCGCTGGAATGAAATTGTTTCCTTTCGACGAACGACGACGACCGCGACCACGACCACGACCACGACGCAGAACACAAGTGGAATGTAAAATCTTATCATCCCTCCTGTGAGGAAGAATTTCAAGAAAATAAAACATCCCCACAGCTCGTTTCAGCTTCAGCATCGCAATCGCAAAACCATTCCAGGGAGCAGGAAAAAAGGAAAATGCAAGACCCCCTCCCCGTCTCTTTTCCAGCGTATCCCTGCTGGAGAAGAGGAAGGAAGGATACTGTCGAACCGTGTCGACCTCGTCGTCGTCGTGGTCGTGGTCGTGGTCGTCGTCGCCGGCTCCACATAATCTGTTTCAGAGGTTTTTACTTTCTCGCTGGATGAAATTGACGGCGCGAAATGGAAGCAAGAAACAAAAAAAAAAAGAAAGGAAAGAAGGACACTCCGTATAAGGAAAAAGAATAGAGAGGTCCTGGGGTGTGACACTCTCTCTGTCATTGTCTCTACCTCTCTCTCTCTATCTTTCTCTCTCTTTGGTGAGTGCGGGAAATGGGAGCAACTAAAATACGACATAATTAAGATTTCTTTTCCTCTAATTATCTGTAATCCTGCGAAAAGACGCAGACGAGACGCAGTGGGCCATGAGTTTCGGTTTTTGGGGCGACCTTTTGGCTGCCTTTAGTCACTGCCTGCCACGATCGCAACGATCCGGAACGACATTTTCCAAAAAGGACAACACACACACACACACAAGTCTCGTCCTAAGAAATGGATACTGTTTTTTTTTTGGGGTGGATTGGCCGGGCAGGCTGGCTGGCGTCTCTGTCTCTCTCTCTCATTGTCGTCAGTGTGGCCACCGTTGGTTAGTAGGATAAATTTTGGCAATTGTTTCATTTGTTCAGAGAGTCGACAACCGACACACCGACCAAGGGAACGAGACGAGCGGCCACCAACAACACGCGAGAAATGCGCTGCCCAAAGATTATCCTTATCTCTGGTGGTAATAATAATGAAATTTTCTCATTGTTGGAAAGCATCCAAAAAAGGACACCCCCCCCCCTGAAGGAGAAAGAGAAGAAAAGGAAGCTGTGTAATCCACCACAAACAGCGAACCATAGAGAGAGAGAGGCAAGAGTGAGAAGAGAGAGCGGTTTCTTGGGTGAAAGATTTTCGGCCAAGTCTTTGCGCGCTGCGCTGGCTTTTGGGACTTGCTGGTTGGCCTCAGAATGCTCGTTTTGGGTTTCTCTGGCCGGTTAATGCTCCTTCTGAAGACGACGACGAAGACGAGGACGTTGCGCGCGTTCTGATCGACCTTTTCCCGGCTTTTCTTCCTCTCGGTTAATGTTCTTCCGATCCGGAGCTTTGAAGCTGCTCCTGAGCTGAGAGACGTATATAAAGACAGTTCATTCCTCCCTTGGTGGAAAGATACACACTCGTACGCACACGTGGCGTTGAAGGAACCACCGTTTAAGTGATCTCGCATCCTCCGGTTACACAGCATCGCAGCATCATCCTCCTCCTCCTTCACGGGCGCACTCAATATCCACTCAATTAAATAATGAGCGGCATTATTTCGCCAAAGCACCACCATCACCCCCGTGAAGAGGTCTTCCTTTTCGTCCTCGTCGTCGTCGTGCGCCTATCTTTGTAGCTGGTGGTCTGTCTGTCAACTCGACACGAGGCTCGAGGAGTTGTTTTTGGTGGAGCACTTGTGTGTCCTGTCCTAGCCAACATGTCACAACCAGCAGTAGCAGCAGCAGCAGTAGCAGGACTATCATTAAGATGTGAGATGGAAAACACAGCACACGGAAGAAAAGCCTCACGCCTGATGGTACGAGACAACGCGGTTGGTTGTTCGGCGGTTGTTCCGCTTGAGGTGCTCTGTTCGCGAATGAAATGAAGCAGCGCGCGTGTGGATGTCGACGAGTGACGATGACGACGGCACTAAAGTATCTGGACTGGAGTACTACACGAAATCGCTTGGAACATCGGTGCTCGGTGTGTGTAAATTTTGTTTTGAATGTATGAAAGGGACTTTTTTACAACTCTTGCTCTAAATTGTGAAGCTTTCAAGACTGTTTTGTTTGAAAATTAACTTGGAATTAATTGAAGCAAAACTGGAAACTGATTATGCTACTGGATTATATGTTTTGCACTTCATTTTCAATAATTGTTTGAAATTGTTCTCTTATTTGATGGGAGCGCAGTAGTTAAACTACAAAAGTGAGCATAGATTTAGCAAGTAATATCCCAATAAGAAGGGGAGTGTACAGCTTTTATACATGGTTTCGTTACGACAACGAAAAGTACTGCAAATTTTCGTTGCGATAATGAAAAAAAATATTTTTTTTATACAATTTGAGTTTGACAGTTTGAGTAAGTTATTTCGTTCAGCGTTAAACACAAAAGACATTCTTTTATGTGCGTTTTTTTTTACGCTACAAAATTGAACTCAACTGGGCTTTTTTCGTTTCGCTATGACACGACGTGTAGTTTTTTTTTGCTTGCGGTATGAAAAATTCGACATAGCAACGAAAAGTTTTCTTAGCATGCTTAGAAAAAAAATGCAATGAACTCATCAACTTCGCCCCTTTTGCCGGAAATATTTTCTTAAAAATTTTAAAGAAAAGCGTTTCTCTCATCTCTCGTTAACCGCGTCAACCACCACTACTCTTCAGCTTGAGGCCATGTGAGTCATAAGCGCACCACACACTCTTCTCCTCGATATGTTGCTGCTGCATGATGATGATGAGGATGCCTCCTCACGAGGATGATCATGATGATGATGATGATGCTGCTAAACATGCTGTTTGCCTGTCTGCCTGCCTACACCTCTCCTTCTCCTCCTCCTTCGCTCTTTGCAAGTGATGCGCGGCGTTGTTTATGTTTGTTTTACTTATTAGAGCATCGTTTATTTATCTTCATGCTGCTGCTGCTTGCCTCGAGGTGTGCGGTGTGTGTGTGTGTGTGGGAAGAGGCCAGTTACCGCTACCGCTTGGTCCGTATAAGTGGCGCGATGGGGAGTACGCGAGTGGTTACGTCCCCGTCGGTTCCCAAAAATACCTCCCAAAAAAACACATGTGTGTGTTCGTTGGCGATGGCGGTCGCGGTGCGTCCCAAAGCGAAGCCAATGCATTCGTGACGTTCTAACGATTACGCTTCTGGCCTTCCACGTGTGGCATGATGCGGGTGCAGACACCGCTACCCCCGTGTTATAGAACTAAGAATGCGGGCCCCTTCTGCACCCACCTCCCTCAATCCTCGGTATATCGTGTGAAAAGTGAAGGAGAACGCATAATTTTTAATATGATACGCATCATCATTCTGTGATGCCGCCCGCCGTTAGGCTAGCAGAAGAAGGGGGTGGCTCATGATGGACGCACATGTGTGCACGACGCTTCTCCCCCCCTCGCGAGGGTGCATGTTTCGGTCGATGGATTTACGATCACAGAATGATAGCGAACCTCCCTCCACATGTTGGTGTGGTAGCATTAATCTTTGCCTTCACGTATTAGCACTGTATCGCGTGGTTCTGTACCTCGGGAAAAGGGAGCAAATTATCAAAAATCCCCCACAAAAAAAAAAGGGGAACCATCCTTTAGTTTCGAACAGGGGGGAGAGTTGCGCTCGTGTTGTTCCTAATTCAATCAGATTCACATTTATGTCTGTGAAACCACCGCCCGACACAGCACAACACAACATCTTGTAAACAGATGCTTCTTCTGCTCCGGTTCGTCGCCGTTCGCCAAAGCCGCAGCCAAACGGCGGCCGAGAAATCGTTGATAAAATCCCGCGGTGGAGGCGAAAGCATGATAAATATTGCATAACCAACCTACCCTCCCCCCTTTTTTGCCGAGTTCCGGGAGCGGGGGGGACTCTGTGGCCCTGTGGATGCTGGATGGAACCCCGAGAGAGAGTGGATCGCGCGAACCTGGTCGTTCTTCGGGGTAGATGTGTCTGGCTTTTTTGGCTCAGCGCTCGATGTGGTGGTCATTTATCTAAATTAAAATGATAAATTTATTTTTAAACTCTAACCGCTTGGCTTAATATTTCAATACTCCGGGCCGCCGGGTCCCGCCACCAGGTTCTGGAGTGTGTTCTGGTTTACGTCTCTGCTTCCAATGATGCGCGCGGTTCCAACGCGAATCCATCAGAATTGGTCGTGGTGGAACCGGGAGACGGGAATGGCCTCTAGCAGCCGAGAGATCTGGTGTTTCCAAAGGGAAATTTGCAAAAATATGGCCACCAATCCCTGGGTTCCGTTTTCTCTGCCTAGACTAAAGCCCCCCATACACGAGCAGATTGTTCGTCAAATTAAACCGGGGTTTTGAATGTTTGTCAAACAATTTGCTGGATTGTAGATTAACATTGTAGTAGGCTGCGACCTGTTAAATGGTGTACCGAGCAAAGATTGTTTTTCCAAAACCTGAAGCATTCAACTCTGCCATTTGTAAACGAAAATACTGTACGGAAAACAATTTGCCTTCTAGTAGTCTAGTAGGCGCCGCAATTGTTTGACCAACATGTTGTTTTCCGAACAATGTATGGGGGGCTTAACGGAAAATCCGGAAAAACCTGCAAGGGAGAGATAGGCGGCAGGCCATTTATTCCAAAACCTCGTCGATGTCGTGGCCGACGACCCACTTTTTGCTACGAGGATGCTCTTGCTGCTGCTGTCCCCTTAGCATGCTTTCAATAGATGCAGTACGGTCGGTGTGATGGACAGACAGGATATGAGCATTTTTTATGTTTATGGTGTGGTCCCGGGTATATATCCTTCACGCATACACACACACACCGTCCAGGGCACATGGAAAAGGTGTCTAATTTCGAACTCCGACGACTTCGGTGTTCTCCAAACTAACCGAACCAGTTTTCGGCGCCATGTTGCTGGTTGCTGGTCGATGTTACCGAGATGCTATTTTGAGATTAGGATTAGAAGTCGTCTACAGTGTCGTTGTCGTCGACTAACCTGGAACACCGAGAGACCACCGAGAGAGAGAGAAAGAGACCAGAGTGATGATATGATGAAGTCTCTCCACACACTACACCTCGAACACATCGATGGCTAATGCGAGCTGACGGGTGCGTGAGTGACATGCCACATCCCCCCCTCTGGACACACCCTCTGCACCCCCTGTTTGGCACCTTCAATCGACCCCCTAGACGACCCTCCTGTGAGGTGGTCACTAGTACTTTGCAGCTTTGCATGAAACATGATATGTCGTTACTGCCGCTGCTGCTGCTGCCTGTCTATGATACTATCTACGACCCCGCGGCCAGTTTGGTCCGGCGACCCGAAAACGTTAATAACTTGTGGCGTGCCCGCCAGAAACTTCGAGGAAGGGGGGTGGGACGCGTAAAAACCCCTTTTTGCGGAACCGACCTCCCGACCGGGGGTACGTGACGTGACATGACCTCTCGACCAACGTGCAGGTCGATATAGAGTGTGTGTGTGGCCAATTACTCCACACCAACGTGCGATTCGGACGGGTTCAAGGCCTCTCTCGATCTCTGTCCTCGAAGGAATAGGCATTGCGTTCCAGCTTCCTATTACCGCCCTAGCGGGACAAAAGGGATTATGATTTCGGTTTCAAGCGACTTTCGGTCGAAGAGGGTTTTGCATCACATTTTGGAAATTCCTGCGAATAGAATCCGGATAACCTGGAGACGTAGGACTGTGGGAATAGGATGTTTGCTGTCCACAAAACGGAACTGGTGCGCTGGACGCTAAAGCCTGTATCAGTTAAGGGGTCCATACACGCTCAATTTTATTTATCAATTTTATTTATGCAGAATTGCAGCATTGACACGTGATGATCAATGCTCCATCAATCCAGAGCCACAGACGCATCAATAATGGACGCCCTGAAAAGTAATAAATAGTTAGGCCTAAGTAAGGGAAACATTATAAGCAAAACGGGGAACAAAAATACTTTTAATACGCCAATCAATTTTGCATGCAATGATTGATAAACACAGAACGCACAGAATGGCTCAAATCTCAGCCAAGGAATGATGTAAATAGAAAAAATAGTGTTCTTTTGTAGGTTGGCTTTGGGGAGAATACTGATTGAAAAATTATTCGTTGGTTTTTTTAATGAAAATTTTATGACTTACTTTGATGTTATCCCCAAAAATGTTTTCACATTATTGAAGGTCACCTCATTTGTCTTTTGTTGTACATCACCTCCATTTTAGATGATTTTTATACATTTCTGAAACAAATTTCAAGAATTTTGCAGTATTTTTTTCCAGCCAAATCGGTATTTTGTAGTGTTTCTGTAGATGTTTTGTTCCGCCTTTTGCATTCCGTTACCAATAACTTTTAAATGCGTGCATCAAATTTGACATACTTTTTATCACTTAACAAACACACTACTACGATCAAAACGCTATCAACAGATATGCCAAGTGACCACTAGGGCAGGGGCAGTAAAAACCTGTGTCCAGACTTCTTACTGGCACAGTAGCTTTATGCTACTTATTTCGCTTATCACGTCCAGCTTCGTCCAAGGACGATTCCGGCCGTCGTGCTGGTGGTGGTGAGAAGAGAGGGTTCATTATGTGTGCCCCCAGACCTCCAAAATTCCAGTTCAATCCCTGCTGTGTCCGCGGTTGTGTCGGTTCCGCAGTTCGCAGACCCCTAATGTGTGGCCAATCATCATACATTTCGATTCACGAACGGACGGAATCGAAGAACCGGAGTCGACTCCGGTCCCTTCCCGGACCCGGAAGTCCTTCTTTAAAGCAGAGTCCACTCGCTAGAGTACCTTCCCTTGGTCCCGGGGAAGTCATTACGGATCCCCGGGACTACTACTGCTCGTGTTTGTGTTGATGCATTGGCGAGCGTCCTGGGCACCCACCCAGGAAGTGTGTTTAGTCTGTGTGTGTACGCGGGTGCGTAGAGGCCCCTCTCCTCTCCTCTTTCGGCCACAGGGACGGGGACCACATCGGGGACGTGCATATTTATGTGAAGTTTGATAATAGAAACATGTCTGCAATAGTAATCAGCTGTTTTGCGGTCAATGCTGCTACTACCCGGTACCCCCGGCTAGATATAGGTGATGGTGTTGTGTTTGGACCCTCCTCACCCTCCCCTTCCCCCTCACAAAAAGGTCCGAACTTCGAACTCTTCGAGGCCCGTGGCGAGCGCGCGCGGGGTAACGGTTCGCTCGTTGCTTTGCGCTCTGCGTATCGAGTTAATTTTCGGCAAGTCCACGACGACCGGCGTGTGACTGGCCAGAAGCCGTGGGGAAGAGCCAGAGGGATACCGTGAAACGTGTTCGGAATAATGAAATCAGTTGTGGATTCGTTCGTTCCGACACGGGGTTCGTTTATTTACGTTTTTTTTGTTCTTCTTTGGCGTTTTTGCTTCATCGTTAGTATGACCTCTCTCCCCTTCCTCGGTCAGGCTCGCGTAGGCCACCGACATCCGGGGGAGGAACTTCGGGGCGAAAAGAGTAGTTTGTCAACCACCGGAGTGACCCCACACACACACACACACACACACACGCGCGCACACACATCTCATCCATCGTTCCACAGATTTGTGGGCAAAGCTCTGCTGCTGGTTTGCTTGGTTATGAAATCATCGTACATTTGGTGTTTAGTGTGTGGTGCAGCAAGCATTTCATTTCACTCCTGAGATAAAGCGACCACTAAAGTGTGTCCGCCAATGGCTCTTGCTAAGGGGAAATATGATTTATGTGGCCGTCAGAGCAAGCGAGGACACCAGCGCCGGGCATTTGGATTTTCCTTTAGTGGAAGAGAAGGCCATGAGAAAAAATAGGACATTAGATTTATTTTGAAAATTTCTTGAATTTATTTTTTCAAATCATGTCGGCTGTGGTGGGCTAAGGGATATGGCTTTCAGCTTCTCATTCGCAGCGGCCTGAATTTTCTCTATCGCTGTCCAAAACAGTGTCCCCGGAGCAGTCTTCTAAGCTTGTCTAATAGCCAGAAGTGACATGGCGTCAAATCAGGCGAATATGCGGTAGTAGTGGAACGATATGAGAGCATTTTTTGGCGAAAAATTCACAAAAATCGCAACACAATCTGCGCGCATTGTGCATTATCGAGAGGCCCAAAACGTCCTTCAAAGTGTTATTGATGGATCTTCTTGATATACAAATACAATAAGCAGGGATTCTTGTTGTTAGTCGATGGTTTTTCAAGACCAAAGCTTAGATTTTTTGGATGTAAATTTCGTTAGTTGACGCTCATGTTCCTAGCACAGGACGTTATTCGTCTCCAGGACGTTCCTGATCTTTCTGGAAGCCTTTATACAACTTTTAAACATTTTTCTTACAGAGCAGCGTCTCAAAAAGTTTTCTGCACCATTTGCAATTGTGTAATCGCAACAAAAAACAAATATTTAATGTAAATTCTTTTCTCAAAACCTACTAAAAATGGCGGGAAACGAAAAATTCACTTATAGTAACAAAATTATGCGTATCTCAAACAGTAGTATTATTTAGACAAAAGCGTAGTATTTAGACAAAAAAAAAAGCTCATTCTATACACGAGGTTATACTTGCGAAGGACTAGCATCCGGATCCGGATCCGCTTGTGTGTGCAGCAATCGTGAAGGTCTCTCTGATGGCTCTGTCTGATTAGATTGGTTTCTGAAGTGGATCTAATTGCGTGCACTTGGTCTGAAGGTTAGTGTTAGTGGTCTCCTCATCATTGATCGGCGATCAATCGGCGAGCTGCATTTCCGCACTCCTCTTGTAACTGCAGCGGCGGGAGGCCACCAACGAACCATTTAATATATAGCGGAAATGCGTGCGTGCGATGCACCGATGCGCAGATGCAAGGTGTGTTTCGGGCCTTTGGTGCAATAACAGGCTTTTGCTATGCTTCATTTGCATGCTTGGTGTTCGGTTTCGGTTGGTTCGTCGTAAAGAAAAACCTCGTAAATAACGGGCGTTACGGTTTGTGGTGCGGGAAAAATCGATCGAACGCACGAGATTCGCGCGATGATGGAATTCGAAATTATCATTTTTCGATGGCATTCGCTTCTACATGTCGCGCTCGTCAGCAGCAGCAGGAAGGGCTGCTGCTGTTGCTGAAGAGCTGCTAATCTGCTATCTTCAGGCGTGCGCACATCAAGTTTATGGCATTTTGTTCCCCCGGAAGCACCATCGCCAATCGGTCGTATATTCCAGACCTTCCAGAGGATGGCATACACGATACACACTCCTCCACACTCCTCTAGTGCCCTGTGTCTTCCGATGGTCTGATTTCCCTTGTTTCTCTTCCATTTTCCCTTATTTCCCTATCCCGTGTCGTGTGATGGCGTTCATAATAAGGACTCGGAGTCGCGTTTGGTGTGAGTGTCCTTGTGGTTCCCGCATTTTTATCATCGAACAGAACAAAAAACACTCCGAACCGTGTACCGTGTCCCCCTTCCTAGAGGGAGAGGGAAAAAGATGGAGTGTTGACGGCGCGTTGCGTCGTTGTTGTTGTTGTTGCCCCCCGCGGCGGGGGCGAAAAGCAATTATGGGCTCGTTTAGCCATAAATCTTGAGCAAAACTGGGTCTCAAAATGGTGCCAAATCAGGCGTCAGAATGAAGGAAGGGCGAGGGGAGGGGGGGCACGTGATACACGACACCTCGACATCATCCCGAGGAAGGGCGCGAACACACACACACAGATATCTGCACAACGTGATGTTTTTTTGTAACATAAAAAAATGTTGGGTTTTTCTTCGAGTTGTGTGAACAATCGGCATGATGTGGATTAAACTTACATTTGGAAGCACAACATGAATTAATGCTCGAACCAATTTTAACAGGGTGGGGGGGGGGGGGGAGCATTTAAAATGTCATCTTACGGGTTTAATAAATTTTTATTCAACCCTGATTTATTCTTCGGCAAGCGCGCAACGCGTCCATAGGAAAGAACATAACAATCAACTGATAAGCGAATGCTAGCAGCAGATCGATAATCAAGTCAAGAGGCACTGTTCTTCACCTCTTATGGACCGTAAAATACCGGACCGTTTCAGTGGCAATCAATAGATAATGCCAATGCGGGCTCGTTTGAACGCCAAGCTCGGTTTTAGTATTTATTTTTAATTTTAGTATTTTTTTATTCACCTTCTATACATTTTATCATAAATCCTGATCCTTTTCAAGAGTATTGTGTAATTGTTCTAGATCAATCGAAGTAAATCTGACAATTATGTTGATTTTTGACAAATTGCGCTTCATACATTACTCGATGCATTTTGCTGCTTTGACGCGGTTTGCCCAAAAAACTTGTTGCGTTGGTTTTTTTTAATAATAATAACCAAATCAAAATATCACTAAATACTCTTGGAAAGTTGTTTTTATGATTGTGAATAAAGTCAGTTGTTTTACACTTCTTCATTTCACTGATATTCGCACACCTAAAAACCACACGTCTTTTTCCGTCTATGGTTACTGAGATAGTCTACTTTCTCTAAGCGATGTATTCTTGCATGTATTCTAAGGGTTGTATTCTCACAAAGGGTTGTATTCCTTAAACCCTTGGCTATCTTCTAACCCTCATAACAGTTGTAGTTTAAATTCAGATAAAAAACATTCAGATAAAAAATATAATTGAATGGTTTCGAAACAAAGATATGCTTTGCCTCGTTGGATTCCAATTCGAATCCTGGTAAAAATGCAAAAATCCAGACTTTCGAAGCGAACCATAGCTAGGAACAGGAAGGCTGCCTTATTAAACATTGTCAGTTCAATTAAGAAATAATAGTTTTTTCGGTGACATTTGCTGGCAGCTTGTAGGTAGTTCGATTCGAACATTGAGCTTATAGCCGTGGCCACACGGGGCGAAAACCCTAGCGCAAACGAAAAAATTAATGCCAAAACGGTTTCGCTTAACCCTTACACGCTGTCAAACTTTTATACGTCCGCGGACTTTTTCGCTGAACCCTTGACGCTATCGAACGCTTTATTTACGAAAATGTAGGTTCTTTTCGTATTGTTTTTGCATTTTTAATATAAATATAACAGCAACAGCAACAATATCGTTAAAAACTGCAAAATTTATTCGGAAATCAACTTCAGCGGCCAAAACACAGATGAAAACAATACGTTTGACATTTCGGCATAAATTTTCGGGTTTTTACCCCTGCCACACGAAGCGAAAACATTTTGGCATTAATGTGCAAATTTGCGCGCAAATTTTCGCCCCGTGTGGCCACGGCTTATGACATGTCATGCCTGATGAGAAAGTTGGTTGTCAGCCCAAAACGTGTGTTAAAGTACTTCGTGCTATACGTCCTCGAACTGGTCCTGCTGACCGCATCGCTTCCCAGCGTCAAAGTCACGAAAAGAGGAAGCGCTTTTCTTATTATCGAAACGACGTTCGGCTCGGGGCCGATGGCCAAGTGCGTGCTCGCGTGCGCCCACGTGTGTGTGTATGCTTATCTAAGCGAAGCCATTACCACTCGTCCGACAGCATAATCAATTAATATTTCCCACGGAAACACACACACACACACACAGGCCCGGCATGTTAGTACGCACATGGATGGCATGCATTATTTATGCTGCGTACAACATGCTGCTGCCGTTCCCTTGCTACTGGTACTGGACAGCGTGCCATGCATGGCGCCACACTTGCAGCCACTTGCAGCCAGTTTTCACCCTCTCCTCTTCCACCCTTTCCACCCTCCAGCTCAACTCCAGCGCGCCTCGTGGAAAATCGAAGTGTGGAGAAACATAAACGGACGGCCGAAAACGGCGAACCGATTGAATCATGGATCATGGCACTTCCTCCGCTCCATGGGAAGAGGGTGGAAAGCGAAAGCTTGTTACGTTGTGGACAGCACACAGGGAGAGAGGGAGACCCCCCTTTTGAGTGGAATGCGTACACACACGGACAGTGTGGATCTTGATAGTGGCACAAAACGTGGATAAGAAATCCGCTTTAATCTCTTCTTGTCGATTGCAACGATTGGATCGGTTTCTTTTAAAGAACTTGATAACATATTATCATGTGAGGAAGGAACTCAACGTGCTATAAATGGAAGAAGGAAGCAGCATTTTGTGCAGATTTGCGAAAGGGAATCGCGCACACACTGTTTTCACCACCATCATCATCATCATCGTCAGCACTACTATCAACATGAAGACGTTACACGCAACAACTTGCGGCGGCAATGTACTCTCCTCTTTGGCAGTTATGTTTCGGCACACAACAGACACACACACACACAACGTTTCTTCACCAACCATTTCGTTCGATCGACTCTCTAGGCCTCTAGTGCTGCTGCTGCTGCTGCTTCTTCATGCACATAAACCGAAACCTATTAAGACATAAGTATTGCATGCGAATATTTAATGTGTGTTTTAAGCTTAATCGTCGGGGATCGCGTTAACATGATTGAAGCAATATACCTACAACAACGCTATGTGTGTGTTGTGTTGTGGACCTCCTGCGCATGTGATGACTTCGTCGATTGCTCGTCGTACGCCTGGTCCCCGGGGTCCGGTGGCCAATGTTTGTCGATAAGTTGTTAAAGATAAATTATGTGCAATCCGGCCGGCCATAAATTTATTACCTACCGGTGCCGCAAACGTCGTCGTTTGTGTGTATAAGAAGCCAAGGAGTTCTGCAGTGCACTGCTGGTGGTACTTCACGGAACACCGAGCACCGGACCGGAGGCCGGAATCCCTGCGTGTGCCCCCGAGGGTTAACCAAGTCAATAGACGCAGAATTGGTTTTGGTTCTCTGTCTCTTCTCACGGCGCGCAATCCTGGCTGTTGTGCTGCTGTTGCTGCTGCTGCTGCCTTGGAGCAAATAATTATCACGGCGGACACCACGGAGCAAAGACCATGTTTGGTGTAGTAGCACCAAGCAGCTGAAACACGCCGACAGAGAGGAGTTCCGAGAGAGGAATTCCAGCGAACATTGATGTTCCTTTCCCTCATTGCAGGTGGAAGGTTGTGTCTCTGTGTTGGAAAAGTTCGCTTCGATCGGACGAAGCGAAGGAACGAGTTTGTCCCTCTGCTCCTCGTCTCGCTCTCTCTCTCTCTCCCTTTTGATCGAGATTCAATGTAACGGTTGGCACAAGGTGGTGTCGCGCCTGGTGTGTCGCGCGACCACTACTTCTTCCAGTTCCAGTCCCAGACCATCCAACCGTTCTCGGGACCTCAACGCGTGTAATTAGAGACAATTTTCCAGTGATATAATTAGTAGCTCGAGCGTCACAAAACCAGGTTAGACCAGGCACACTCACTCCGTGTTCTGCTGCTGCTGCTGCTGTTGCTGCTTGACTGGCTGGCTGGCAGCTACCTGGAAATCAACACGAATTTATGCGAGAACTCTCTAATTCGCTTCTAACACGGCACACGGACGGTAGACGCTGGTGGACATTGCGAACGCGAGAAAAAGGAAAGGGAACACTGTGGTGGTGATGGTGACACTGGCTGCCGTGTGCCCAGTCCCTTTTGTCAGTAGAACATTCAGGGTGGAAAATGCGGGAAAATAGTCGACGATGTGTCAATCAAGCTTTATCGCAAGCTGGCTGGCAGTAGCACACTGATTGCTATGGTTGTGTAGCCTTTGATCGAATATTCTCTCCCTCTCTCTCTCCGGTCAAATAGTGGTTGGGTTTTCGAGAGAGAGAGTCAAGTCGTTTGATGACTGATTAATGCGTCCCTTTTGTGCCTTCGAAGTCGTTACAAAGTTGCGGTTCACACCGTGATACTCGGTACCTTTCATCAATCACAATCTTTTTGGGATAAAGACATTGTATTCGATTTGGCATTTCCTGTTGGATCTTGGGTTTGTGCTAGTTTTTTTTCTAGGTGTTTTGGTAGCACTTTAAGTCTTGATCAATATTTTTTCGCTCGTATTATGGTGGCTACGTGTTTTAGTTCAATGTTTGTTGAATTTAATTAAATGTCGATACCATCAATCGCTCCATTTATCCTGGAAATCCAGAGAAGATTATATTTGGCGTATTAGAGCTGTTTATAGGGACCCATCCACGTTCATGGATTTCGTGGATTTCGTGGAGCCGTCAAGGCTGTAGAGAAAACTGAAAGTGAATGGCGCGGTTCTCAACAATCCATGGAAACCAAGCTCGACTGGAATTCTTCGAGCTTGCATGACAAACAGTGGGCTGGTGAACTTTTTCTGACGTATTTTTTCTAAATCCATGGGCAAATGTTTTTCAAACAATTTGCTCGATAGAAGCCGCAACCAGCAAAATCGAGCTTGGACGACCCGTAATGTTGTTTGTTGTAGTAGGCGCATCAAATGTTTACCTGCAACATTTTAGTAGGCTGCGACCTGTTAAATGGTAGCGAGCAAAGATTTTTCCACAAAACCCTGAGCCTTTCAACTCTGCTGGTTGTAAACGAAAAGACTTTATCGCAAATTATTCTGCCCCAAATGTTTGTTGGCGAACGCGTTGTTTGACGAACAATTTGTCGATGTATGGGGGGGTTAAGTTGTCATGGTTTTGAGGTTGTTTTAAATACATTTGCAGACCTTCAAATTGAAATTGCTAATTGAGTTCGCATTGATCGCAAAGTTCGTAGCGCGGAGAAAATGTGTGAAGGGCTCCTTGCATGATGGAATGTATGACCGTGGATGCCCCCTTTTAAAATCATGTCTGAAACCGAAGTGTCACATCCTGACTGGGTTCAGGGATAACATATCGTACACGGTACTTGGCATCGTAATACTCCTCTGTAGCTGCCTGAATCCAATTTATCTTCCTTTTTAAACGAAACGTACGTTACACCTTTCTGACATTCGCACCCCAAAAAACCCACCGGCTCAAAAAACGGATGCGACCGCGAAGCGTAACATCCCGTTCATTTCTATGCCCTCTCTCTTACTCTCATACCATGGTCAGCCCTATGGCCCTGCGGGATGTTGCAGCTTCTCGAGCATAATTAGTCATGATCATCGGTACGATGCTGATGAGCAAAACGGCGCATGCGAGCTTCTCTCCTCATCAACTCCAGACCGGCCGGCCGGCCGGCCTGCCACCGGTAGATTTTAATGCTGCGCGTCCCAAATTGGACGCCTTCCCGGTTCGCGCGTGTGTGTGTGTCATAAATGCTGCCCAACGAGAAGAAGTGGGTTTGTGGCTACCTTTTTATATGTTGGTCCGTTTACTGTACTACTCCAGTAGGATAGATCGCAACACGGTAGCGCGCACGCGGCGGCGGCCGCCAACCTTTAGCTAGTAGCGGAAGAAGTGGCAACTTGGGCGGTCTGGTGGTCACTACCACCACCCCCCGAGCAGACCTGGGTCTCTCTATGGCGTTGAGAAGAAAAGCAGAAAGCCGATTGTTGGTGCTGCTGTTCATCTCCTCGGCGTCTCCATCACTCCTGCTGCTGTTGTTCGGACAAAACGGTTTCGGTTTATGCTCCTCTTCGATACCGTTTCCCGGACGCCGCGGCGGACCCGGTAGCAGGCAGCAGTGGCCATGCCAGCCCTCCAGTTTTTACGGCCGACTTATTAACACGCTACACGCCCTTTACAACTCTTCCCTGGGTGGTGGGTTGGCCCCACGGGTCCGCGGTGACTAATTATAAATCCAAAGCGATTTACAACCTAACCATTGTCTTTCCGTTCACGCACGCACACACGACACACGCACTCCAGGGCTGATGGAGGCCCAAGGGCCCCGTCGTCATGTTGTTAAGAGAAAGCCCATCAATGAGGGGTGGCAGCCCCCAAGATGCGCGCCCTTCAAAAGCACAGGAGGGTTACCGGCAAGAAGCCATCACGCTGGAAAATGATGGACGTAATTGTTGGCACGTATCTGGTGCCGGTGGCGTCGAATGGTTGGATGTGTTGAAGCGGATCACACTCGATCATCGAGCACGCTAGCTCCGTGAGGTTAGCGGCTTCCGCTTTGGGGGAGGGGCGGGCGAACATTGTTGATAATTGATCTATTAACATTTGCTAAATATTTATATCATTCTCAAAAACCGAGCAACAGATCTAGGAGGGTGATCGGGGGGTGTTGATGATCCGTTTTGTTTCGAAAGTGATGCCACCATGTGGTGATGATGATGATGATCATGATCGCTTCCAGTTCCAGTTGAGAGGATCCCACACGAGTAGATCGCGATCGCAAGAATGTTTCCGGGACTTTGGGGCGAAACAAATTTTTGCGTCCGATCCTCCTCCTCCGATGGCAGAGGGAAGGGGAATGAGCAAGAGTTACGCCGGCCAGCGGAACGAACGACGCGTTCATTCGACGACGGTGCAGCATGATACGATCACCGTTGATTCTCCGTTTCTGGAGCACCACCACCACCCGCGGGAGCAGAAAAAGATGTAAAGATATTTTGTTGCGTCTCTTCCGCACCAGCACCGCGACCGAAGGCCGTGGCCGTGCACTGGCCGCTGGTCTGGCCTGGTTAAAAAGGGTTTACCGATAGAAGAGGGATGATAAGGATATGCCAGGCCCGCGCGCGCGTGCGTGTGTGTCTGTGTGCGTGTTTGCAGAAGGAAACCATAAATCTACTTTACTATCAATTAGATGTGAAAGTTAAGATCCTGAGTCACCGATATGCGACTCCATTCCGTAGCAGTAGAAGGATACGTTTCGTTTCCGTGTCGTGCACTGTGTGTGTGTTGCATCGAGCAAATATATTTTATTCATTGGCGCCAGCGTCATAAACCTGCTGCTGCTGCTACTGCTGCTCTCCCTGTGGAAAAAAGCAACTGGAACTCAAACAATAAACTATCAACCAAACTGAATGTTAGCGAGACAACCACCCCTCCCTGAGGGGGTAATGCATCATTTTTTAATAATTGTTATGACACACATACAAACACACACACACGCGCGCGAGTGCGTTGGATCCGTGCAGATCGATAAGGTGTGTTGCGCACGCGGTGCTTGCTCGCGCGCCATTGCCATAAATCATTGGCAAATGGCGTAGTTCTCGCGCTTGGAAAACCCCCCGTGAGGTAACTTTCAACATTTCAAAACCTAGCGTTTTGCTTCCTCTTAATGCATACTGTTACATTAAGGGGCCTCTATTGCGAGTGTCTTGCAACCGAGACTGTTGTACTACAGCTAATAATAAAAAAACTTCACAGCTAAAATAAAGAAAAAAGTAGTCTTGTTAAGATCTTAACGTTAAGAAGACGTTAAGGTGATTTTTTACCGCCCAAAGTCTAAACAAGTCACTTATACTACCATAATAATTATCAACACCACCGAAAACCGACATCTCCAATGGCAACTATGATCAAAAGGAAAAATTGGAACATTTTCAGTTTCGTTTACAAGACGCAGAGTCTGGGTCCAAAATCTTGTAAATGTCCAGTTAAGTCGCAATAGGGCCCATACAAAACGTAACTACAGCAGCAAACTCAAAAGCCAGTAGAACCGAAATATCATCAACTGATACTGACGACGTCCATACGAAGGTCTGGAGTCTCCAGGTGGGTCTGTGGCGCGCATCTGGCGCCCCACTAGCACTCGTGCCGGCTCGTGCTGGCGCTTCACTTCATCAAAAAGCAACTCCCGGCGAAGGTGAAACCCATCACTCTTCCTTTGCTACTACTACTGCTACTACTACCACCTTCGGGGGACTATTATTTTTCCTACTATAAATCAATAAACTTTTACCATTTTCACCCCTCCGGAAAAAGGGTTTTCCGCGCGGCCGGCGGCCGGTGGCGAGTTATGAGAGCACCGCGCTCCGTGCCACCGCACACGCCCTCCTTGACTTGGTAGCAGCAGGCAACACACCCGCCAGTGGCAGTGGCATTGTCGAGCTAAATTCTATTTTACGATTGTCAATCAATCAAAATGGCGCCCCAGAACACACAGAGCAGAGCAACAGCAGCAGCAGCAGCAGCATGAGCTCTGCTGGTGGTGGGTTCGGTTCGCGTAGTAAAATTGGCGCGTAAGATTTTAATCAACTTGCAATTGATTTTCCTCCATAGCGAGAGTGAGTGAGTGAGAGTGAGAGAGTCCTTCTTCCTCTCATCGAGGTGAAATTAATTAGCTCCTTTTTTGAGGCGGGCAACTCGGAAGGGCCTCCTTGGATGAACATTATCTGACTCGCTTGCGGTGACTTGGGAGAGAAAGGGCGCCACTTGAGGGCGCGTTGAGACCTCTCCTTCTTCCAACATCACGCAACCCCGAAACATAAGTGCTTAAGTGTGCTTACCTCCCAGGTTTTGAGTGGCGGGCACTCTCTCCTGGTCGTCGTTTTATGAATATTTGTGCGTAGATTTAATTTGGAGTCCTGTTTTATTGGGCAGGTCGAACGCACGATGGAGAGGAAGTACCCTGCAGTTAATTGCTCGTGAGTTCATTACCTGAAGCTCCGACCGAACGTTCGGTTGTTCAAAACTTTCGACCGAAATCATGACCGTGACCGTCGTTACGTGTACGCCTCCCTTTACACCTCTCTTCCTCTCGGGGTCTCTCGTGGGTCTCTCTCTCTCTCTCTCTCTTCGTGGCTCCATTTCGATGCCGGTGGTCCCGGGGTGATCCGATTTGATTTATAGATTTCCCATAAAACTACATAAAACAATAAATCTATGTGTTCTTAAATCGCCAACCACCCCCCGTGGGTGGGGGTGGATGGTGGGCAGCCATCAATTCGGAAGTTGCCACGCCAAAACATGCCACACTTTCCACACCGGCACCACACCACGCGCTTCCTTCCGGTGCGGTGCTTGGCTCCTCCGTGCTTGGTTGATTTAACCTCTCCTAACACTTTGCTTTAAGCTGTGCCACCCACCCACCCTCTTTCCCCCCCAAATTCCGGGACGAGGCTTTTCCCCGTTCTCTCCCTCTTCACCATCTATAAGCTGAATTATTGATTACGCATCAACCCTTTTTACTTCTTGGCGTTACTGGAGGCGTTTTCCGCCCGCCCCTCTGCCCGAGAAATGGGTTCGACGTTCGTCGACACGGTGCTCTAGTGCTGGTGCTCTCCGCATAAGAAGAACGCCACGGATCGGTGTGAAATGGGTGCCCTTTTGGGGTTTATTAGGAGTGATGGGCTGTGAGAAGGTCTCAGTTCGGTTTCGTGTACGCACACACACCACCGATCGTTCTTTAGTTCAGCTGTCCGCCCCCTCTCTGGTCGTCCACCGCCACCGTTTGGTGATCATGGCTCCATTTTGCACCGAGTTCGAGTTGTGGATTATTTTTTTCGTTTTACTTTGATGAAATAGATCTCGCATTGAACCAGCAACCACCAGGCCTACTGCGAATGGAGCTGGAATGCTTGCTGGGCTGTCAGATTTCGTCATCCAAAAGCATGCGGTTGCGATGCCGCGCGACCAACGCCGTGGCTTATGTGAACGCGGATTTGCACACGCGTTGAAGCACGCGATACGCGTGTGCGATTCCGAGAGGAGAAGAAGAAGGGAGAAGACACAGGCGGACAGACGACGACGACGACGGCTCTATCGCGAGTTGTGCGCGAGGAACGCGCCGTCGACGGACACGCCTGACGGTCACGTACGAAGACGCGCGCGCGCGCGCGCGATAAGGGACAGAGTGGGTCCGGTGGAACTTGTGGACCATACCGCGACCGCGATGATAAGCCCGGGGCCGAGAAGTACAAGGTAAGAGAGGGGACAGAGGCTAGGGGAGGCCCTTTTGGCCGATATGGCAAGCATGTCAACGATGCGATGCGATGCGTGCGTGTGTGCTAAAGCACGGCGCGTGTTGCACGATGGTCGGTCTCACTAGAGCTGTCTATTCCTCCTCTCTCTCTATAAGGTGCCCTCGTGTCCCGGTGTGTACCTTGGACCCCTCGCCCGTGTTCAAGGCGTTTCTGTGGAGCATTCCAGCTTGCAGCTTGATGGACACACACGTGTCGCGCCAACACAAAGCATATTCTTATTATCACTCATCGCAGACTCTCGGAAATGGTTGTTAAAAAGTTTAAAAAAAAATCTATTCGAAATCAATCGCCAACTTTGATTTGCGGTCGCTAGCGTCTGACGTCGATTCCGATTGCTACGACCCGTAACATGTGAAGGTTTATCCCTTCAACTCCCACCACGAGAGCAGCCACCGTGTGGTGTGGTGGTGGTGGTCGCCATGGCCGCATGGCCATGGATTTTGTGCAATTTCGATTTCGATTGCGCTAGCGAAACTAGAAACTAGAAATCGAAGTTCTTTGCGCACTACCACCACCATCACCGTGGTCAGCGTGGCCTACCTGGGTGTCTGTCTGTGTCGCTAGGCGCTCGAGCGCTCTATGTAGTGATCATAGGTGGGCTAGAGAGGGCGTTGAAAGATAATTGTTTTAGCATTGGCCGGGTGGCTGGCCACCGCGCTTCGATGTGCTTATGATTTTCGACGGCCGGGGGGTGTTCAGTTTTCGATTTCGATCATGCGTGTTATGTGTATGTGCTACGGCTAGGGGCATTGCATTGCCTACTACTATATTGCTCTACTCGAGTACACCACCTATTGAGCCGGCTACTCTAATCGTAGTAGCCTCGAAAACACACAACTGCGCCCTGGCAACGAGCGTCTTTCGCGATGAGTTTCGTTTATGCTGTTGAGCCACACACAGACATCCAGCATACACTCTCTCCGTGACGAGCGAAAAGTGTTGTGCCATCCGTTACCCATTACTCCACCTTTGCCACCGGATTTCCCTACCACCCCCCGACACATTGCTCCGCGCGATGAAAACAGAAATTAATTTATTTTTCTTCTTCGTCTCTTTGTAGGTAATATTTCACGGAAAGCAGTGTATACCCGCGACGACGACGACGACGCATACTACGACACAAGGAGCAAAGTGTCACATCGTCGTCCACAGCAGGAAAAGAAGTGCACTGATGTCGCTGCATGTCGCGTAATTGCAAAAGATTTAACCCCGAGGGGGGTACCGTACCCCGGGAGGTTACACCGGAAAACACGGCGTCATGTACCACCCCTACCGGTGGTGCATATGTGTAGTGGCTTATGGTACCTGGCGGGTGGGGGGGCGCGCCCATAACACTATACCCCATCATCGGAAGAGAGGCAACCAGGCGGGCTTTCAGGTTGAACTGTGCTCGCCACTAGTAGTTTCCGCTGGTGGTGGCTTTTAGGTGTTTAATCATGAACACCTTGTTGTAACACACTGTCGCTGTCGGTTGTGTTGTGTCGTGATAGGGGCTAGTTGTCTAGCAGGAACACACCGTACGGTACGATTATGTCCCCCCGGTACGAGGCGACCAAGCAGAGCAAGCGAAACCAGAGGAGAGAAGGTGGTGCAGGTGGTGTGTGCAATCACCTGGATTTGCGCAATATTTAGACGTGCATACACTAACACACCCAGGAGTTGGTGGTCCAGGAGTTGGGAGTCCTCCTCGTGGTCCGTAATTTCGCACAGGTGTGCCTACTACTGCCGGCTACTACTACTACCTCTGGGTGAATACACTCCGTAGTCCGCGTACGGAAGTCACTACTGTTGCTGTTCTAGCATTGGTGGTCATTCTGGTGTCGAGGTGTTTTCGTTGTGTGCTCGCTCGTCGGTAGCTTGTCATCGTGGTCGCCAACGCCGTCGTGGCCACCGTCGTCTCCCTTGGGCCTCTGGTCAGCATGTTTCATAAACAAACGAGAAACGGAATCACGTGTTCCGGAGTCGTAAAATCGCACATTCGCACTCGTACATCACCAATCCCGTGGACCCTCGCGGCGATGGTGGTGAGGTGTGTAGTGCCCGGTCGGTTGGTGACAGCTGGGCTAGGTCCTCCTGCCTGAACAGGGTGCCAGCACCCTTCTCGCCCCCTTCATCATATGTGATTTTGGGAGGCTTGAAACACGAGGGGAGCAAGAAAAAGGAGAGAGAGTGTGACGTTTGATGGTTGAATCTACCATCAACGAGACCATCATGATGGCGTCGTTGGTAGGCAGCAGGAACGTTTATAAGCTGTTTACTACTTTTATGTTTTTTTATCACACAAACAAGCGCCCAGGCACACACACACGTCCGCGCGACATTTCGGTGCAATGCGGTGTGTAGTAGAAGCTTGCCCATTACTTGCTAAGGTGCAGTGTGTGTGTGGAGTACATAAGCCCGGCTTGCCTGTCCGTGGGCTTCGCGGGAAAAAAGTGCTTACTACCGGTGGCGCCATTGACGATGGTTGATTAGAGCCTTATTGCCTGGGCCTTTTATGACATTCCCGGGCCTTTCGCCCCTCACCGGAACGGCCGGAACAACATACCTGAGCGGTGGCCGGTGGTCGACGAGGACAACCGCACGACCACCACCACCACCACCACCGGATGTGCTTTGCTCGTTATGGGAAATGGGTGAATGGAAAATACTATCAAAATTTCAGTAGCTCTCAATTGCTCCCGGACATGTAACCGGTGGCGCGGCACATGAACCCTGATGGTGGCCGACGCGTGTGCCACCGTTTGCCGTCAACGTCACATTGGAAGTGGAAGAGCCTTTGCCTGTTAAGAGCTGAAAGGTTTCGAAGGTGAGGCTCGCCGGCCAATAACGGCTCTTAACGTGTTCGCTTTGCGTTTGCGATTTGCATTTAACACACGGCCCAGCCCAGCTCGTTACTCCCAGGCGCAAGGTGGTGGTGGTGGTGGTGGAACCGCCCCACCGTAATGATTTGGATAGAGATCCAATCGGCGGCGTGGGGCATTAATGTAATTTAAAGACAGACGCTCTGGCGAATGAATAAATGATGGGCACACCGGGGGCGGGGGGGCAATAATAGACTAGACAACGAGACGAGAAAACTATTGCAAATCGTAATTGGACAGCGAGAGCGAGACAACGAGTAGCTTAAAAAACATTGTCAGGCAGCGTGCTCGTGGTTTGAAAGACCGGTGGCAACCAGCCAGCCAGGCCAGGCAATTGCCTAGTAAATCTTTCTTCGACACGGGCACAAACGCCGTGGCCCCATCGTGGCTAAGTGGCAGCTGAGTTCTATCTCTATGGCGACCGTGGCGATAAATCACCCGGGTCGTCGACTACGGCGCGCGGCACCATCTGCGAAACACGACGATGTCGCAAATCACAGTAGCCGGGCCGTACGCGTAGCGATAGTTGTAGTAGTAGCATATTCATGTGTGGCAATGTTTGGTGGTGGCACACTGTTACACTGCCAGCCTACTCCGACTCTTTTCGTATAATTTCACAAATGGACGACGACGGCGACGGCGACGAAGACTGATGAATGAGCATTCTCAGGTCTCACAGGAGCACATGTGAGGCTTTAGTGGTTGATGACCACCAGAAACAAGGTGAGTGGGGGGGAAGGGGTGTGCGGAGAAGGGCACACACAATCACACAACTATTCGGCCAACACTAATCCATTTTCTTTTTTGTTCCCTTCCCACCCCGGAAAACTACTTGGCTAGCAGAGGACGGTGGGGACGTTGGTCGAGAGGACGACGATGAAACGATGAAGCACATTTCATTGGCGACAATCGCCACAAGTGTCACACCGGGAAGCGAGAGAGAGAGACTTGCGGGCCATGTTGTGGAGGTGGCTGACTTCCAACCAAGAATTGCCCTTGCTCGCTTTCGATTCCTGATAGTTGTGGCGCCCCCGGAAAACACACGACGACCCGGATACCCAAGAGAAGAAGAGGAGAAGGCCTGGTGCCTCCTTCAGAGGTCGAACACAAAACACTCTGGTGGTAGTAGCAGGCCGCGCACCAATAATGCCTTCTACTATATATTTCTACTTCCTTTCCATCTTCTTGTTCTTTTTTTTTTGTTCGTGGTTGGTTGGTGCAGGATGGGACCTTTTTTCGGGGGCGAACCAATTCCGATTGCTTCTTCTCGTCGTCCCCTCGTCGGCCATGTGCGCTGGCCTGGCCTGGCAGGCCAGGCTGGCAGCAGCTGCGCTTCGAGAGGTGAATGGTTTTTCTTCCGGTCTTATAGCCTCCGAACCTTTGGCCGCCTGATCTCGATCCGTTCGTCGTCGTGGTGGTCGTGCTCCTGTGCAATTGCTGCTGCTGCTGCTGCTGGATGGAGGGCGGGAGAAACCATCGTGTTTCGGACCCCCGGAGAATGGACCGAGAAGCATTTCTCTGCCGCTCGACAAATCCTTCAAATGATACGGAACGAAAGAGCAGCTGTGTGAGTGTGTGTGCAGCACCTATCACCGCATCGTTCCCTCTCTCTCTGGCTCTGGACCAGGATATCACTGGAGGATTCGTGAAAAAATTCCAACGGCAAAATGGCACGGAAGGAATGCCGAGCCTTGTTCCCGCTCGTTTTTCTCTCTGCTTCACGCTCTGCACCACCGCTTCGGCTGCTGCTGGTAACGGGGCACCACTTCAGGGGAGCTTTTGTTCACGAACCGAAGTTCCTCCGGTCCCGCCCAAGGCGGACAGTCCTGGCGCAAAAGGAAGAAGCGCAACATATGTAAACGTATCTCGCTTGAGTCATATGCTGCTGCCAGGAGGAGGAGAAGGAGGAGAGGCCTGAACTCGTGTACCCTCGTGCCGGTGCCGTTTGACGTACCCTTGCCCCTCAACCATCCTGTTCCCTTTCTGTAACCTTTCTTTTTGTGTGCTAGGTTTATATTTTTTTCCTTACTTTCTCTCTCGCCCGCTCGTTGGGGGTCTCAAACCATCTTGAATTGTGTTTGATCCTAGAAGAAGTAGGAACAAAAGGAGGTGGGGGACGCAGGAAGCAATGGTGCGGTGTAGCACCGGAGCATGGAACAGCATTTGCAATATCCGCAGTCTTATCACTCGAAATGGTAGCTACGCAACATAAATTATGTAAGCCGCCAGCCAGTGTGAAAGGCAGAAGCTGCTGCTGCTGTTGCCCTTTTTTCTCAAGGAAACTCCTCCTGCTAGGAGGAAGTGTGTGTGTGTGTGTCGGGGGGTTCCTCCTGTTGCTAGCGATGGATCCTTCTTCGCCAGCCTACTATGTAAGGGTGCCAATGGGGCGGCGGTGGTGGTTTGAAGATAAGCGTTTCTCTTTTTTTCGGACCTTTTCTTCTTACCACCTCGGGATTGGGATCTTTCCTCTACCTTCACTGGAAGCGCAAGTTTTTCTTCGAGTCGAGTTTTTGGGCTATTCAAAGAGTATCTCTAGCCCTGTGTGGCTATTGTGTGCGATGGTTTGGAAGATCTCTACCCGGGGCCGGTCCAATGGTACACAGTTGGACCGGCAGGATCAATGAAGGATGATGAGATTTTTTCCTTCGCACCTTCGACGGCCATGACGATGACGGTCTCTGGATCGGCGAACACTACCACTGGCACAGGTTGCGCTTTCCTTTTGTGTGCTTCAAATCAACACGCACGCACTCCAGGCCTACTGCAAGACGGAGAAGAGAGTTTCGGTTGATTGACAGACACGACGACGGTGGTGTGGCGCAGCACCAATCCATCGCCACGATGATGGGCTCTATTCCTCTTGGACGAATAATGCTCGGAATGCTTGCACCACACCACCGTCCAGAACACATTCCCTTTGCCGTGGAGCCCTCTCGAGAAGATAAATCATTCAATTTAGCACAACACAGCAGCACACGCACAACAGTAGCCAAACAGTTCTGTGTGTGTGTCCTGTTCGGTAGCACTAGAGATACTGGAGTGAAAATTATTGAAAGAGATCCTGGTAGGCGTGTGTAGCGTGTAGACCCCTGTGGTGGCCTGTGGTGGTGGTTGCGATGGTGATCCAAATCGTTAGGTTATTCGCTTTTTCGGCTCTCCGGTGTGGCCATGATGAGGAGGAGGACCATGGAACACCGACACAAATTATGCTCTATGAAATCAATTTCCTCCAAAGCGGTGGCAGCAGTAGCAGTGCAGCCAGTGAGGTAGTCTCGCTCTCCGGTGTGATTATGCTTTTAAAACACACCTGGGACCGTTTCACCACCGTTTTGGGTTAGAGTAGCGTAGCGACGAGAGCAATGCACCACCATCACCAACCATCACACCGTTCTTCGTTCTAGGGAGACTCTTGGTCTGTTGGTTAGGTTGGGTTGGGTGGTGGGGTGTTGAGTTATTTTATGTATTATGCAAATATTTCATCGAATTCAAATCCCCTTCCTCTCGTAGCAGCAGCAGCAGCAGCAGCAGCGGAGAGAGAGAAGGGATGTTGTGGACTAATCCCGGTGGTTTCGTTGGTTTTGGTTCGGGTAATTTGTAGCCTGGCCTTGTGCGGGGAGGATCTACGATGTTTGCTCTCTCTCTCTCTGTCCTCTGGGTGCTGCTGGTGCTGGTGCTGGGGCAGATGCGATTGTTCATGCATTTCCGCTTGGTCAGCACCAGCAGACAGTGTCTCCCTCTTTTCTGGTCTGCAAGTCGGCAAAAGGATTTGTTACGCGCAAAAGCCGCGCCGCGGCCACGACGATGATGATTTACGCGGCCGGGGAGATACACGAAGCCGGTCGGCCAACCGGGGGGACATCATAATTATTCGCTTCGCACCCCACCCCACCCATGCTCTCACTATTCTCATTATGCATAATTTAGTGGAAAATTTCAATTATCATCGTGAAGTTGTGGTGGTGGAACATTGATTTTGGGGCTTCGAATAGTGTGGAGGCGAGGGTGCTACTAATCCGCAACGGGCGCGAGCTCGCGAGGGATTGATTTTTGCCACCTTCCGTCCTGTTTTCCGGTGGCGGCATCACCATTTGTCACGAAATCTCTATATTGTGTGCGCGAACACAGACACACACACACAATGGAATCGAATTTGCATCATAACGCGAGCCATCATCATACTCGTGAGCCAAAAATCTCTTCCATGTTGTGTTGTTGTTCCATTTCATAATCGGTACCGCGTGTTTTGTGCACCCCCCCCCCCCCCCCCCCCCCCCCCGATGTGTGATTCATAATTAATCTGGTGTGCAGGTGCAATTGCATTCTCGAGTAGCTAGCGAGCGCTAATTTACGGTTGCCGGCAGTTGCAGACCCGGGGACGGGTGTAATATTGATTACTAAAGAGAAGGGAAGTTAGTTGGTAGGAAGTGTCCTCACTTCACTACTGCCCGCGGTTTTCGGCGTATTTATTGAAACGCTTTCAAGCATTCGACAATCTTTCGAGCATCTCATTACAATCCAACTCATGGTGGGGGGAGTGGGATGGTACCTCATGAGCACAGAAGAATGGTGCTTCCGAAATGTTGCCTCCTTCTTCTCCTAATAGTGACTGGAGCGCGCCCAACGGTCTGTAAGAAATGAGATTTAAGTTAATGAGTTTCATGATTTCGACTTCGTCTCCGGTTAGGGTACGCTTTCGTGGAGAAACATAAAATTTAATTAGTTATTATAATGATAATAACGATCATCGGTCTGTGTGTGTGTGTGTTGCGCGGGTGAGGTTGATGCGTATGCCCTGCCCGGGATGCGGTCATAAAAGCTTCGCCGTTCGCAGTCTCAGTAGCCCTAGTATCATTCGCGTTAGCAACGAGCGCGCACACACACAACCGTAAGGGCAGGTTATAAGTAATGAAGGCAGGTAGTGGGGAAAGAGAGAGGACTTGTGAAGAGGCGGTGTCCGTCCGTCCGCTCGTCGTCGTCGTCGTCTGGTAGGGTCAATGGGAGCGCCGCTTGTGCTGCGCCCTTTGTGAATGGTGGAAAACCGTTTTTCGGTTGTTAAATACTGCTAGTAACGACGACGATGATGCCCGGTTCCTCTCGGTGCCGCCGGTGGCATATTAAGCTACCTTTTGCTGCAACCTGAATTCAGGTTGGCGCGGCCGGCCGGTAGCAGCACAGAGCGAGCAGCGTGGCTGGTTAATTGAACGAATTCAGATTCCGCGGTTCGTTGCACTGAGCGTTGTGTTACCTGAGCGGTTTTGTGCTAAACGGTTTATGCTGCCACGCCGCGAAGCTTATCATGTTTCATCAACCGCCCTGGTCTGGAGAGTCGACGTGGCGAGACAGAATTTTACATTTGAGCAGAGGACTTTGTAGTCCTGTTGCAAATGCGAGCTGCTGCGGCTTTAGCTTTTGAGACATTTCAAAACCGGAGTTATTTTATAGCACTTATAGCAAGGCTTTTACTACTTTCTATTCGGAAATCCTTTTGCAGGAAGGCAGCAGAAAGAATTTCATCGTGTACAATAAAAAATTGGCAAAATCGCGCGTTAAAATCAACTGCAACCGATAACGCGTTATGCATAGTTGAAATTTGAGCTCTAGCGCTTGAGGTAGTGACCAGTTTGATACATTTGATTTGTTTGTATACACTAAAAACGAACGCTGCTCTCTAGATGTTCACCTCAGGGATCAATTCCAACAAATTGAAGTTCTTTTTCTATGATCAATTTACTACAAAGGTGTACTAGGGCCCTTCTCTTAATTAGCTGTCACAAAATGTTATTTATTGGTGTGTTATCTGAGAAACCATCTGTTGTAAATATTGACTTGGCCCGCGCTTGAGGTTGGTTTTTTAAATCCTCCAATCGTTTATTAATATAGTCTTTTATTAGTATAGTCTTTTAGTATAGTACGGATTCGAGCGACTCTCGGAGCGATTAAAAAATCTCCAACTGCCTTGGTCGCGGGCCAGTTGAGAACTCCTAATCGCTCCGCTCTCTCCTGCCGGTCAGCAAGTTCATGAGATAATTTATGGCACCGGTGGAGGGGTACCTTCTATAAATCCCACATTCCCCCCCGTACTTCTTCCCGGTGCCATAGTAATTGCTCTGTCTTCTTCACCTAGCATTCCTACGCCTAATTGGCCAGGGTTGTCATCGATGCAGCGGTTGCTGCCTCCATCATCACACAGCGTACCAGGACCTAGTTGGCCACGGTCGCCGTTGATGCAGCGGTTGCTGCTTTCTGCACGCAGCATCTCAACGCCTAGTTGGCCAGAGTTGCCATCGGTGCAGCGGTTGCTGCCTCCATCATCACACAGCGTACCAGGACCTAGTTGGCCACGGTCGCCGTTGATGCAGCGGTTGCTGCTTTCTGCACGCAGCATCTCAAAGCCTAGTTGGCCAGGGTTGCCATCGGTGCAGCGGTTGCTGCCTCCATCATCACACAGCGCACCAGGACCTAGTTGGCCACGGTCGCCGTTGTTGCAGCAGTTGCTGCTTTCTGCACGCAGCATCTCAGAGCCTAATTGGCCAGGGTTGCCATCGGTGCAGCGGTTGCTGCCTCCATCATCACACAGCGCACCAGGACCTAGTTGGCCACGGTCGCCGTTGTTGCAGCGGTTGCTGCTTTCTGCACGCAGCATCTCAACGCCTAGTTGGCCAGGGTTGCCATCGGTGCAGCGGTTGCTGCCTCCATCATCACACAGCGCACCAGGACCTAGTTGGCCACGGTCGCCGTTGTTGCAGCGGTTGCTGCTTTCTGCACGCAGCATCTCAACGCCTAGTTGGCCAGGGTTGCCATCGGTGCAGCGGTTGCTGCCTCCATCATCACACAGCGCACCAGGACCTAGTTGGCCACGGTCGCCGTTGTTGCAGCGGTTGCTGCTTTCTGCACGCAGCATCTCAGAGCCTAGTTGGCCAGGGTTGCCATCGGTGCAGCGGTTGCTGCCTCCATCATCACACAGCGCACCAGGACCTAGTTGGCCACGGTCGCCGTTGTTGCAGCGGTTGCTGCTTTCTGCACGCAGCATCTCAACGCCTAGTTGGCCAGGGTTGCCATCGGTGCAGCGGTTGCTGCCTCCATCATCACACAGCGCACCAGGACCTAGTTGGCCACGGTCGCCGTTGTTGCAGCGGTTGCTGCTTTCTGCACGCAGCATCTCAACGCCTAGTTGGCCAGGGTTGCCATCGGTGCAGCGGTTGCTGCCTCCATCATCACACAGCGCACCAGGACCTAGTTGGCCACGGTCGCCGTTGTTGCAGCGGTTGCTGCTTTCTGCACGCAGCATCTCAGAGCCTAGTTGGCCAGGGTTGCCATCGGTGCAGCGGTTGCTGCCTCCATCATCACACAGCGCACCAGGACCTAGTTGGCCACGGTCGCCGTTGTTGCAGCGGTTGCTGCTTTCATCATCACACAGCGCACCAGGACCTAGTTGGCCACGGTCGCCGTTGTTGCAGCGGTTGCTGCTTTCTGCACGCAGCATCTCAAAGCCTAGTTGGCCAGGGTTGCCATCGGTGCAGCGGTTGCTGCCTCCATCATCACACAGCGCACCAGGACCTAGTTGGCCACGGTCGCCGTTGTTGCAGCGGTTGCTGCTTTCTGCACGCAGCATCTCAACGCCTAGTTGGCCAGGGTTGCCATCGGTGCAGCGGTTGCTGCCTCCATCATCACACAGCGCACCAGGACCTAGTTGGCCACGGTCGCCGTTGTTGCAGCGGTTGCTGCTTTCTGCACGCAGCATCTCAGAGCCTAATTGGCCAGGGTTGCCATCGGTGCAGCGGTTGCTGCCTCCATCATCACACAGCGCACCAGGACCTAGTTGGCCACGGTCGCCGTTGTTGCAGCGGTTGCTGCTTTCTGCACGCAGCATCTCAACGCCTAGTTGGCCAGGGTTGCCATCGGTGCAGCGGTTGCTGCCTCCATCATCACACAGCGCACCAGGACCTAGTTGGCCACGGTCGCCGTTGTTGCAGCGGTTGCTGCTTTCTGCACGCAGCATCTCAACGCCTAGTTGGCCAGGGTTGCCATCGGTGCAGCGGTTGCTGCCTCCATCATCACACAGCGCACCAGGACCTAGTTGGCCACGGTCGCCGTTGTTGCAGCGGTTGCTGCTTTCTGCACGCAGCATCTCAGAGCCTAGTTGGCCAGGGTTGCCATCGGTGCAGCGGTTGCTGCCTCCATCATCACACAGCGCACCAGGACCTAGTTGGCCACGGTCGCCGTTGTTGCAGCGGTTGCTGCTTTCTGCACGCAGCATCTCAACGCCTAGTTGGCCAGGGTTGCCATCGGTGCAGCGGTTGCTGCCTCCATCATCACACAGCGCACCAGGACCTAGTTGGCCACGGTCGCCGTTGTTGCAGCGGTTGCTGCTTTCTGCACGCAGCATCTCAGAGCCTAGTTGGCCAGGGTTGCCATCGGTGCAGCGGTTGCTGCCTCCGTAATCACACAGCGTACCAGGACCTAGTTGGCCACGGTCGCCGTTGTTGCAGCGGTTGCTGCTTTCTGCACGCAGCATCTCAACGCCTAGTTGGCCGGGGTTGCCATCGGTGCAGCGGTTGCTGCCTCCATCATCACACAGCGTACCAGGAGCTAGTTGGCCACGGTCGCCGTTGTTGCAGCAGTTGCTGCTTTCTGCACGCAGCATCTCAGAGCCTAATTGGCCAGGGTTGCCATCGGTGCAGCGGTTGCTGCCTCCATCATCACACAGCGCACCAGGTCCTAGTTGGCCACGGTCGCCGTTGTTGCAGCGGTTGCTGCTTTCTGCACGCAGCATCTCAACGCCTAGTTGGCCGGGGTTGCCATCGGTGCAGCGGTTGCTGCCTCCATCATCACACAGCGTACCAGGAGCTAGTTGGCCACGGTCGCCGTTGATGCAGCGGTTGCTGCTTTCTGCACGCAGCATCTCAACGCCTAGTTGGCCGGGGTTGCCATCGGTGCAGCGGTTGCTGCCTCCATCATCACACAGCGTACCAGGACCTAGTTGGCCACGGTCGCCGTTGATGCAGCGGTTGCTGCTTTCTGCACGCAGCATCTCAACGCCTAGTTGGCCAGGGTTGCCATCGGTGCAGCGGTTGCTGCCTCCGTAATCACACAGCGTACCAGGAGCTAGTTGGCCACGGTCGCCGTTGATGCAGCGGTTGCTGCTTTCTGCACGCAGCATCTCAACGCCTAGTTGGCCAGAGTTGCCATCGGTGCAGCGGTTGCTGCCTCTGTACGTTGGGTCTCAGAGTCTTGCTTCGCCATCCGCTCGATTATTGCGCAACGCGACATGTGCTGCGCTTTGTCAAGGCCACGTACGATCACAAAGCCATTGCGGAGAAGACCCTAAACCTTACAGCCGTCACCGATGCGTAGTCCGCCATCGCGATTCTCTCTCGGCTTCGCTTTGCACTGCAGCGACGCTCTCGTCGAGCGTGCACCTCTTATCACTCTCTGTGCGAGCTTCCGCGTCCTTTTGCTGTGCTAACCCGATCGCTGCTTGGTTTGCCGCTAGTTAATTTTGCAAGTTAACACAAGGTGCGCTTTTAATGAAAACATAACGGCTTTTTTCGAAAAGCTTAATGTCTTAGTACGGCTTCAATTGATTTCACTGCACACCACTTATCTTGACGCTTAGCGTCGTGGTGCCCGATGCGTCGTCCGCCATCGCCGTTCTCCGTCCTCTCGCCTTTTCGATCAGCCGACGCTCACGCCGAGCGTTCACCTCTATCACTCCGCATGCGGGATGCGGCGTCCTTGTGTGTTCGCGTTACTGGAGTTTTCGTTTAGCTAAGCCACTTTTAGCGGTCCCCACTTTAATCACAACTGTTTGCCGTTTAATGCTGGCTTTTACGAAAAAACATAACGTCTTAAGAAAGGCTTTTACCGAAAAGCTTAACGTCTTAGTAAATGTTCACTTAATTTCACTTCACTTTGCTTCCACAACTTAATTTGAAGCTTAATTAGTTTTTAGTGATTTGGAGATTTTTTAATGTTGTAAATATTGACTTGGCCCGCGCTTGAGGTTGGTTTTTTAAATCCTCCAATCGTTTATTAATATAGTCTTTTATTAGTATAGTCTTTTAGTATAGTACGGATTCGAGCGACTCTCGGAGCGATTAAAAAATCTCCAACTGCCTTGGTCGCGGGCCAGTTGAGAACTCCTAATCGCTCCGCTCTCTCCTGCCGGTCAGCAAGTTCATGAGATAATTTATGGCACCGGTGGAGGGGTACCTTCTATAAATCCCACACCATCATTAACGGAAACAAATGTAAGAATGGCAAAGGTTCTCAAAACGTGCTACATTCCAAAGCTGATCTTCGAATAAAGTGGTCTCCAAAGATTACCGATGAAAAATGCCAAAAAGTATCACAAAATTTCCGGTAAATGAAAATTAAGTAACTGAATTTTTATATGAAAAGGGAATTAATATCGATTCGCTCCTTCCAAATGCTTTGTATTTCCGGATCCTTGCTCTACGGATAATACCTGAAGCTCTCTGGTTTCATGATTTCGAATCGGATCGATCGGTTCCTGCTCCTGCTCATTAGTGCGGCTAAGTTATTGCTTCTTGCAGCGATTATCCTGTATATGGCCACCTGACACACACACACACACACACTCTGTGCGTATGATGTGAACCATTATGTGTGCTTGTGCAGAAACGGTAACGGTGTGACGTGTGTATACACACACCAACACGTGCCCTTGGGGTGCCTTTATACAAAGCCGCGCACCATACATTGTTGTTAATAATGTTAAATAAAATATTATTTTTGTTTACGAGCCCGCGAACGCTGCCACCGCCGCCGCCAACTTCGATGCTCGACGGGTGTTAATACACGGGGATACGGATTTTCAATATATCCTTCCTACCGTCATCACCATCGTGGTCGTCGTCGCCGTCGTCGTCGTCGCAATCGTCGATGGAGGTTATGGGAAAAAACACAGTCCGTTGCTCGGTTCGTTCTGGAGCATAAAATTTTATACTTTATGTTGCTTAATGCACATGGCATCGTCGGGTATGTGCTCCTCCTCGTACGCGTACGCGGGGTTTATATTATTCATGCGATTTCGCTGCGATTGCCAAAGCGCCTCCTTCTTCTGGTAGTAGTGTTCCTCGGTTGCGTGCGTTATGTGTCACCGCCGGTGTGTGTGTGTCCCGGTGTATATGCAGGGCGAATTGACGTGTCATAAACTGGGTTGGAATTTTTCTATTCAACCTCCTTTCCCTTTTGCTCTGCCACCAGTTTCGCATACCATCGTGTTCCTTCCTCTTCCGTCGCCGGTGGCTGGTGCTGGTGCTTGTGCGATAGGAAAATATAATTAATTTTAATGAAACTTCCGCCCACAGGACTGACACGCGTCCTGTGATCGTCCTCGCGTCCTTCGCTTTGCAGTCACCTTTTAAGCATATTTTTTGGTGAGTTCCTCGCCTGCGTTGAACCAAGGTGTGGTCTCTCTCTCTCTCTCTGTGTCTGTGTGTCAGACGTTTTTCTTTTTCTTTGTCGAGAAGCTGATAGAACGGCACCTGGAAGGAGGATTTGTACACGTCGTATCCTTCTAACGGGACACTCTGCTCTAGTGCGCCAATATCTTCCATTTTATGTCCTATATTCCTTCCTTATTATAATGTGCACACGTCGTCGTCGTCGTTGTATGCATGCAATACACTGTCTGGTGTACAAATCAATTACAATCTCGCTGGCGAGATACTCCTGTTGTCGCCCGGAGCGCCTCAAAAAACCAAGGAAGGAGGGACCTTTCACGAAAAATATGATTGTAGCAGCAACCAGTAGCAGACCGAAAATGGTTTTGATTTTTTTCCTGCACACACACACACCACGTGCGCCTACAAATTGGCCAAGAATGCTGCAGACAGGTGGTATGGCCGATGCCGATGCCGATGCGTGCGTGCGTAACGCGGAGTACGGGTAGTGGCCCCATCCGTGGTGGTGGCTTCTCGATTAGCATTTAAATTGGAAGTCTGATAAAAAGAATTAACTGTTGAAAAGAGGGGTGGCGGTGGCGGTGGTGGTGGTGTGGCGCCAGGTGAATGCAAATAAATTTGCAAACCACCCCCCCCTCCCCCCTCAAGGGGCGGGAAGGAGCTTGAGTGACTCCGCCGCCACGTGATCGTCATTTCCTGTTGTGGCCGCCACCGGCCACAAATCGGTGACGAAAATGAAGAAATGGTGGTACTACGGTGGTACGGTTCGTTCTGTTGCTAGTTCCGTGTTCCTGGTGGTGCTGTACGTGTGCCCTGTGTGTGTGTGTGTGTCTTAACCGCAAACCTACGAAGGAGGTAAGATAATTGGGAAAATGACACACACACAGCAACACCAGCGTCATGTCCTAGAGCGTGACGTGTGTGCTCCGGTAACTACTAACCATTTTCTCGTCCTGCACCGGCAACAGAAGGAAAATCAAACCGCGCACCGGCGGTGGCGGCGGGGATCTAAGAGAGGAAGGAGGCTGGCCGGGGGGAGGGGGGGGGGTGTTCAGCACCAAACGGTTCAGCAATTATGCTTTTCCAATTAAAGTCACGTTCCTTGTGTTGGTGCTGCTGCTGCTGCTGCTGGTTGGTTGGTTGGTACCGATGCCACCGAAGCAAAAGGATATTTTTTCGTCCCCCCACCTCTAAGCGTCTCCTTTCCACCTTGAATTTGTGAATTGTGGTGGTGCGCGGTGTGTTCGCATTGGCGACAGCAGCAGCAGAAAATAATTCAACGCAGCAACCACATCGCGCTCTCGTTGCGTTAGTAACATACACACTCACGCACGCACACGCACATCATCATCGTCCATCAGTACAGTAGAGAACACCCTTAATGATGGTACGACGACGGTGACGACGACGTTCGGAGATCGGAGTTCGTGAGGGTTAAATTCATAGAACAGCCACCACCCCTTTCCTCCATTTTCCTCTCATTCACACGCCCCCCCCCCCCCCTCCCGAAGCCCCCTAATGCCTTCAGGAGAATCAGGTGAAATTAAACAAATGGCCCCCCGGCAAATGGGGTACCCTTGTGCCTGTGTGTGTGTGTGTGTGTACCGGGTGCCGACAAATTGAGCGCCATTTTGCGCCATTCTGTCGCTGTGGTGCGAGGCTTGGTCGATGGAGACATCACCGTTCCATTCCGCGGCGCGGACGACAAGTAGAAGGTAGAACTGACGAAGTGTCATTTCAAGCAGATTGTTTTTATACTACATTAGGCGAAGGAGAGGAAAGGGGGAGTGTTGTGTTCCGGTGTTATAAATATGCACTCATTTCAGACCAGGTTGCTAGGATGGCAACTGAAATACTGCGACGATCTCCTCATTCCATGTTCATTTCAATACGTATAAAACACTCGGCAGCAGCTACTCTGGAAAAGGAGAAGACTTTCAGTGTTAAAAGACTTCCAACAGAAGGAAGATCTTGGAATGAAGAAGGGGAAACATTTGTAAAAAGTATCCTACCTTAAAAACAATTGATGAAGACGTAGTTCTGTGGAAGTTCTCTGGAAGTTTAGTATTCTAAATATCGTATTGCACAATAGAGAGCGAGTTTCTCTGTCACGAAAACTGAGCAGAAAACTTGTCCTGTTCCACCGGTCTAGTGAAAAATTAAGTTACTTAAGCTGAGGTCCTCCGCTTGGAGTGATCTGCGAAGCGATGGGGAGTTAATTACCGGTACCGTAATCGTTAACCTCCTCCTGTCACCTTTCAAAAAGCGAACAGCAACAAAAACATAATAAACTCTTGACAGAAAATTACGGTGCTCCCGAATGGAAGAATGTCCACTGTGCCGCCCGATGCTGTGCACCATCAAATCGGTTTTAATCGACAACACTCTGGGAGCACAACACATTTCCTTTAGCTAATTTTTCATTGCAACCGTCCAGTAGCCGGAGTCAGTAGCATCATCATGTGGCCAGTCCTCCAAATTGTGTCTTGCAATCGCGGGGTAATCTTGGTGCACCACAGGACGTCTTTACCAGATCACTTTACTCTCGATACTCGACGACTCGAGATTACACAAGATGGAGAACATCGTAGTAACCAGTGGTGGTAGTAGTCGTCGCCCAGTAGCCAATTTTGCTGGCGAGGTGGCGATGCCAAAGTGAATTGTCATAAAATCGAAGCAACCTTTGCTTCCGCGCACCGGCCGCCTAGACTACTGGATGGGCTTCTGATGACGCGCTCGTCGTGCTCGAGGAGTGAGACGTTGGTTGGTTGCTTCCTCCCCTCCTCCTTGGAACCTGACGAGAATTATAAAATTCTTGCGAAATACTAAACACGCACACCGACCCGGCATCGGAGCATGTGGCCAGTCGTCACATGGCGAAACGTCAGGACACACGATGGCCGGAGGAGGAAGAGAAGGAGGAGCACGCTCATCGAGTCTATACATATCCGGCCAGCGAGAGAAGAGCCACCCAAAAGCTCATCCCGTCGTTCAGTCGGTGTGTAGTGTGGTGTCTCTGTCTACAATACGACGACGACGACGATGTGCAGCCAGGGCAGGGCAGGGCAGGCCGGGGCGCACACACACACACACAGGGGAGGATAGATTTAAATGCTCGGTAATAAAATTTTATGTCAGAAGACGGTGGCAGCAAAGCCATCGTTCGTTCGTTCGTTCGTTCCTTCGGTCGGTGTGCATGTTGGTTGGTATGTGTGTGTGTGTGTGCTGGTTTTGTGCCTCCAATGCGGTCGTAAAACCGACGAGAATTCAACGTGTGTCTAATGGAAGTTTTCTAATTATGCTTTCTGGGAGTAAAGGATCTCTGTGCTCGCTCGCTCGCTCGCAGTAGAAGGCAACCAACCAACATCGTCATCATCATCATCATCATCAGCAGCAACATCATCGCACGCGTGCACACACCCGCATGCCTGCCTCCACCACCATTTGAGACCAAGTTTAACGAGCCGAAGGAAAACCACCTCTGGTGAGGTGAGGTGTGTGTACGCCTACTACGACTACTCACTCACTCACTCACTCACTCACTCGTTCTTTTGTTGGCATGTGGCTTGTGGGGCGCCTGCTGTGACGAACCTGTGACAGTCCATTTCTCACACCTCTTCATCTCCCCTCCACGAGCTCCTCCCCGAATACGAAGTCAAATCTCTCATTCCTCTCAGCCGCTCTCTGGTAATAATCCTTCGTTGGCCAACTCCCAGAAGACTTTCGACACCACCAGTGGACCTACGGGGCACACACACACACACACACACGCACACAAGTTTGCGATTTACTATTTCCGGCATTTTGCCAAAAAATCGATCAACGAGCAACGGAGTAACTTCCCTGAGGCGGGGGGTAACTAGAAGCACCATAATCAGGTGCGTGTGTGTGTGTCACATACAAATGACGTCATCCAACTGAAGGTGGTCTCTTCCTCGCTGCTGCTGCTGCGCTCGTTCCGATGTGTGAATATATTCACTAACTATAGTTCCATTAAAATGGTCATAAAAGCATAACCCATCTGGGCATCTGGGCGCGACATGTGGTGGGAGGGGGGGGGGGGTTAAGATCCATCTCCCCTTCACCTCTTTCTCCGCGCGCAAAGAGGTCCCTCGCGCGGTTCAAATCATTTGTTTCTGTCAGCATGATTTTGCATCGAGAGAGGAGAGGGACCGTCGAGGAGTTCCTGGCGGGGCTGGTGGCGTCGTCACTGGCCACTGGCTTGTTGGCAAATGTGGAAAACGCACTCATGCGTGTCCCGGCTCGACTCACACGTACACACACACACACACACGGACCCTGTGAACCCTGCATTTGTCTTTTTGGGGTGTCTCCACCGTTATGGTCCACCTTTTGGAATGTGTGTTATGTGTGTGTGTGCGCGCGGAGAGGATTGAACTCGATCACCGGGACTGGGAGAGGGAGTGGGGAGGGGGGGGGGGACAAAAATTATGTAAATTTTTCATCTCAAAGTACACTGGAGGGGGGGGGGGGGGGGGAGAACCGTGAAGTGGGTGGGTGATTGTGCTTTTGTTTCGGTTTTCGTTGTTTTCGCTTCGCTTACTCCGTGCGCTTGGTCCTCTGCTGTTGTTGTTGGCCCCTAGCTCGGTTTGGGTTTCCTCCACCTCCTTCTACTCCTTCTACTCGACTTCCTCTCTTCTCTATATCTCGGCCAGTGCGGTGTCCGTCGCGAAGAGAAGTTATTTAAAATAATAATAATCATTACCATTACGACCGCTGAAGTTTGCGTGAAATTAAATTTCTTTTGGCGTCGGTGCCGCCGTCAAGTGGCACACACTGTGTGCGATATTGTGCAATTGGCGGTCTGCGCGCGTGTGTGTCTGTCGCTGTCATTTGGAGCAATATTGAAGGGGGGAGCGGTTTTGTCTGGAATCCCCTTCTTCTGTCGCCATCAAAGTATGCCGCGACAGGCGACAACACGACGACACGAGATGAGGCAGCAAAACATTGCGAAGTGGTGGCGCACATGAGAAGCCCCCCTTCACACGACGCGACGGCCACACGAACGCCCCGGGCTTGATTTTTGGTAATTATAAATTTTGTATGTTTGGCCGCGCCGCGAATACCCCCGATGTTAATGCTCTTCACCATTTCACATAATTGTTGCGTGCATCGTTTTCATCTCGCGGGCGCGCGCCTCGTGAATCAGTCCTAGTAGGCGTCGCCATCACCACCACCGACACCGGCCGTCGCAGCATACTACGATATTCAGTCAAACAGCCATTTTAGAGCTCGCGGGAGCTGTGTAAATCCGATAATCTTGCGAGATGAACAATGGAAGGATGTGGGAAACGGAGGAAGGAGGTTATGGTTTCGCGGGTGGTCGTCTGGAACTTCGCCGGAAGAAGTCGCAACACACACACATGCGCACGCACGCATTATTCGTCGTGAGGTTAGAGCTTCGCGGCGACCGCCGGGTCTGTAATTAAAGGAACGTTTAAGCTCATTTCCATGCTCGCACTCGTTTAAAGAAGGGTGGTGTAGAAGAGGGAGGCGCTTTTTCACCTGCTCACCACGACGATCGAGTGGCCCTCTTCTTCTTCTTCTTCTTCTTCGTAACCTCTTCCACTTCGCGGTGTGGTGTGCGCTTAGGCGAAGCGAGCGAGTAATTAATCTTTTGCCTGCCAGAAAATGTACCTCGTTTTTTGGCGGAACACATCACATCGCAGCCTTCACATGGGTGGGCGGGGTGGCTCTACTAATCGATTGAGCCACCACCCCCCCCCCCCCTCCTTATGTGCGTAGGAATAAAATTATCTCGCCTCGCTGGGTCCCGGGCCCCCTCGGGGCTTGATAGGAAATTAAGTGTGACAGAAGGCAATCTCAAAGATATGGGGAAAGGAACACAACACACTCTGTTCTTGATGATGATGATGATGATCATGGTGTGCTGCTCCAATGATGACGGAAATGATGACCGCGGACTCTGCTACTGGCGCGCTCGCGCTCACTCGCTTATGGATGCATCAATCTCTGGATGAAATGTCTCTATTTAACCGAGCCTTCAAACAATCCGCCAAGGGAGGTCCTCTGCAATGTGGGCAATTATCTGTGACGACGCGGTGCACACACACCGTTTGCTGGGTCTTTGCCTCTGAGTCACTCTGATTACACGAGACGCGAGGTCAAAGGCAGGCATAAAAATACAGTTTGTGGAACGGGAAAATGATTTAAATTTTACACGCCACACGACCTTTAATTTGTTTTCGGCTTTAAAGCGAATGAAATATAGATTTTCAACCTCGTTTTTGTTTTTTTTCATTGGCTCACGCTCAGCATCAAGCCCTCGTTGGTGTGTTCCAGTGGCAGAGGGGGTTCAGAAGCCAGAGACCAACAGCAGGAGCTGTGGAGGTTAAGGGTGAGGGCCTTTTGCACTCTCTGCTCTGGCCACCGAGCGAGCGAACGGTGATGATGGACTGCCCCGGATGGTCCGAACTGCGCGATGGTAGCAGTGCTGTGCAGACATGTCAGACATGTCGGGAAGGAGAGGGCCGAACACATAAAATTATGATTACTGGGCGAAGGGAGGACCGGGGACTCCGGGAAGGGACTTCGACAAACTTCGAGATTCCGATTTTCTTTCCCCATTTTCCCGTCATCTTGGACGAGCTCTCTCGACCCTCGAGCAGCAGCAGCAGCAGCTGGAGTCTTGATGGATTATGATTGAAAAATGCACTTTTAAGTTTGCCCTTTCTGTGCGCGCTCTCTAATCCATCCTCTTTCTCCTGCACCAAGAGCCTCGATGCCGAAGGAATCGATCATCATCCACAGACTCCTCACGCAGACCTCTCTGATAGGCACTCGCTAGTGAGGTTTGTTTTTCTTCCCGTGCTTTTCATGGCTTCATTAGAACCACCAGCATTGAGTCACGATTTTTCGTCCAAATCATTGCCGGATTGTGCTGCCGCCACCACCACTATCCACGTTGCGAACTCTTTTTGACAGACACGAAACGAATAGTAGTAGGAGTAGTAGTAGTAGTAGTAAATTTTATTCAGTATTATTAAAATACATTGCGAACAACATAACGGAAACGCATGTTTGGATAGCGGGTTCAATCTTTTATTTTTTCCACGCTTGCTTTGATCAAAAATCCTTGCGAAGTTCTAGTTGGCTACCTTGGGTTGGGTTGCCCTTTGGGCAGTTTGGAATAAATTGTCTGCGGGGAAATTAATAAAAACCTGCTATATTATATGAAATTCGTTTATCCTTACCCTAGATTTATCACTAAGTGTACAACTAACACCTAACTTGGACCTTGGACACGACTCCAGCTACAGGAGTAGAGATTTCTGAGCACGTTGTTCCTATGTATACTTTGTTTTTTTTTTTGTCTTCTGTTTGTCAGGAAAGATTGAATCCATTTGATGATTTATTCTGGGAATTTAAGTATTAACAGTTTATATAGCAATATTGTTTGTGAGTCTATGTATCTGATGTGTAGTTGATAGCGTTTCTTAGAAACTGAATAGACGCGAAACGAATGTTCTCTCCTTTTTGGATGGAAAAGACGAACTGCTGCTGCGAGTTGAGGGTCGTCAGCAGATAGAAAGTGACACACTCTGGAGTGACTGGTTGTGGGTCAGTTCTGATCCGATCTGTGACCCTATACACTTCCAACTCCGTTATCAGAGGAACTGCACCACTTCTTCTCTTCTTCTGACCAAACTGACTCTCCTCCTATGGACGTGTGTTGTGTGCAAGTTGTTCATTGGTGACTTTTTCATCGCTCAGCCGTTGGTTTATCAATCGGTATGGAACCAGGAGAAGCAACAGAAAAAGTAGAAGAGAGAGACGAACGACGCAAACCCCGAGTGCAAAGCTCATCTCGGGATCGATCCCGGCCTCAGAAGTCGAGTTCCCGGTTCCAGGGAACTGGAACTGGAACTTCTCGAGTCTCTCTGCACGCAGTAGTAGTGGGCCAGTGCCAGTGTTGGTGTGTCCACCCGCTACTGGAGCAGTGGCTTCTTCTTCTTTTTCTTCCTTTTCCTCTTTTTCTTCTTCTTCTTCTCTTCTTCCTCTGCTGACCTCGCCTGTACTGTTTGCATGTTGAACATGAGTTTGCTCTTTTGTCTTCCGTCGACTTCCGGTAATTAAAAGTGAACAACATGGATAGTGTGCTGCTGCTGCTGGTCGATTCCTCTGCGCCTCTCTCGGTACCAGTGGAACCAAAATGACCACCAGAAGACCCCTCCTTTCGGGGAGGTTCGCATTTTTTCGACGATTGGTTCGGCTTGTGGTGTTGTGTTTGTCGGATATTGCAGCCCTCTGATATCTTCTCTACAATGCTTGGATGGTTCCTTCAAGGGTGGGTATCTCTTGGTGTTCCGAGCCTTGGCCTTTGACTTCTAGTCTGTCTGTCTGTCTCTCGCTCTCTTTCTCTCTTTCGCACTGGGCGCACTCATGCTTAGTGCATTTTCGGACCGAAAATTTGGTCTCGTTTGCTGTCATTTACCTCTCACGACCAACGACAACGACGACGACAACGACGTGCCGTGTCGTCGTGTCCGACCCTGACCAACCTCCCTTCCTGAGGTTGTGGTGGAAGTTTGTAGTTTCATCGCTTTTACTTTCCAGCGCAGAGGAAGGAAGGTGCTGCTGGCTGGCTCGTTGGTTGGCACTTCTTGAACTCTATGAACTTTGGTTATGGTTATGGTTTATCTGGTTTTTCCCTCGCTCGCTCCCTATTTTTTCTAATGATTTCACTGGGCTTTCCACCCAAAAAAGCTGCAGGGAATGCAGTTTTTGGTCCAAACTCTCTCTCTGGGTCTGGGTCCGGGTGGTACGGCTGGGGGTACTATCGCTTTCATGAACAGGAAGCGCATTATTTGTTTGCTGTCACTATCTGCTGCTGCTGCTGCTGTTGTGTGTATCCTGACCATGCTGTTTGCTGCCATTAGCCGTCTCTCCTCTTTAGTGCTGTGTGTGTGTGTGTATTCCGGATGCAGAATGCATTGTTTTGGACTTGTTAGTTCGGGATAGCGTGTTAATGTGCACCGATGCCAGTGCTGCTGGTTGATGTTGTTATGCTCTGTTATGCGTTTTGCTTTCTGAAATTGGATCTCGCTTCGCTTTCGGTCGTTGGTCCTTTTTTGGTCGTTCGTTTTTTTTTCTTTAGGTTTCTCTCCCTCTCCACTTTGACCAAGAACACTACCAGACAACCCTCAGATGGTGTTGTGCTGCTCTTCTTGGTTGAGGAATTAATTGGATAAATGAAGAAATTTATCTTTCTACGTCGCGCATCCTGTCGCATCTCCGCAATGCTCTCTGGCTGCTGCTGCTGCTGCTGCTGATGCAGCATTATTGTGGCCTGCAGTATCAGTAGCAGTAGTAGCAGCAGTACCAGTATTAGTTCAGTTTGTGCGCTCATCCTCTCGATGTAAAAACTGTCAGCGGCAGTAGCAGACGATCTCTGTCTCTCTCGGGAGCCAACGAGCTGACGTGTTTAGCGAGCTGGAAAGCGGAAAAGTTTAAAACAATTTCAGGGATTTCATTAACTTTTCCCGAACACCACACCACAGACATTTACATTTTCGTTTCTTTCTTTTTTCCTGTTGCAGGTACGTCTCCCTTTTCGTCTGGATTGGAGCAGGGATGGGATTTGGTATGCTTATCGCGGCCAGCGTGCTGTCTCGTGAGTAGCGATCAACAATCGATAGTAGTTCTTGTCGTCGGCCATCGTACTAAAGGAGTTTTCTGGCTTCAATTCCGGGGTTCGTTGTTTTACTCGTTGTCGTTGTGGAACATCACGATGATGATGTTGATGATGAGGAACCCACACCAATTGGTATACAGCAGGAGGTCACTGGTTGAATATTGAATTTGATTTGAAAATTGATTGAAAATTTTCCACCCAAAACCACCAACCCCCATGTCCTACCTGGCTGGACACCTGGCTAGCATTTGAATTAGTTCGTGTGCTGCTTATTGGTGGGGTTGGCTGGATTATGTTCTCTCGTTGTGCGCCGCATTGCTGTTGCTGTTGCTGTTATGCTGCTGCTGCTGCTACCGATATTGAATGATGACGCCCAAGGCCCCCCGCGGGTGTGCTGGTAGGTGAGGAGGTCACTCACTGGGTTGCTGGGCGCCCTAGCAGCAGTGCTTGCTACGATCGGTACAGAGAAGGCGCTGCTATTTTCAATCCAATGGATTTCTAATCCATCGCCTGCTTTGCTGCTGGTGCCGCTGTGTGTACCGAGGTTGAAAAAAATGCTTCCAACCAACAACCCCCTTTCGGTACGCCACTCTACTGGGCTCTTGCACAACAGACAACAGGCAGAGAGAGAGAGAGACATGATTGAGTAGCAGCGCTTAAAAGCGGACAGATACCCGTCGTCGTCGCAGACGTTGGGGCGTTTACCGGCTTGAGCTACATTTTTTGTTTCGCGTTTCCATTAGTCACCTCTAACCTTGCTGCTGCTGTTGCTTGGATTTCAAACCATTTTCAAAACTCCTCAGTGGCTGCTACAGGGGCACTATTGCCCTTAGGCCTGGACTTTGACGACGACGACGACGGCGGCAACTATATGCAATTCGTGATAATAATCGTGGATCGATTCGGTTGCAAACATAATTTCGCCACGAGAGCAAAATTGAGCCAAGGCAATTGTTGCCCGGGTTTGAAATTGAAAACCGAAAATTAAATTCACCTTTTTCACCACCCGTTCATTTCACGTCACGGTGGAGGAAAACAGATGATGACTTCCAAACTTCTCTCCCCTTGTCTCAATTCCTGCTGCTGCTGCTGCTGTCCCAAGTTGTGACAAAAGAATGTTTCGCACGAAGCGGCGAAGGAGAAGGTGTCTTCATCAAGCGGGCTGCTTATTCCTCTCTCTCTCTCTCTCTAGACGCCATCGTCTGACATTCCGTTACCCGAATGTCCGCGAGGGTTTTTTGAAAAGTGAAGCTAACAAAATCATTTCAACCTCCACTTCACGCCCATCCCGTGCCGTGTGTGTGTGACAGATCGGGATGAAAGCGAAACCGAAGAAAATTGTCGGAAGAAGCGTGACACGCACACACACGGGCGCGCGCACTCTACTACACGGAATACAATCCGTGGTGGCCTCCGGGGTGCTCCGACAGTTGTAAGACCGCATAAAATTTGACACCATTTAGCACCATTCCGTACGTGCAGAGGACCGAACAGAGCAAAGAAGGAAGAAGCGAAACCGGAGGTGGAACCAAAAAAACGAGGAAAACCCCGGGAATGTCAAAAACTTTCAACTTTGAGTTTTTAATTGGAAATTAAAAACCAGTGAGAAATGCGCCATATGCCATGCCATGCCATGCCTGCCGGCCTTCGGTCCTTCGGGAGGCGGCCAATGTCAGTGGTCGGGGTCCTCGTCGCCGCGGCTGCTTCAGTTTTCCGTTTTCCCTGTTATTCCACCCAACCGCGCTTTGACTTTTCCGCTCCTCATTCTATCTATCCCGATAGAGATATGATGGTGGTGTACTCGGTGTGTGTGTGACCTCCAGAGGAATGGTATCGAATAGTAGCTCGTGTGTTAAAATGGTTCCAACAATTTTTCTGTCTCACTTTCCACAGACACAGAAGGGATGGAGCAAAAAAAACGAAAAGTTTTTCCAAACCATCATTCGGGGCACACGCCTGGCGGCTAAACCCCCTCCTCTGGCACTGCTTTTCGTACAACGAGATTCGTTTTTAGTAGTAGTTTGTTTGAGAGAGAGAGAGAGAGAGCAAACCATTGAAACGTGATCGTCTCAACAACTGTGTAGAGTGTAGTTTTGGAACTTCCTATAACTGGTTGTTGGTTGCGTTGGTTGGGTGGCACTACAACAGCTGCTCGGTAGTCGATTTAACTTTTGAATCGACCCTTACCGGGTATTCGATGATTTCGGAGGAGCCGGCGCACAAAATACGCGAGACACGATAGATTTCACGTTACAAAACCGACTCCCTTTTATTTCTAAAATTTCGCGGTATTTATACCCAAAAACCGCAAGCCATGATGCTTCCCCGCCCATTTCTCCAATTACCTCTCCACCTCTTGTCATTATCGCATTAGATACATTGTTAACCTCATTCTTGCGTCCAGCGAGATTAGCAAATTCTTATTGATAGCGCAACTTTTTAGTTACTTTGTTTCCTGGCGCGCTGTTGGTTAAACCACTCTGATTTGTGTACATCTATAATGTCATTGCCCTGATGCTCGGCGCCCGTGTCCGGCAACCGTACGACATTGTCACCCAATACGTTGAGCGTGGGAAATTGTTTAAATCTCAAGGTTACGGTAATTAGTCCTAAGAGCATTTGGTAATTAGCCAGATGATTTATGATCATCACTTTCGCTCGCGCATGGTTCGATCACGGTGATGTGGAGACGATGGGCGTGATCGAGTCACGTCATTCGGGTGTTATGTTTTGTTGACGATTTGCCCTGATTGCGCATGGTGGGACTACGCTGGTTGTGATTGCGCAAGGGTTATTGCAACGCTTAACCCCGACGCGAGCATAATTGTTGATCTTTGACTTTGGACTTTGACCTTGGATTTTATGTTCTACAACGTTCTCGACCGTTCGTCTTTGTATTGTATATGAACACGTGCAAATTCATATTTCGGGTGTCCCAAATGGATTTAATCAATTAGTGGTGTTGCTGTCGCTATTGCCATATATGGTTATGATTGTGACGCTAGAGGTTTATCGGTGAAGCGACCAATGACAAGGCTAGGTCGGTGGTGGAGGATGGCAGGGTCGCTTCATTCCCCCCCACTTATTTGTGCTTGATGATTGGCTTAAAAAGTCGATCATCAAGCTGGTTAGCTCTTGGTGGCCCTAGGGTGGTTAAATTAACTTTAAATTGCTTTGTTACATTTTTCCTTTCTCTTTAGTTTTAATGATAAGATTCGTTGATTGCTTGCTTGCGCGCCGCAAACCTAATTCTTGTCAACGCGTTGTTGTTATTATTAATTTATAAAAAAAAAGTTCCATTAGCTTCTTTTTTTTCGTTATTCGTTAGGAAGAAGAACCTAATCTGCTTGTACTTTGCGTTGAACGGTAGTAGGAATTGAACCTACCCCTAGAGTATTCGAATCTCTAGGAATCCCAGGGATGCGCTAGAGCAACATCCACAAGGCCATACCCGTACTTTGTATGTGGCTCTCTGGGCCCATTTGATACTTTTATATTGGCACTTTTCCGGCCTGTATTAATCTTATTCTTTTCTGGGCCCTTTCGTGGCCTATTTTAATCTTATTCTTGGCACTTCTTTGGCCTATATTATTCTTATTCTTGGCGCTTTGGCCTATATTATTCTTATTCTTGGCGCTTCTTTGGCCTATATTATTCTTATTCTTGGCGCTTCTGTGGCCTATATTATTCTTATTCCTCCTTTTTCAGATTATTCATTTCTTTGTTAGTGTTCTTCTTCTATTCTCTTTTTTTTTACCTTTTTGACTAATCTACTTTAAACATACGGCTCGCCCGTCATTATATATGTTAAAAACAAAAAACTAATCTACTTCGCACAGGGGCGGGGACTTGAACCCCGGTGTTAGTCATGAGTTTCCCTCCTACGTGCTGTGTTAGGTAGTGGTGTTATTAAGATTCCAATTTAAGTTCTGTTTTTGGTTACATTCCTTCGATCGTTACTTCTTAGGTTAAGGTAAACATTATTATGTAAATCTAACATATTTAACATATTTTATCCTGAACGTTTTGTTAGTTTTTTTTTTCGATCACCCTTCTAAAACGGTTCTGTGGGAAAAGTTGGTTCTGCTGTTGCTGACACAGCTTGCGTCCACCAAATTGATTCTGCTGCCGTTGGATCGGCTTGCGTCCGCCAAAGTGATTCTGCTGCCGTTGGATCGGCTTGCGTCCGCCAAGGTGATTCTGCTGCCGTTGGATCGGCTTGCGTCCGCCAAGGTGATTCTGCTGCCGTTGGATCGGCTTGCGTCCGCCAAGGTAATTCTGCTGCCGCTAACTGGACTTCAGCTGCCACCGGTTGGACCTCGGCTGCGACATGATTGGCTGCAGGGGCTGGTTCTTCAATTACCGCGCCGAAGTACTCCCTTAAAACTTCCTCCGGAAGGAGGAAGGCCTCGAAGAAAACCGCGCGCCAGGGCGCCGCTCCTAGCTCTTCAAATCGCCTGGCTTGACGGCGATCTAGCCAGGCTAGTGTTTCGTCGATGGCTCGTCTTGCTCTGCGGAATAGAGTCTGGACAAGCTTCTCCAGGAGGATGATTACCAGGAGTTTCACTAACATGATGTGGTTGTGCTTGGAGTAATAAAAAATCAACTGATTTCCTTGTCACCAACAATTTGTTTGCAGGGTGTTTGATTTGGTTCGAGTGTGTTGGCTTTCTCCTATTTTAGGAGACCTTTTGTTTGTTTATAATTAATTTATCTTCTCTTCTATACTGTTGTTTCTTATGCTGTCTCCGGGCGTGTTTATACTATTGATATGGCACTTGTGAGCTGTGAGGATTCTGGCCTGGGATTCGGTGTTGATCTACGGTTGATGAAACGGCTTTCGTTTTCCATAACGTCAGCTTTATTGGAACAACAAGAAACAAGAGTCCGGTATATCATAAGTACGGCACATACCACAATTAATGCTAATGCAACGGGTCCAGTGATCCAGATATGTTTAAATGGCGCGTACTTGAGATTGTTCAAATTCATTTGCGTCGCCTTTAGGTCTTCTATGTCGACTGCTTCTCGTAGTAGCGTTTCTCGGGTTAAAAACGGTGTGAAAACAGGTGGTAGTGATGGAATTGTTATCGACGCCAATTCTTCGGGTGTAAATTTCGTGATATTTATCTCGATCGGTGAAGTAATTTGGGTTGAGTTGTCTCTTTCTCGTACATAGTAAAGCAAGATGGATTGACCCGTGGTTAACATTGTTCCTGGGAGAATAACTATAACTCCAGTTCCGGCTAATGTGAGTAAGGTAGTTCCATTAGCTCCAGTTATTTCGGCCTTAATAGGTTCTGAGGCGATGTATATCCATTCATTGGGTTTAGGGGTAGAGATCCATATTGTTCGATGGGTACGGGTGATTTTAATCTTGCATGTTGTAATGCTGTTGTGGAAATAAACTTCAGCAAAACATTCCGGAGCCGTTTTTAAGTTCTGTAGCGGAGTTCTTAATTGACAGATGTGTGAAGAACCCAGCTTTTTGCAATGCTGCCATTCGTTCTCGGTAATTATATAGCCCATTTCCGTTCGTGGATCTAATAGCATAATGTTTTTGTCAGTATCTACCAGTGTAATAGTTGAATTATGTACTGCGGGGCTGATTATTCCACGATAGGTTCTGTAAACGGTGTTTCTTACCAGTGGTACCTTTAAGGTGATTCGTACTCGTGATTGAGGACTAATGGTGTGTTCAGTAGTGATGACATGAATTAGTTCTGGTACAATGTGCCCAAGTGGCCCACGCGGAAAGCTAAGATGGGGTGGTAACTTTTGTGAATGTACTTCCAGTTGGGTCCACAAATATTTGGGATTAACTAATTGAAGAATTTGTGAGGCGGTCAGTGTTTCTTGCAGCAAGATACGTAGGTATAATTCCTGCTGTTCTTCAATGTGCCTTATCATTTGAGTGATCCATAACCCTGCTTCATTTAAATCTTGGTCTAGGACAATCATTTTCTTTATATCGGTTGTAAAATTTATCCAGGATTCTGTTTTATTGTGGATAGATTTTGTCCAGTCGTTCAATTTCCTCATATTCTCTTCCACTTGTACAGTGGCTTTGGTTATTTCTTTGTACATTGTTTCGATCACATGAGTTTGATGTGAGAAAGTGGACTTCAGGGATTCTTCATTTTTACGCAACACATCCATGTTTTCATCAATTCGACGTCGGTCGTCCGTATCCATTGCTCCAAGATAGGACCATATTCCTCGTGAAGAACGTTTTGGAAAAAAATCTCCAATATATTCTTTGCGGTCTAATATTTCCTGGTACGCATAACTCAGTGTATTATTCATTTGTTTGCAATGTCCAGTGCCTATTCGCTGGGCTAATATTTTACACTGGGTTTCATAGCGTACGATCGCGGTGCTCAAATAAACCATTTGCATCTCCATTTCTCCGTAATGAAGGTAGACATCGAAAGCTACATAGCCTTGTTTCACTAGACTGTCCCCCATATTTTCAGTATATAGTTTGGCTGGCATTTTGGCAATCGCTAGAATACACGGGAGCATTAGCCCCACCAGAAGGATCAGGAATCTCATCTCGATTATTGGTTGACTTTCCGTGATTCTGGGACACTTCTTATTTCACTGTATATATTGTTCACAGCGTGTTCACACACTACCACAGAATGTTCACAAAAAAAAAAAAAATCACACGGGAAATCGGCCATTAAAAAAATTTACCAATATTCCAAATCATGAATTTAGGTTTCACACTTTTCACAATACACTATTCATTCACATTGCAGTATTTTTACACAATGCACACTACTGAATAGTTCACAAGAATTTCACAAGAAATAGTTCACAAGAAAGATTCACTCACATTGCAGTACATTTCTACACAATGTACGTTACAGGATACACTTTTGATAGTTCACTGAATTTAAATATCGTTTTCCTCACCCACCGGGCAAGTACTCATCGATATGGGATTCTCAATCCCACCGCTGTCACCAGATGAATCGACCCTTACCGGGTATTCGATGATTTCGGAGGAGCCGGCGCACAAAATACGCGAGACACGATAGATTTCACGTTACAAAACCGACTCCCTTTTATTTCTAAAATTTCGCGGTATTTATACCCAAAAACCGCAAGCCATGATGCTTCCCCGCCCATTTCTCCAATTACCTCTCCACCTCTTGTCATTATCGCATTAGATACATTGTTAACCTCATTCTTGCGTCCAGCGAGATTAGCAAATTCTTATTGATAGCGCAACTTTTTAGTTACTTTGTTTCCTGGCGCGCTGTTGGTTAAACCACTCTGATTTGTGTACATCTATAATGTCATTGCCCTGATGCTCGGCGCCCGTGTCCGGCAACCGTACGACATTGTCACCCAATACGTTGAGCGTGGGAAATTGTTTAAATCTCAAGGTTACGGTAATTAGTCCTAAGAGCATTTGGTAATTAGCCAGATGATTTATGATCATCACTTTCGCTCGCGCATGGTTCGATCACGGTGATGTGGAGACGATGGGCGTGATCGAGTCACGTCATTCGGGTGTTATGTTTTGTTGACGATTTGCCCTGATTGCGCATGGTGGGACTACGCTGGTTGTGATTGCGCAAGGGTTATTGCAACGCTTAACCCCGACGCGAGCATAATTGTTGATCTTTGACTTTGGACTTTGACCTTGGATTTTATGTTCTACAACGTTCTCGACCGTTCGTCTTTGTATTGTATATGAACACGTGCAAATTCATATTTCGGGTGTCCCAAATGGATTTAATCAATTAGTGGTGTTGCTGTCGCTATTGCCATATATGGTTATGATTGTGACGCTAGAGGTTTATCGGTGAAGCGACCAATGACAAGGCTAGGTCGGTGGTGGAGGATGGCAGGGTCGCTTCACTTTTACTAGACTACAGTACTCGCCAGCGTCTCGCTTGCTCCTTTGACTGGTTCATTCATTTTTGTTTCCAATTTTTAGATTTGTCGGTGGTATTAAGAGATAGTTCCAGCGAGAATTACGCAACCAAATACGAGATTAGTTTGCCATAAAAGATGGAAGATTTTTTCTTTATCGTTTAATAAAGAATGTTGAGTATGGAAAACAAGAGATGATCGCAAAACAGTGAGTCCTCTAGTGGATCATAACGAGACGAGGAATTGACCGAGTTATTGGATTATAATCCAACTCAATCTCAACGAACATGAATAGAAGCATTAAAAACATCACAAGAAATAATCAGCAGAAATTAGAAAGATTCAGATACTTGCAAAGTTAATGCCTTTAGAATTGAATCAAAGTGAAATGAAGCAAAAGGAAATTAGATTTCTATCAGTTCTAAGGTTGTTTCTGTACACGCAAAATATTTGCGTTATCGCAACGAAAATAAAGAACTACTTTTTTGTACCACAACTCAAATTGACAGGTTTGATTGAACGCAAAGGACTATTATTTTGCAGAAGTAATATCATGTTTTGTGTGATTAATGTTATGCTTCGTGCATAACTAAGCTATTTTTGCTACACCAAGTGTTTCTATACACCAATATTCTTAACGTTTTTGTTTTGGTGTGTTTAGAAACTACCTAAATATGTTTCGATACATTGGCGTCAGTGAAATAAGTCTATTTCAGGTAAAGTAAGATCGACAAGGGAGTGGGCACAATAGAACTTGCAGAATATAGTATACCATAGTGCTCCTAAACTGTTTAAACGAACTAAAGTATACCATTTCATGTATTTTCAATAATGAATTGATTCCAAGACGCGATAAAGTGATATTAAAACATGATAACGCATAACAGAATTCACTTTATTAATACCGTTTGCAACACCTGGCACTTAAGAGGCCCCGCTCTCTCACCAAAAAGGGGGATGATAATCATTTATCAAACACTCACTATCTTTCTCTCCCTTTGCTCTTCCTCCTTGATACTGTGCTGATCGTAATCACGGGCACAGGACCTTGTAAATCAATTTGTTTCGAACGCAAATTAGCGTCAACCAAAAACGCCGTGTCGTGTCCGTCCCCTCTTCTCGGGCATTATGCGCGCTGCTGATTCGGAAATGACTTTCCGTTTTCATCGACATCGACATCGAGAGCGAGAGGCTTGTTGCACGTTCGCACCCCTTGTGTGTTTTGGATTGGAATTCAATTGAAGCGAAACCGAAGTTAGAGATAGTCGCAGAAGGGTCTCTCATCACACGGAGTGTGTTTTGGATTTGTGGAAGTGTTTGTTTTTCTCTGGCAAACACCGGAACCGTGGGCGTGTGCTGTCTGTTTTATGCTTTTAGTTTATCCGACGATCAATCGGGTTGCCCCTTTCGCCACCCCTTTTCCGGAATGCCGGATAGCCAGGATAGATAAGAGAGGCGCGCTATACTTACTGCGAACCATTTACGATCCGAATGGCGGCTCGATTAGGCTAATCGGCGAAGAGGGAAGAGTCGTATCATAATTGGTGACCGTTGTAAACATGGCCGTCAATCCGATTTCTTGACTCATCGTCGATGAACGTTTCCTTCCATTCGATTCTCGGTGACCGCGGGTACGTTACGGGGTTACGGTCGCAACATCATGGACCATTCACACGGACCACTGTTCACTGTCTTGTCCAGTGAAGATCATCGATTGTAGGCCGCTGCTGCTGCTGCTACCGTGGCGCTCGTGATATAGCGCCTCTCGGCAATTGGTCCTCCGCAATCGTCCGTTAAAAACAATTAACACAACCGTCCATTCGGAGCGCGCGGTGGTCGCAATTTTCGTTTGACTTCCATCTTCGCCGCCGCCGTGGTATGGAGTCTGGTCTGTATGGAGGCTGTGGAGGCCACGGTTCGCTGTGTGTAACAACCTCATCAAGAAACTAATCGAGCGTTGAAAGAGGTTTAATGAGTTTTATCACTCGCTCTGCGCGCTACGACGACCAGACCAGCGACCAGCAACAGAGAACGGCGCCGATGTCGGATGTGTTGTGCTGCTGCTGCTGCTGCCGGCTGACATGTTCCTCCTTGTCCTCATCAGAAGAAGAAGAGACGCATCATCCTCATCCGTCGTTGTCCAGTCGATAACGGCACAGAAGAGGAGAGAAGGCAGATTATTGATCCATTGCCAATGGCGATACCACTACTGGCCATCGTTCGCCGCTCTTATCAAAACCCGATCGAAATTATAAGGATTACACACAGACACACACACAGAACACAGAAGTCATTTTCTTCTCAGGAGGTGCTCAGGTGCCGACGTTGACGAGGAGCCCTCCTCGCGGTGTAATTTATATCCATTCGATTCGTTCCCATTTTTTTTTACTTTACTTTACGTTACGTTTGTCCAGTGTCCGGGCCGGTGCTCCGGTGGACGACCAATAATTAAAATCCTGAGATCCACTTGGCACTAAACACTGCCGACGACCGACGACCGACGAGCGATTGATGCGATCGACGAATCTCTCCAGCAGTAGCAGCAGCAGCAGCATCGCGTCCGAGAAGACTGTTCCAATGTGCTGCAATTGACATTGAGCTAATTATTATCTTCGCTGCTGTTGCTTCTGCTGCTTCTGCTGATGATGATGATGATGCTGCACCTTCACCGTTTTTCCTCTTTGAAATCCATGTCCTGCTGGGTTGGAGTGTAAGGGGATGAACGCCGCTAGCGTCGATGTCGATCGTCGTCGATTGCAATTATAATCCTGCCGCTGGATTACAGCGAACATCGTCGAGCCATCGCGCCAGCAACGCGAGGACGGTTCCGGATCTGACATACAACACACACACCGTTGGACTACTCCCCAGACTCGAGACGAGAGGCGCGACTTCTCAAGTTGCCTTACATAAGCCATAACTTGGCCATCAATCAGACCTGTTGTTCCCGGGGAGAGAGAGAGAGAGAGAGAGGGCGCTTGAAACAACCCAACGCCGCCGCCGCCAACGCGCCGTAAGACACTCGACACAAGTCGCTCTTTGGTGGGAGTCTTGGCCACTTCAGTCCCAGGTCCCTCATGGAAATCATGTGTTTATAGCGCGCACATACTACTCGAGCGTTTCGCGTTTCGTTTCCACTTGAGAAGGATGCCAATCAGGACACGTGAGAAAGAAAGAGAGGGAGAGAGAGAGAGCCAACGACCAATCCACTTGCCCCCTGGTTGTGGCTCTGACACAAAAGTGGTCAACTCGTTGGCAGCAGCAGCAGCAGCACCAGTGTTGGAGATGCGTTCAGAATCACGGCTCTAGCGACTCCGGACGGCCGGCTAGTCCAGTCCAGTCCAGTCAGAGTCAGTATAGTGTTTGATGAACGAGCGCAGAACTCGATCGATCGATCGATCGATGTCGGTTCTCTCTTCACTCTGCACTCTGATTGTAGGCGCAGGTGTGAAGTACTTTGCATATATGTACAGTACGATAAAAAAGTGTATCCATCCCTGCAAGAAATTTACGTTTTCTAAGTCTTAGTAAATAAAATAAAAAATCGTATATCAATAGATCGGTTTTTATTTCTTCTTAGCGCCAAAAAATAATAGACTTATAAAGACTAAGAAGTACCTAAAAAATTATAGTCATTCTCTTGCAAATGATGTTGATAGAACCCGTTTTAAATGAATCAGTTGTCTAGCAACTATGGTGTATAAGTTCATGATTTTTGGTGATAAAACTATCGATAGGGTCTCAAATGATGCGCTTGGGATGAGAGAGCTCAACTGCACCGTTGAAGTGGAGAAGAAAAATAGTTATTGGATTATTTTGAAGTGAAAACCATACAATACTATACAATGCCATACATTGTTTTGTATGGTTTTTTTTCGTCCCTTTCTTGACTGTTTTTGTGATATCGTTTATTTCTAGTGGATCTTTTTTTAAAAATCTAAAAAGTAGATCACAGAAGAACAAATCTATTGATATATATTTTTTTTATTTTTTAACTTAGATGTTTAAAGTGCAGGGTTGGATTAACTTTTTTTTCGTACTGTATGTTGCAAAAACAGCCTTTCGAAGCGGTTCGATCGAGTGATCGAGTTTTACGTAATAATCCAGCAGCAGCAGCAGCAGCAACATCATCAATCATCGGTCCTCAGTTTCCCTATGCTTTTCGGTTACAAAGAACCCCGGGATTGGTCTGTAGAGTGGACATTTCATTAATTTCCTTCAATGACGATCACAGAGGCGCGCACGAGCACGATCATTAGTCGATCGTCTAGGCAAACGGAGGAAGAAGAAGAAGAAGGATTCTGTGGCACGTGTGTGCCACATGTGGTTCTGCGGTTGTGGTTGCCGTGTCATATGCTGTGTGTGTGTGTGTGGTTTGCCTCTAATTAAGACGCCCGTTTGGTCGGAAAAGTCCGGTAGCCACCACCACAACCGCGCTCGCGCCCTTTCAAGGATAATGTCCACCACGGCGACGATCGATTGTGGAATTATTGTCAACTCACTCCACCCGGGAGGGGGGGTGGTAGTGGGTTGCGGACTAATGTGCAATAGTGGCGCGCGCGCGATAGATAACGATCGCTAGGAACGTCGGAACCACAGTCTGAATGCACATTCCGCTGGTGTTGCTGCTGCTGCTGCAGGCCAAATAATAGCGAGAAGCGCGCTTTTGTGAAAGGAAATCGCGGGCTGCAACTAGTACAAAAAAAAGAACGCTGAATAGAAGACCACTGGCCACCAGCGGCACGGCTCGATGGCTGGCTACTACCTGTCTACTACTGTCCCCGAATGCACTGACTGAGAATCATTAGTGCTGTGGCGGCGCTACTGGTGTTACACCTTTTGTCGCGCGCGCTTATGATGCTCGATGGCACACTGACAAGACTGGCGCACGTCGGGCTCTCGGGCGCTAATGCTCCACGAAGGACACACACACCACATAATGATGCCGCGCTAGTCTAGTGGAGCGCTTATGATTCTGTCGAATCGAAGTCAAAGAGCGTTTAGCTTTTAGCTAAAACCTCGCCTCCTTGACAGCTGTGACCTTCAACGGAGATCCCTCGCTTAGGTATGTCATCGAGCGCGCGCGCGCGCACAGTCACCACAGTGTGCCATGCTTCTTCTCGATGCTTTGAAGCACAAAAGACCGGAGGAAAAAAGCGCTCGATTTTCCCACAGAAGCTAGCGAACCGCAACGCGAGCGCACCATGCACTCACTGCGGCCATGGCAACGATCGAGACGCTTTTCGATAAGATTCTTACTCTAGCGTGAAGCACAGATCTCAGTGAGCATGGTGGATTTGTGGCCGGATTGGAGAAAATGCTGATTTTGATTTCTGTGCTCCACTTCATTCGATCGCAGATGAAACTTTGCTTTGAAACTCAAATCCCAATTCCCGTTTAATCTACGAGTGAGCCAAATCCACGGTAATCCCAAGAAGAATCGGCTTTGGTAGCAAGAGTTGTGTTCAACATGAGCATTAAGAACACATATCTCCCTTTACACGTGTGATGATCGCGTGACTTTCGACGTCGATTGCGGTTGAGGTATTCTTGCCAAGAGAGAGCCGCCGCCGCCGAGTCAGTGATGCGATTCCGACGTTCTTCTCGACAGTTTCGACGCGCTTCTGCATAGCATTCGGGTTGCAAGAAATTGCGTGACTTCGACTCAGGCCGTGGAGCAACATACAATCCAGTTTCTGTTCCGTTATATGCACCTCCTCCGCTCAAATGACATGTGGGTGTCATTATTTAGGAGAAGACGTTAGCCCTATGTGTGTCTTCTGTACGCACCATTGTTTCCGTCCGATCCTTTTATACGCTGCTGTTGTGCCTCTGGAAGGCACCACAATTAGCGCGGTCGTGGTGGTGGAGCATTCTTTATATTTTGACTTCACGCACCTTGCTTGCTGCGACCGCTCAACGACGATTCGACGAGCGTTTCGTTCGGTTCTTCGCCCTCGTGGTGTCTTCCTGCAGCGTAATCGAAACCCCTGAGGCCCTGAGGGGCCCATGGCCCGTCGGTCTGTCCGTCGTCTTTTGACGTACGATCGTAAAAATTGAATTTATGACCTCGCATGTTTCACACTAATTATGACAATCAGTGTTCCGGCTTTTGTGTGCGGCCATCGCGGACGCGTCCTTCCGGTGCTGGGGGTTTGTTCGGTGGTGTCCCAAATTTGCTGATGCGTCATGATATGGCGGCGGTGGCTCGACGCCTCGATATATGTGTGTGCGAGCGACGACCGCGAGTTTGAGGACCGTCCTTACCCGGTCCTGATCCGGTTGGAAATCCTTTACGCGGCGCAAGGCGATAAAAGGAGGCGTCCTTAATGGACAATTAGGGGCATTATTAATAGGACGAGCGTTGACGCATCGTGTGTGTGTGTCTGGGCGCGCGGGCCCGCGAATAGGGAATAGATTTATGGTCCAGGGTGGAGGCTTCCATTAGAACTCCCCCCCTCCGTAAGAAGCTAATATACTGATGATGGTCTATATGATAAGAACTCTGGATCTAGCTGGATATGCGGGGATATTTTTCTCCCCGAAAAAAAGGTGAACTTCCAAAAAAAGGTAATAAATCAACGATTTAGAACTCAAACCAATACACCCAATTCAGCAGCTCAGACGCAGAGCCACGAAAGCAAACATACAGTATGCAACAAACGTTTGTCCACATCGGCGACAAATTTACAGTCTGTATGATTTTTTGTGGAACCCCAAAGTCGAAAAAAAGTTACAAAAGTTCGATTATTTTGATATGAAAGCTTCATACTAGCTTCATAATGGGCTTAAGACGCGCGTTCTAGTACGCTGCAGGTTTGAAGAGAATATTGAATTGATTATTTTAATGTTGAAATTATCATAACTTAATTTTTCGTATGGTTGGCATATTCCTCGGTCACAATTGAATCAAAAAAATTGATTCAATTTTTAAAAGCTAAATTATTAACCAACCAAGCAACCCTTGAATGCAAGTTTTTATTGCAAGGAAATGTAACTGATTGGACTATATTATTATTATATTATCTGATATTTCTGATTGTTGTGGAACCAATCGAAGGATTATAAAAAGTTGTTATTGCAATCGATCGAGATGATGTGTAGTGTTGAACAAGATCTTTATGTTTATCTTGTGTAACACTTTTATTGATTCTTTAAGGTGGTTAACCTTTTATTTTCATATATTCAAATTAACATGTTGCTTGCAGAATCAGGAATGTCCATGTTCTTTTTCTTGGCCTTTCATGGCCACAATTTGGTTATTTTTACGAGCTTGTCATCAAGCGCTAACGCCTTTCTCGAGAGACCCAAAAGCACACCAGACCCAAAAGATCCCATATATCCCCCATATCTCATTAACCAATTCATCGTGACTAACCTCCACCCCTCTCCAAAAGGACGTCACTGGCCCGTGTTGTGTAGTGTGTAATATATTCTTCATCATAATTAACGGACCTAGCGAGAAACCGTGGCCTCAGAGGTGTGCGCACAGAGCCGAGCACGCACAGCAAAAGAGCATGAAGCGTCGTACCACCAGAGTCTTAAATCATGAATCGTTTCGAAAATTAAAATATCTTCTGACTATTCGTTGGTTCCATCCGATCTTTCATCTCCGGAATCTCTGTGCCTTGGACACATCGCTCGCTGCCATACAAAAGGACCCCCGGCCGATGTGGCCAGAGTGTGGCGCGGTACAGCATGTGAATAGTCACCAGGGTTTTCGTTTGAATGCTTGGAGTGCGAGTGAATGTGTGTGGTCATAAATTTTACCACATGTTTTACGACCATAATCACATCATTAAGACGCTAATCCGTGTGCTGCTGCTGCTGCTGTTTCCTAACCCTCTCCCTTCTTAAGCGCAACGCAATCCTCACTCATCACCACGTCGTGCACACCATCTTTGCCATGTGCTGTGCATGCATGACGGACGGACGGAGTTGCAGCATAGCAAAGCTGCCGTTAATGCTGGTTCCTGGTTTAATCCGATCGTCATCATCGTTGCGCCCTAATTTGGAACTGCTTTGAGCGCTGGAACAAAGTGTTTAAAAGATTTCGAGTTTTTTGAGGCGCAAAATGCGAACAAACTACTTCTACATGCCCCCGGGGCGAGGGAATTGAAAAATGATTTCTAAAAAACCATCAACCCCCCCTTTCAATCGGTTTTTTGGCTTTTGGTGGGGCGTTGGGTGTACCGTTGGTTCTCATCTTTCATGATGATAAATGTCAAATTATGTGATTTCAGAACGCGCACACGCGGCTTTTATGTTCATTTAATGGTTTTCATGTGTTTTCGCCAGCACGCCTTTCGGCCACCTTTTACGCTCGACCATTCTTCTCTCTGTCTCTGTTTGTTGTGTGCGTGAGGTGTGATTGGTGCTGTTGTATCTCTCTCCGGACTCCGACTCCGACTAGAGGGATTGTGTGATTTTGGTAGCAATTTTCCGACATTTCATCAGCAGCAGCACCACCAACATTCTCTACTGGAAGAACTGTTGACAACAACAAACTCCTCTCTCTCGGAACGGAACGGAACGGAACCATCGAGGGTTGTGTAATTCGTCTTCGCCTTTCTTCTTTTGATTGATTTCACGGTACACCCCCGGAGGCCGCGCGCGCGCTTCGTAAATTAATTAATTTCGACTTTCATCTGACGCGGCGGTCGGTCGGTCGGTCGGTGCGTCGTGTCCCCGTGGCCATCGTTTACTACAAGCCGTTATCCGTCGACACCGAGAAGGAGGAGGAGGAGGACGCTCCCTGTCTCTGTGTGTGACCCACAGGACCGTGAAATTGAAGATGTTTAATGCGTTCTAATTTAATTTGTCACTGACAAAAGCAAGTTTTGGGCCAATGGGCGCTCCGTCTGTTGAAACTTCCACTTCTTAAGACCCCCATCATGATGGAACCTGTTCGGTGGTTCGAGTTTACAGTGAAGACGATTTTCGGCAGCCCTTACGCGCACCGTGGCCGTGACTTTTGATTTTCTTTTGATAGTAATTTAACCAAGGAAGGAATCGCGCAGTGTTGAGATGTGACCCGCATGATGTGAGTGAGTACCAAGCCGGTCGACCTCTCGGCTCAGCGAAAGGTGAAATAAAATAACAAAATAAATAATTTGGACCACGGCAGTTTTGGTGGTGATGGTTGGGCTTCTCCTCCTCTTCCGCGCTAGGTCTAATTGCGCCTAACGATGATCGATTGTGATTACCAACGGGACACGGCCCAGGACGGGGGGCTACCATAAACAGTCGTTAAAGTTTTCGAGGCGCGTGATTTCCAGCTGCCCAGCACACCAGTTCCGAATTATCTCTCTGCTGCTGCTGCTGCTGCTGTTGCATCTTCCAAATGATGGATTGAGGTCCAACAAGGGGGGTTCGTACTGACCTGACCGGGAGAGGAGTGGACTTGTGGTGTCTCTCCTGTTACCGTTCATCGAGGGTCATCGTGTGATCCACTTTCCTGCCAAACTCGTCAGTAGGTGGAAGGGATCTAGTGAGATTTACTAAAATGGACACACAATTACTACTCTACTCCCCTTCTTCTCTCTGTGCACTCGACAGCCAGACGGCAGGTGAGTGAAAGTAATCCTGACCTGTTGTTGGGGAAGAGATGAAGAGATTTCGGTCAGAGAGCTCTGGTCCGGGGTCCCGAGTCCAGCAGCAGCAGCAACAGCGAGGGCGCGCGCGCGGTTCGACGACGAGGGGTTAACTTGTCGTGTCATTATGTAATTATTTGCAATTATTTTCTATTTAATAACAATAATCACAACAATAAGTGGTGAATGGGGCACCAGCGAGAGGTAGAGGGGGTTACGGCCCCCACGTGTCCCGTGGTAAATGCTGAGGGACCAACAAGCTTTAAGTCGTTTTGTGTCCCGTTTTCTGTGGTCGCGCGCAGCACTATCTCTATAAGACTAATTTTGTTATTTGTTTACACTTCTGGTGGCTTGAGAGCGGCGATCTTTTAAACAGGGAACCAAATTGTTCCACAAGTGTGTCTCTTTAACTTCATTTACTCACTGAAACTGATAAGATTAAGGATGTTTGTATAAGAGAAAGAAACTAAAACAAGCAGAATTTGCAATTCAATCCAAGAAAGCGCTTTAATCGTAAAATGTTAATGGAGCTCAGAACATTTCCACAAAGAACCAGCAACTTGTCAGGAGCTACATCCAATAGAATAATATTGAGCAACAATCCAGGCTCAAGCCTTCGTTTTTTTTTGTTTTTTTGGATTTTTTTTATGTTGTGTGTGACAAACTGAAAGTGAGTGGTGTGGATCTCAGCAATCCATGGAACTAGAACTGCATCGATATTCCCCGAACTTGCATTAAGCCCCTCATACATGGGTAAATTGTTTGTTAAATTAAACCGGATTTGAATGTTTGTCAAACAATTTGCTCGATACCCCGCAGGCTAGAATCGAGTACGAATTCGAGCAGTCCCTGCATAACATACAAAAAATCCCTCCATAATCTAAGATTCGAACCCTGCATAGCGAAATGGTCAATGCTCATTATGGAGGTCGTCACTCATTCTCGAGCAGTTCTGCGCCTGTATTAGTGTCATGCACGTCGTAGTGGTGTGCGTGTGATGGTACCCCCTAGGTTCATCCTTCCCCCGCCCCTTCCTATGTTCCTTGTACCCCCACCCCCCTAACCCTGTTTCGGATGCACGCATAAAATACTCCGAAGATTTAATTTCATTTTAAATTTTTTATTGACACTTTTTAACAACACTTTAGGTACATCACAATAGCTAGGTCGCAACACTATACTTACCCGACTCGTATACGACTTGCAGCTCACGACGCGAAGGTGGCTGAAAATACACAAAAAAGGATATTATTCACTTTTATAACACATAAATCACTGTTATCACTGCTCACAAGCACTTTTTACTTACCGCAAAACTATTCCGCTGCCCGAAGATGCACGTACAGAAAACGTTTTCGTTACGTTTTCGGAAAACGTTTAACACGGCTCGATTCTATCACTGACTGATTTTTTAACCACAGCCTACTCAAGATCCAGTACGGTTAACGCTTCAAACTCGATCGCATACAGATGCATTCGCGTTGAGCACCGCGCGTATTTACACGGATGACTCTCGCGGAATCGGCGAAGAGCGAGACGGGAAAAAAAATTTGTCTTGAGCGAAAAGAGGGCAGCACTAATAGAAGCGCGAAGAGCGAGTAAGGAAAGGAAATTTGCCTCGAGCCAAAAAAGGATAGCACTACGGTGCTCATCGACTTCCCCATCCGAGAGGGGAAGCTGCCCGCTGGGTAGTAGCCGAGCAACCAACAAAATCGAGCTCGACCGAACTTTTATTTGTAGTATTAGCCTTGTTTGTGCGATTAATGTGCGCAACATATGTTTGCCCGCAACATTTTAGTAGGCTGCGACCTGTTAAATGGCAACGAGCAATGATTTTTTCTCCAAATTGAGGCTTTCAACTCTGCCGGTTATAAACGAAAAGACTTTATGGAGAAAAATTTGCTGCAATTGTTTGTTGCCCAACACGTTGTATGGCGAACAAATTGCCAATGTTTGAGGGGCTTTAAAGAGAGAGAAAGTATCATGACTGTTTTAAATTGTGATGTGTTTTTTATATACAATGTAGAGGTAAAAATATCGCAAAACCACTGGAAAAGGGTTCTTACGCGATTTTTTTTGACAGCTGCAAACAAACCTCGAACCAGAAAATCTTGTCGACTGATGACGCTGTGCCGTTCTTCGATTTATAAAAGGTATTAACGATTAAATGAGAGAATTACAATGCAATTAATCTCAATAATTTTATTCAAATTTTCCTCTGAATATAAATGGAATTATCGATGTTTCTGCTCTCTGCCCGGAAAGGTATTTAGATTGGATTGTGTGGAATGATCATAAAACTACGCGCAACTTTTTGACAGGATTTTCCATCCAGCGCAAAGCTCTCTCATTCCTCCTCCTCCTCCTGCATGGAGTAGACCATATATCACTAAATCACCAAACGAGATCACCACATGAGACAAAGAGAGGGGAGGAGAGCCTCAGCATCAGTCTCCCTTTTGTCAATAATAACTCTTTTTGGGGTTTACGACTGGATTCCGGGCCGACCACCGCGCGCACGGGGGTCACATTCGGAGCCCCGCGGCCTCCGGCGCTGTGCTGTATGTTATGCTTCACCATTTATTATCATGACATGTTTATGTATGTATCTGCCATCACGGTTGCTGCTGCTGCTGCTGTTGCCGCCTTGCCTCGAATACAGTTTGATTACACCACCGCCAAGCGAGAGGTGGTCTCTTGTTGGTGCCCCATCTCGTTATGAGAATTTAAACGCAATTCGGCGCGGTCCGCTCCTCGCATTCTCGAAAGGCCAGAGGTGGCGGCCCCCACTTTGGTGGTTCCCTTTCGAATACGAGCTCTTCGGCTTCGACCATCAATATTAAGCCATGTGGAAATCATAATCGCTGCATAATCTGTATTATTTATTACCCACTGACACCGGTCTCGTGGTCTTCGGTCGTTGCTGGCCGGCCTGCCTGACTGCCTGCCTTCCGAAATGATTATTCTAATCCAGTTCTGTGGTGGTGGTCTACAGAAGACCGACTATTCCATCCGGATCCGGGCAAGGGATGCCTCTCCGTGTACATTTATATTCATAGGAATGTGTGGCTGTGATATTAACGCACTTGTTGGCCATTTTATGACCTGCCTCCCCCCCGCCTATGGTCCGGGGGCAGTCAGTGAACCGAACTCTTCATGGTTGGTTGGTTGTTTATTCTGCTTAAGGCGAGAAGTGGCGCACAACGCGCGTCTTTGCTCAATATCCAGCTGAGAAATCAACTCGACGGACACAATTCACTCGATTTCCATATCTTGCGCTCTGCATTCGACGTGTCTCGTTGTTGCCGAGACTATTACACGCATCGCCCTGCGGCTTGGTAATCAATTAACCGAACACATTGTCGGAGTCCAACTTGTTCTATCATTCGTCGTGAACCTGAAGACGAGAACCGTCAGAAACATGACGAAAGTACTAAAAACAAAAAACGGACCTCGAAGCAACGTCCACCAAAAGGTGGTAGCGGCGGTGGCCACACACCATTGGTCTACCAGAAGGCAATTAACAGAACAAACAATTCGCTCGCTAAAGTTTTCAATTACCTCTCTCTCTCTCTCTCTCCAAGGTCTAGTTGCATCTTTTTACGCCAAACTTTGACACGATTTTTTTCTCCTTTTCCTCTCTTCATGGACTTTGCTGCTCCTTTTGGTGTTGGCGGAAGTATTATGACGTTGATGGTTCTAAAAACGCGGGCGCGAAACACTCTTCTCTTCGCGGGGAAAAACATAAAACCGAAACAAGGCGCGCAGTCTCCTCCCGGTGCGGCGCAAACTTGCGGGAACAGCAACTTCTCGTCTCCTCCCTTTGGGTTTGGGAAGAAAATGGGAGAATAGAAATAATAGAAGCAGCGCGCAGAAGCGGTAAAAAAGGCTCACTTTCGAAATTTTTTAATTGATTAGTGGTTAGGCTCTCTGGTCCCTTCGCGCTTCGCGTTTCGTTGGTTGATGGATTGTTTTTTATTGACTTTTAAATACATTTGCTTGAAACGGGGAGAAAAAAACCGGTGGGCCCGAATCCCCCTCTCGTCGGCCACTTACCACCCACTTGGGGGTTTGAAAGTGGTCCTTCGTTCGATGTGCTGGAAAATAGGGAAATATATAAAAAAAAAAACAGGCGGGAATGGGGTTCGAACTTTTCGGAAAAGGATATGGTGCGCACGCTTTTTGGGGAGCAAAGTTATATTTCTCTTCCCGTCCGTCAATAGATCTCTGCTTCTGCTTCTCCGGTACGAACGGACTCGGAACTCTTTGCAGGACGATGTTTATAATTAACTTACGCCAGCCGCCGCCGCCGGCGAGGGCCGTTCACCATATTTTTCACGGACACGACGGACAAAGGAATCGAAAATGTTTCACTTATTTCCGAATTATCGCCGACGCGTTTTGCATAACAAACTCGGGGAACGCTTTTGCAATTAATGGAACCATTTTCCAGAAGTTCCACCAATTGTGCATTTCTATTGCAATCCTGTCCCCCCTCCCCCCTCACCTTCAGACAATTTAAGTCTGATTATCACTCGTTTTTCTGTTGAAAGGCCGGGGGATAACGACCCCGACCTTCTCCTGGTGGTGTATGCAGTAGAGAGAACGAAAAATTTGTAATTCAGATATCCATTTGTTGACCTCACAGAGAGAGAGAGAGAGAGAGAGAGAGAGAGAGAAAGAGAGAGAGAGAGAGAGCCCAATCCAATCCAATCAGTAGTGTGTAACAACGCTCTCGTTAAGCGATGTGTAGCGCGTTACAAAAAGCTGAAAATTATTCATTAATTTTCATAAATGATTAGCCAAGAATGTCTCATCCGTTGCCCTTCAAAAAATAAAAAGGGGGCAAAGATTAGCATTGGTCGAAGTAGCCAGTGGTTAATCTCTTTCGAGAAGAGAGTAGAATGCGGTCTTATTTAAGCAAATTCATTTATTCTAATTCAAATAACGCGATAATAACTGTTGTGAATGCATCACGCATCGGTACTGGTAGATTGAGTTCATCCATAATTGAACAAAACCTTATGACCTGCCCAGAGGGGTGGGTATCCATAGAGGACAAGGCCTAGGTCAGGTTGAAATCGGAAAGCGCTCCAAAAATGGGCGCTCGCCATAGGCTTCTATGATCTCAAACGCCAAGTCCGCAACCGACAGAACGCGTCAGATAAGCCGCGTCGGTGACATATTCCAGCGACTACTGCGGTAAACTGGTCTCGACATATACGGGTGCCTGAAGGCCATCCCACTGGCCGCGGTGGTGGTGGTACATCGAGTCATGCATACAGATGTGTGTACTCCATCGTGAGACAGAACGCGTCAGAACCGCTACCACTTCCTTGTCGACAAAACGGAGGAAAAGGGAAAGAGAGAGAGGCGGCCACCTGCTGCTTACTTGCGGTCTCGCACACATGCACGCATGTGTCCGTGGGCCACAAAGTGCAACGATGGGAGGGTGGGGGTGCGATTACGGTTACAATTTATGCATTTTTATAAGTGCACACGATGGTCAATGCCGGTGGTGGTGACACTAATGTGAGATGTGTGATCTAGTAGTCGTGCTCTGTGTAGCGCTCTGTGCTCTAGGAGGTGGAGATTTGGTTTGCTATTGCTGACGCTTGACGGGGATACGGAAATTGACGCCGTGATTGCTTCTCCATCATATTAACATTAAAAGCGATAGCATTTATGTTTGCGTGGTTGCACCACAAAACACAATTAACTATTTGATGTTTTAAGGTCCGGCACGTACGCTTTTTTAATCATTTCTATCTAAAGTACATTTCATTTTGGAACAACGTGAACATTTAATTTAACGTCATTTGCCAGGACACACATTTGCCCCGGGAACGGTAGTGGCCGTGGCCCCCATTCCTTACCGACCTTGGGGGGACTCGATCGAAAGAGATTACACAAAATTTGCGCTTTATTCGAGGCATAATTTATCACTGCCACTGCTCTACACCATTTGCGCCTGGCGTTCTATGTCCCTCCGTGTAATGGATAAACCATTACGCGCGCGCCACAAAGCTGTATGTGCGTACACTGTCTGTCTGGCTGTGTTTTGCATCCTTCCACATGAGAGACACCGTCGTCGTCGTCGTCGTTGTCGTCGCCCGAGGTTGTTTAGTGACGCGAATGCATGTTAGCGACCAGCGAGAGGGATTCCCGGTTTCGGTTCGCTAGAGCAAACCGGATCAGGACATGGATCAGCGAAAAACAAATAGGAGAAACGAAAAGCAAAACCAAAAAAAAACGCGACGGTAGAAAACCCATTTGATATGTTCCATCAAAGCCATCAACAGGACACCGCACAACAACCCTTAGTAACCGGCACCAAACAGCGGTGGCGGTGGTCGATGGTATGGTGATGATGCCGCGCACACACGACGACGACCATCGCCGCCCCGTACACATATTCCGTGTACAACATTATAAAATTACACACATGAGCGGTCGGACGGATGGACACTCGACGATGGGGATGGGGTCGTCGCTGTCTGGCACTGGCCGGCCGCAGGGCAGCAGGTCGCGTGGTGGAATTATTGTGCGGTCGGTTGAAGCCTCGGTCCTGCGGAAACCACGCGATACAAGTAATAGTTAAAAATGCCACAACTCCCGACCAAAGAAGGCGACGGTGGCGGCGAGATGAGAGAGAGAGAGAGAGATGGAGGTGACATCGCCGGCCGCCAGAAGTTGTCATTTTGTTGTTGTTGTTGTTGTTGTTAGGGGTTTCTTTTGGTTCTCCCAACCATAAACGTCAATCACGCGGAGGTTTCACCATAGTGTGCCATGACGGCAGCGCCGCAGTTGCGAGAGCAGCAGCAGCACAAAAAAAAGGATGTGGATATAATTTCATTATGCTAACAGCTTCTGGCAGAGATCTGGGCAGAGAAGGAGAGCAAATGCAAAATGAGTTGTTTTGGGCGGTCCGTCGGTCGGTCAGGAAGCAGTCAACCCGCCAGCCAGCCAGCTAGCCAGCTAGCCTTTTTACTGGTTTTTCTTCTGAGAGTGGAGCATGTGGCGCGCGGCGATGATACTACAAAGAGGGAGAGACGTATAGAGCAATACCATAAAATTGCCAATGCCGAAACCCCGAGCTTATGGGTGAATTAAAAATGAGTCCTCCAAACAAACGGGGAGGAGGAGGAGGAGGAGACAACCGGGGGGGAACAGAGCAAAAGGAATCTTTTGCGAGTCAGAATTAAAACCATTGGAATGAAAATTCCAACAAAAAACATCCGGGACCCCGGTCCGGATCCGGGACCCCGGTCCCCGGTCCGGGGACATAAAAGTATAAAACCCACCCAACCAGACAGTTGCGAGTCGCGGAGTCGGAGCCAGAGTCGAGTTTGAGTCGGAGTGTGCGACATCAAACGATGTTTTTAGCTAGTTCTCCCCCTCCTATTGCCCCCTCTTTATAAAGGGTCGGACCGCCTTGGTGCCTTGGCATTCAACCGCCAGCAGCGCGCGAGTACGCGAATGTTTCGGTACCGACTTTATGACGCGTTGCGGCCATTAGGCTTGCAACGGGCATCGGGCATGATGACACACGACCGCCAGCAGCGCCACCGTTGTATTATTAGTCGACGACGGTTGACAGTTAAAAAAAGCGTTTTCATTTCCGTGCCACGCGGATGAATCCTAAAGGACGAAAGAGGAGATAGGATCCTTTTTTTTGGAGGGTAGGGTTTGAGATTGCTGCGAATAGAAGATAAGGTGGAGTGGAGAAGGAGAGGGCCCTTGGAATCCGTCGTTGTCGTTGTTGTTCATTGAAAAATTCTTTTTTTCTGTTTTTTTTCTCTCTTCTCCTCAATAGACGAAAAAGCACAGCCCCGGTCACATCAAGCGGCCAATGAATCCGTTCATGGTCTGGAGCCAGATTGAGCGGCGCAAGATTTGCGAGAAAACGCCGGACATGCACAATGCGGTCATCTCGAAGAACCTCGGCCAACGGTGGAAACAGTTGAGCCCCGAGGAGCGCCAACCGTTCATCGATGAAGCGGAACGGCTGCGGAAGCTGCATACGGTCGAGTATCCCAACTACAAGTACCGTCCAAAGAAGAAGCAGATAAAGGGTAGTGGCGGCGGTGGTGGTGGCAGTGGCGGTAGTTCTCATGGCAAATCCGGTGGCAGTGGCAGTAGCCCATCATCCTCCTCCTCCTCCGGGGCTAGTAGTGGATCTCCAGCATCGTCAACGGGATCGCCGGAATCGGTGTCCTCTCCCCAGAGCTGTTCATCACTGTCGTCGTCATCGTCTTCGTCGTCTTCGTCGTCGTCGTCGTCCTCATCTTCGTCCACAACCATCTGCTCCTCGTCAACGGCGACGGGCAAGTCCTCATCGCCCAGCACTAGACGCAATCGTAGCGGGAAGATCTCGAAGAGCAGCCAATCGTCTGGCAGCACCGGTGGCAGTGGTGCCGGTAGTCTGTCCAAATCGAAGAAGGCCATCATCATACAGGAGCTTGGTCAACCGACGATGGCCGCGTTAGCAACGGCTGCCACGGCAACCACACTCGCAGCACAACCGGACACCTGCTTCACCTACGCCACCAAACTGTTGCCCAATTCGCCCGAAAGTGCCACGTTGTACGACGAGCGGTCGCTCATCTCGCCGGAAGCGTTCGATAGCCAGATCTACACGACCGATCTGTTCGCGGTCGATGAAAGTAAGGACTTTGAGCAGGACACCATCGGCAAAGCCTACCTCGGTTACGTCAACGGCGGAACGCCGACAGACCTTGGCGCAACATTGGACACCGGAGTAACTACGACTCCCTGTCACAGCAGTCCCCTTCCGGATCTAAGCCAGCTAAGCGTGGACCAAGGTAGCCATCCAGCCAGTCCCAGTCTCCTACAGCAGCAGCAGCAGCAAACGCATCAGACACTCAACCACAACAACAACAACAACAACAGTCTTCAGGTCAACAACAACCACATACAACAACACCAACAGACTGCGGACAACAAGGAGCTGTTCATGGGCTGCCAGCAGCAGCAGCAGCAGCAGCAGCAGCAGCAGCAGCAGCAGCAGCAGCAGGTGGTCAAGTCCTTGTATTCCGTTGAGAATGATGTCGAGAGTGTGAAGGCGGAGAGGCTGTACGATGATGATGACTGTCAGAGCGAGCGGTACGACCAGAGTATCCTGGAGGAAGTGTGCATGAATGTGGATAATGGTAACCATCGCATGGATCTGACACTCACCGGTGCCAATGGTGGGTGCTTTGGGGAAACGGTCGTCTACAATGGTCAGTTTACGCTGACCGAACCACCTCAGAACCAGCTGCAACAGCAGCAACAACACAACCAATACATGCAACAAATGCAGCTACAACAGCAGCAGCACCACCACCAACAGCAGCAGCAGCAGCAGCTACAACAACAGCAGCAACAGCAGCAACATCACATAAGCGATGGTCGAAACCTCATGGGCACCCTCGCGAGCTTTAAAGAACTTACAAACGGTCAGCCGTGCCTCCAGAACATACTTCACCAGTCCTACCACCATCTGCTTCCTGGGAGCGATGAATCCGACAAGAGCTTGCTGTGGACTACCGATTCCCGTCAGCAGGATCAGCATCATCTGCAGCAGCAACAGCATCAGCAACAGTCACACCAGCAGCAGCAGCAGCAACAACACCATCATCAACAGCAGCAGCAGCAGCAGCAGTGCCTCTCGGGGATTACAGCAACCGCCGATAGTGGATCACGATCGAGCCTCGTTGTCGTTCCTAGCTGTCAACCATCGCCTGCCGATAGTGGCAGCATGCTCGGTACGGAAGTGAGTCCTGTCGATGGATTTGGTGGACCGGCCGTAACCGTGGTCCTGGATGATCACATGGACGGTACCAGCCAGCCCGCGGTCCATACGATGGCCATGCTGGATGACATGCTTAATCAGTCGGACATGGATCTTACGTTCGATTGTCTGG
>NC_064875.1:38500938-38505938 GCF_943734745.1 Anopheles darlingi | reverse complement strand
GGAGGAGAAGGAAGAAGAGAGGGAAAAACCAATTGTAGATATGAAAAATAACGAAAATAAGCTGAATATGTGATTTACGTAATGATTAAGAGAGCAAAAGGCAAGCATACTTGTAAGCATACTACTGCGAAGAAGCTGCGAGGAAAGCCACACGTGCTGCTGCTACTGCTGCTGGGTAGCAAAGGGACTACAAAGAGAGAAGGGTAAACATACAACATTATGTACATATATTGTGGTAGGTGATAAGCTGTACCGTAGCGTAATAAAGATGGGAAGGAGGGGCGTTTAGCAGCGCAGCGTTAATTATTGTCAGTCGGTCTTTCGCGCATAAGTGAAGTGCAGGAGAAAATTATCCTTGTAGTCCATATACTCTCTGTACACTAGCGCCACGCCAATAAACAAACAACAAGTAAAACAACAACAAAAAAAACCCAGAAACATACCGAGGAAAGCTATCAGTTGCGCCATCCAAACATAAAATTTATCCACGCCAGAGAAAGGAAATGTTTTGAAAATTAGTAGAGACATATTTGTGAAACCATGATGATGATGATGATGTTACCCAGTTTCCGATTTGTCCTCGGGTTTGGCAAACACACACACCCGAATCGAGCACCGAATGTGCGGTGGAGAATAGGCGCGCAAAAGGCGGACCATCACTATCAACATCATCATCATAAGCTGGCACAGTTTTCAGTTGTATTAGATAAGATATTAATAGTGCTATTATTAGACAACAACCACACTATGATAATCGCAGCCAATGTTTGCAATGAAAATGAAGCATTAATCAATTACCGTAAATGCCGTTTTGTTTGTTTTTCATTTTTCTGTTCGCTCCACGATCGTTCTTCACCTACGCTACCTTTCCCCTTGGACCCTCTTCCTTCTTTTCTGGCTACTACGATGACGAAGCACGACGACGCACGATTATCACCAGAATAATCGCCTCTTCGCAATCGCGCCCCATTTCCTCCATTCGGTGCACCCAAAGTAGGCTACTCCCCATTGTGACACATTTGTCTCTATCTCTCTCTCTCTTTCTCTCTCTCTTTACGCTACCTCGAGCAGAATGTGGTCTGAAAGCGAAGAGAAAATCAAACTGTGCCTCTTCGTAGTGTTCTGCTTCTAGGTGGGGGGTTTAAAAATTCCAAAACGATGACTGGTTGATATGAATTTTATCGTAATACAAACGTTTTTCCAGTAGAGCGCTTAATATGTTGTGAAGCTAAATATAGCCCGCCGTATATGGTAAAAGGAAGGCACCACCCGTGAATGAACATTATTCAACATTAATGGTTGTTTTGCTATCATGCTTAAAGTGAGATCGCGCACTCTTTTCCCGCTATTCGCTTACGATTGTAGTGTGTTAGCATGTATCCGGGTGCGCTAATTGAGAGCTTAGTTTTAAGTATCGCAAAGCAACTTGCTTTCTGGCTTGTGTGTGTGCGTGTCTGGATGGGTATGCTCTAGTATAATCACGGTATCATCTCCACATCTCATTACATTACTGGGGTGATTGCAACGTATGCAAAAGAGTTGTACAGAGTGGAACAGAGAATGAACAGCAGCTGGACAGAGAGTCAGAAAGGGGTTGTTGCTGGTGAAGTGATCTTTAATTCCGATCCACAACGAATTGCTTAGTAAAGAAGAGTAACAGAACGGGGTTAGTTATTTCGATTTTCGGTTGTACAATGCTCAATTCGCATCCGTGCGCGCGATAGCAGCTTGCGAGCGAAAAAAAATACAAATTCAGGGAATCACTTTTCGGACACGCTTGTAATTAGTTTTGTTTTGCAAAACCGCAATAAAACATCAATCGAAAAAAAAATCAAAAATCATCCGGTAAACTAAGCAAAACGATACCGTTTAAATGGTATTAAGGGCAACAGAGCAATACGCACACACACACACACTCACTCGGAGAGTAGAGGAAATTCTCTACTCTTCCGATTCGATTGCGGACACATAGCAGCTCCGTGGACAGATCCTTTTAATACTGTGTACGCGACACGAGATACGAGACCGCAGACTTTTAGCACTTCTGGAGCAGTAAGAAGATGAAGCAGGGCGGTGCAATAAAACGAACATTCATTCTATATTATCAAAACTATTCATTTCAACACCGCCAAGGTGGAATTGCAATTAAACAAACAAAAAAAAACAAACCAAGAGCATCAACAGAAAAAACGTTCAAACAACTACTACATAAATAGAGCAAAACAAAGGTTTTACTACAATGGAAACAAATTAAAAAAAAAACTCAGGAAAATTCATTGCGGAAAACTGAAAACTTTTGCCGGGGTAGGTACTTGGGTGGGAGAATAAACAAAAACTAAATAGCCGAGGTTCGGTTCGTGCACATACAGTACATCCAATTCAAACTCAACAGAGGTAGAGGAACAGTAGAACACACACACACAAACACACGCATCGAGTAACTGATGGATGTTTGGTTTATTTTACAAAATTTGCAAATTTAATCAAGCAAGCGCTGGGTTTTTTGCTACAAGAGAATCAATTCTGTCTAGGTTTATAAGCCTTCGACATCGAAGGTCACGGTACATTTTAAAATATCTAGGCAATATATGTGGATTTTTGGACAGGTAGCCTTCTTCCTCTCCCCTTCATCTTGACTAATGAATCAGAACCCAACAGAGGGAAGGTTTCAATCGAGTAACAACAATCACATCCAACAGAAAACAATCGCTACGAAATTAAAAAACAAACATTTGTTCATCATTCCGTTCTTTCAATTGGTATCAAATATGTTGTTAATTTTCCATTCGCCATGTGGAAAACATGAACCTAAAGCCGCTTGATTTTCGGTTTAAAGGCACTTCTTGATAGGAAACAAAATAAAAAAAAAACAAAAATCGAAACACTTTTGGTCGTATTCTGATGGGTTGTGAGCTAGAAGCAGCAGCAGTACTTTAATAACACTCTACAAACCGTATAGCAATCAAAAGCAAATTAGTATGGCAATAGCTGGGAAAGGATGGGAGACGGAGCTAACGGAGCAGCGCAGGAGCAAGCAGGATGACGCGGAGAGTTGGATATGATGAATTAGTTTTGGAATTTTTGGAACCGTTCCTCCAATCTCTAACCAGATCGGGAACGTCGTGGAACGTATCATTCGTGTCGTGTGGTCAGTAGTTCCCAGAGGGCAGTCGGCGTCGTCGTCAAGTAAAGCTAATCTGAGAAAATCACATTCACGTACTATAATTCTATGCGATCAACTACCCAATACAAATTACTACTGAAATACAATCGTGTTAGTGTCGGTGTTAGTAGTGTTCTTCTTGAATTACATAATTGCTAGGTCTTATCACAAACGTCTTGCACACGTGGGAAGGTCGCACATGAAAATAGCATATAATATGGTTTGTACTTTAATCAAAGCCTACTTATTCCGCGAATTCCTGCAGTGCGGTGATCCTTCAGCTGCTGAATGTTGTGTTTGCGTTACGAGCTAAGACTGAGTATTTTGTGGTAGCTAAGGCAGGGCCAAAAACCACCTTATGTTTCCAAACAACCATCCAACGAACGCAAACCTACGGCTACCAGGCGTCTCAGAGCTACATACATATCGAATATATATATGATGGTTTATCGAAAATGGACGCTGGTGGCGAAGCTAAACACTCTTAAACACTCCCCGAAAAGAAGCATCCTTTCCCCATTTTCCGTTTCGAATGCGATGGATTGAAATTTGGTTTTTGTCCCGTATGCAGAAGAGACGTTTTTTTTTTGTTTTTTGCAAAAGATATTCAGCAACAATTCAGCAACACTTGCCGATCCGGGTTTTTGCAATGCAATTTAGCAGCTGATGGTCCACACTAGAAGGAAGCAAGGCGTAAGAAGATAAACAGTTGTTTTAGAATACAAATCATTGCATAAAAGAAGATGATGGTGAGAAGCACGTGACACGGTTTATAGCGTAGCGTAAGTAGACAACAGGCAAAAAAAAAACACAAGCATACTGCGATCGCCGTCGTGACAACAGTGTGAGGTGGGTGAGGGTTTGATGAATTGGTGAGGGTTTAAGGGTTGCAGACGGACGATCAGGATGATAAACAAATGAATACAATATTCAGGTATCTAAACAGGCTGTGAAATAGTCTTTTCGTTTTTTTTTAAATAGTTTTTATTGACCAACTTTGAGAGACAGATAATGTGTGTGTACTTTCTCTATGCGTGTACTTTCTGTACGAGTATTTTTTTTATTTCTTGAGCTTCTTTCGTTTCTGCACCTCTCTTCTGTATGGAGGTGGCTTTCTTTGTCTATACGGGGTGGCGTATGGTTTGTGCTGAAAGCAGAATTTGAACAGAACTTGACAGATTTCCCGTCGTTGTTTCAGTTTGCTCCAAACGTCGCCGGTGAGGGGAAAGAAAACAAGACGAAGGTGAAACAAAATACAATCACTAAATCATTTCACAGATAAACACGAACCAAGCTATTAATCTTGACGCGAAAACAAAAAATGGTACGAAACCTAAGCACATTTTCCAGCGGGGTAAATAGTGTTCGAACCTATAGCAAATGCAAAAAGAAAAACCCTATACAAAACAGAGGACTAAAAAAAACTGCCAAACGATACAAACAACTGGAAACAGATGCATTTTTTTAAAGTACTAAAACCGAACTAAGCGAACCTTAAACTAAGAGGGTGTAGGTTTTATATTTTCTCTCCCATCGATGGACGTTTTTTGGAAAAGGTTCTTTTTCCTCTGTGTGGAGTGTGTTACACAAAGCACAATTTTTGTTCTTTCTCCTTTTTTGTTAATAGTTTAAACGTGCGTTGTGTACGAATTTTTCGACAAACTCTCATTTGCGACGATACCTAGAGAGCCGTATTTGGTTTCACACCACTAAGTACTAAATATGTGTGTTTTGTGCTTTTTTTGTCATATAAAAAATCGGCATACAATCAAACGAACACGCACACGTTGTTTCAGCGAATGTTGTCATCTTTTCTGACCAAACCATGGCAATAAGT